>NC_135173.1:14383864-14691364 GCF_041146795.1 Maylandia zebra | reverse complement strand
AAGCCATACTGTTTCATTTCTCATTAATCATCGGCGTCCAAGTCCAGCCAAAGAGAGAGTGGAAAACTAACCACTGGAGAGCTTTATGACAGCCTCTTTTTTGTCTCCTCGCAGTAGAAAAATAATCTTCAATGGCAAGTAAATTCAGTGAAAGAACAGATGATCTCTACGCTATGCTACATATAAATGTATCTGTATCACTTTGCTAAAGACAAATGATTGCCTGAGCTCAAACGTGACCGTCCTATATTAAGAGTTAACTTTAAACAGTGGAGGATATTTCATCTATCTGCTGTGCACAGGCCACAAACAATAACATGTCCACACTGAAAGGAAATTCCTCTGCCTCCTCTCTTCTCGGCTGAACACACAGCTCTCTTAATCCCACTTTGATAATGAGGTCATTTCACAATATTATCTCTTCATTTTCCACTTTCAAATTTGGCATTGCTTTGCTACAGGAATAACAAAAAATATTGATCTCTATCTGTCTTTACAAAAGAATAAGGTAAATAGTTATGTTTGACTGATTGAAGAAAGAGGTTGTTTTGGGTTGTTTTTTTTAGTTAGGACTCTTTGATCCTTGTTCACTACTCTTGAAGTGGGAGTGCTAAGAAAGGAGGTGGCAAGCAATCTAACAGACAGAGATTTTTCGAAGAACTATGCCCTGCCAAAACTAACTCTGATCACAGCTTTGAAACCATCTGATTGCAGGAGCACCAAGTCTGGCCTTAAGTGGAGGTGACAGTGTGTCTGAGAGACACGTTACAAGTCAGAGGAAATTGGAGATAAACAGATAAAAGAATGCAATCTCTGCTGGATGTAGCAAGGCACAGGGGGCAGGAAATAAACCTGTATTTAAGCTGATTACCCGAGCAGAGTCCCAGCCCCTTTCAGCAGTTCTGTAGTGCCCGGTCTCAACACTGCCAATGTTGTTAATTAGAGATTTGCTAAGGGGAAAAAAAGGCAGCCTTGTCAGACTTGCAGGAGTGTTAGTGATGGCTGGCTGGAGGGGGACATGCAGAGCTCTTAATTGGGTCTGTATGCTGTATCGGTGGCTGGCTGAATCGCTGGTGATGATTGCTGTGAGCAGGTGGCCATGGTGGCAGCTCCATGCAGGCCGTCCCAGGCCAGCCTGTCTGTTCTTGTCAGGACCTGGAACACTGAGCAGACAGCTCCTGAGCCCCACGCTCATTACGCCAAGTTGCCCTGCTCGTTGCTTAGCAACACCGTCACAGCCCCTCCACAACACCTCCCTGGCCCCACAGTGTAACCCGCAGTGGCGGAGAACTACTTCCTCACTGTCCAGCTATAGAAAAGATGAATTCGCCATTACAGTAAATTGTCTTTTCCTGCAGCAACAACTCATGTCCAATGGTACTGTGTCAGCGCTAGACTATATAAGCTGTGAAAGAATTCTGGTCTCTCACTGCCTCACAAAAACTGTGCTGTTTATCACATTGTATGTATTTTGAACTATTATTGCCCTTATTACAATAGTTGATGCAGTGCAAAAAACTTTGAATTTGTAATAACAAATTTAGAGTTTCTTTCACACAAAGGTACTCCACTTACACACATATGTGTGAAATATAGTATAGATGGCAAAAATTGGAGTTTGTACAATTCTAAAGAGCTTGAAAGTCATTACGTATGACCAGCTTTATTTTTCAACACAGTCTGAATTCTCTTAGGCAGCTTTCTCGTCATTTCTTTTAGTCTTCAGGAATCGTTCTCGAGGATTCTTGAAGGACATTCAAAGCTCTGTCTGTCAACATGATCTGTCTGTCTGGGACCTGAGGAGCCCAGTTGATGACTAACAGTATTCCATTGTGTGTTTTTCAATCCAGGTATACTTTTACGGCATTGACAGTGTGTTAGGTTGTCATTGTCAAAATAAAGCCATTGCCAGTCTGACACTTTTCCAGGGCATTTTGGATCAAATTGTGATGGTACTTTTCTGAGTTCATAATTCCACTAATTTAGATAAGATCCCCAACACCACTGGCCCCTCCACTGTGTTTTACAAATGGTGATAGATGATGATTGGACAAAAAAATAAAATGTGATTTGGATTTGGATAAGACCCATGGCCACTGATTTTCAGTCCAGCTCTTATGTAATTTGGCATAACTCAGCCTTTTCTCCCTGTTCCTTCCTGAAGAATGGCTCATTGACAGCCACCCTTCAGCTGAGAGCATTTCTGGAGTGGACAGTAGAGGGATCAGCTGAAGGGCAGGATGACTCTCTCAGGTACTTTGTCAGGTCTTTTCTGGATTTTTTCCTGTTTCATAAAAACAAAACTTTCAGATACTGTTCATCTGCTGTAGATATATTTTTTTAGGCCTGCCACTTCTTCTTCTGTCCTGCACCTGTCCTAGTTTCCTCAATTTTCTTAGAGGATGCACTGCACACCCTGCTGAGATATACCAAGTTTTGGGAAGATATTTCTTTGGGAATCAATTTTTGGGTTTAAAAAATAGTGTTTCTGCCTGTAAAACTGTGTTATCCTTAGAATTCTTCATAGATTCGGGTAAAGAAATGGCAACACATGTTTTTGCAAAAGACTACGAGTAACAAAGTAACTAAGAACACAAATTAGCACTGGTTCTTTGCTCATTTGCCTGTTTCTAGGCATAACAGTGGGTTAATTTTTTTGAGTTAAGCTCTTAGAAGTGAAAAAGCAGCCAATAAAGGAAAAAAACTGAAAGATCTTCATGAAGATTAGAGAACTATTGCTCAAGACCACTTTAAAACACTGCAAGAAAGTTTGACTCCTTGGAAGCAAAGTATAAAGAAATGAGGGGTAGCTCAAGACTTTTCCATAGTACTGTATGTTTCTGAGTTTCAGTCAGACATGGTTATACAGGATATTTGCAATTACAATCTTTGTCCTAACAATACTTGACTCACACAAGCACACAAATGTAGCCATTAACATATGCAAACCTCCACACAGATCTGGGAAGCATTCTTGCGCTGCTGCTGCCATGTTTTCTGGCAGTAATATTCATTTGCAAAAGAGCGTAGCCAAAGTAGGAGTAAAGGGGGGGCAGTAAACTTTATGCAAACATTACAATCCAACAGCCTTACCCAAGACTGGAGAGACAAATGCAGGAATAACAAAAATCCACCCTCTGCAAACAGACAATCTTCACCCTAAGAGTCATTTGAATGTTAAAGTCGTTAGAATGTAAAGATTTACAAATTTTTCATTTGGTGGGGGAAAACGTTCTTTAGTCCAACATTTTTGTTCTCTTTCTTTTGCAAACTGCCATCAGTTTATGGGGGACCTACAATATGCCCCAAGAGAACCTAACATTTCTCTCTCTGCGGCTAGAATACTTTGGACAGTAGTCAGGCAAAGTTTCATGATTCAATGGAAATTTGATGAATGCTATAAATGAAGCGTATAAGAATCAATCATGTGAGGATTTGACTGGACAGACTTTGGAGAAGGGCATGTGAAACACCGCCTGCTTGGAAAATGACAGGAAACACTAGAATGACATCAGCTGTGGCACAGTGCAAGGCCTGTTTAATGAAATGGAGAAATCAATGGGCTTCTATAACGCCTTTTAAAAGATGTAGCACACCTCGAGGCTCCAGTTGTGAACTGAAAAACGGGACATATTTCATGCAACCACTGAAGAAACTGGAGCAGAGTTGGAAGCCAATCAAAACTAACATCACCCCCTAATATGCAGTGACTAATCTGGCAGTAATAAATGTTATTTTCACTTCTCGCTTCTCAGAGGGTTATGGCTTCAAACTAAAATGAAACCAACTTCCAAGGTTTTTTGTGCTGTGCATAGGATCTGTGTTATTGAAGCTGATTTAATCCAGTCAACAGCCCACTAAATGACACACAGACCTGTCAATGTTCTAAATGCAGGCTGTCCGGTGTAAAAAAAAGTTAATATAAAATTATATCTTCTCTAAAATAACAATCCACACCAATACTTACCCACATTATGGGGTGCTGCTCCAGTCATTGAAGCCGGAGAAAAGGGAAAACTCTCAGGCCAAGGTGAACTTTACCATGCCAAAAAACCCGCAGCATGCGAAAGCTGAAAAACCCAAAGGGTGATCATTTGTCATGGGCAGTTCACATGTCTGGAATGTCTCAGTTTGTGCACTCAAAATATCAAACAACACGTGCAGTGCTTGTGGAGATCAGGGACGCTCAAATGTCGAACGATCAAAGTGAACGGAGCTGTCCCCACAACGTTCACATACAGCTGTGGCCTTCTTGGGGTTGCTCTTGGGCTGAGGGTGCTAGACCTCTTTGCGGAAGTACCTGCAAATACATGGTTTTGTCACTATTCACACATTCCTGTAAGTGTTGGGCCTGCTCAGCCTTATACCTCCATTTGTATGGGTTGCTTGCCTTTGGCTTGTCTGCTGATTAGAAGCACTGAGACTTCACAGAAGGAAATTAAAGCATACTCGCCAACCATCATTTAGGTGTTATGGAAAGGGACTCAAGTTCTGTCTTTTAAACTTTTGTACTTAAATTTCTTGTTATTTATTATTGGTTGACATTCACAGACACTTATAGATATTTGCTTATCTATAAGCGTATATTAGACGAGATATAGGTCAAGATGAAGATCATTATCATTCAGCTTTTGTACAGGTGGTGCACTAGCCATGCACCTGTTCTTCATGCCAGGTCATAGACTGTATATAAAGGAGGGATATAGTCACATGCCAGATTAGCAGGGAACACAGGCTTCTTAAATTTATTGTTGGACTCGCCTCACCTGCCTGCCCACCTGCCTATGATCTCAGCTTCTTCTTCAGAACAAACCAGTTGTCCCTTTCAGGGTATTCACTGCGGTGTCAACAAGTAAGCAATCTCATCTGCATTATCAAGAAAACTTGGGAGCGTCTTTTTGGAATCTTTGTTAAAGGACTTACCTGGACTTACCCCGCTCTCCTCTCTCCCAGAGTAATTACTCCCAGTGATTGGATCTGAGTTTGTTTTGGGTGTTGGGTTACAGGCAGCTTTTCATTATTGCCTTTTTTGGACTTGGCACACAAAATGAAAAATTATCATGACTAAATCAGGGTTTTTTCAGTATATTTCTGTAGAAACGTTCATCATTTTAACATGGAAGTGTACGGGGATTTACCATATACTTAGTAAAAGACAGCCACCATGAGGTCACCTATTTTGAGGCCTCAACATTAGCATTTTGGCTGCCGCCCCATTTTAGTTTTTGCAAGCCAGATGTGACCATATGCAGATGAGACATCGCAGCGCTAAGTAATTAATGAGCACTTGAAATCTTGGTTAGTAAAATGCATTGAACTGTATGGGTTACTCACTGACACCTGATAAGTGGTGTAGCAATTTCACTCACCAGTTTCACCCACTCAGTGTCTTTTTGGTTTATTAAAAAGCTCCAAAAGGCACCAACTGTACAAACACAGTTGAGAGCTCCAGTTCAGTGACTCCAATTAGAAGAGGTTAGGCCTGGAAGACTGATCGGCTACAGCTGCCTGTTTTGAGACACCTGTCAATCTAATGTAGCCATGTTCCTAATTGCAGTATTTAGAATATAGAAATATAGAAAAGTTATACAAAAGTTACAAGGGAATAAACAATTTTACCCCTGTACAGGTGTTATGAACGAGGAAATTATCCAATTTTTTTTAACCAGGTTATAAAGTTAGGCATTTTAAAAATAGATGGTGTAAAAGATGGCATCACCCACTCATTGATGAAGTGCCATTTTTTTCACGCTTGCTTTTGATGAAAAGGGGAGGGTCTGAGTATAAGCCTACATGCCCATTGGCTAATGGCTTATCAATCACAAGTCTTTAGACCAGAGGTGGGGGAACTCCAGGCCTCAAGGGTCGGTGTCCTGCAGGTTTTAGACGTGTCCTTGATCCAACACAGCTGATTTAAATGGCTAAATGACCTCCTCTATGTGTCTTGAAGTTCTCCAGAGGCCTGGTAATGACCTAATCATTTGATTCAGGTGTGTAGACCCAGAGTGATGCCTAAAAAATCTAGTAAAACAAGACTAAAGTGGAGAGCGTGAGGAGGAAATCAGGATTCCAGAAATCAGAAGTCTTTTACTTGTCACGTGATATTTCCATGAAGAATGTGAAGAATGCCTAAACCTCTAGTTAATATTTGCTTTATATGCAATGATAAAAACAGCTTGGTTTCTCATTAGTACAAAAAGAATGAACCCTGGGGAACACACTCTGACCCCAAAAGAAACCAGCCAAACATTTAACTTGAATATGACACAAGCCCAACACAAGCAAATATTATTAAACTGTTACCTAGCGGGTGCTATGTAATGATTGCACAGTCAGTCTTAGGGCAGTAATCTAAACTTGTGTTGTCATTTGACCTTTGTCCTTGGCGTCAGCGTGTCAGCCATCCCATTGCCCAGTGCAGTAGTAAGTCTTATTTTATAAGCTTTTCATTTTTCTCTCCGGGTTTGTGGCAAGTGAGGTCAAAAGGATTTGTTTATTTTTACCCTACTCCAAAACATCATTCACCACATCTGTAGCCAGGCAATGGGATATTTTAGATTGAAAAGGCTCACCAAAAAGAGAAAAATGAGCCTTTAGACTTACAAATAATGAATCACTACAAAAAGAAAAAGCGACAGCAGAAAAGAAAAAAGAAACACAATGGATTTCCTTCTGGCTGGTCTGACATTACAAGGATGTTTAACTTAAAGTATCAAGGGAGGTTAACTACTCAGACCAATACACAAAGCTCAGGAGACAAGAGAGTGAGCAAGAAAGAAAGGGGTGGGCTGGGAAGGGAAAATGTAATTAATCATACTACAGTCTGTGGGTCTGGTGGAGGTGTTCTTGAGTTCTGGGGTTTTTTGTCGGTCTCAAGAGAAAGGCTAGTGGAACAGGAATGCTGTGTACGGGTGGTCAATTAGTTTAAAATTTTCAGCTGTGACAGAAGCATTCTCCTAAGCCCTGGTCCCAAGCTCCCTCCCACCATCCCCGAACAAAACCACATCATCAGGGCCTAAACCTCATGTCCTGATCTGAGGAATTCCCTGGGCTGCAGCATAAAGAGGCGCAATCCATTTAGTCCCAACCTAAATCAACAGCCTTTTACTGTGGTTATTTTGGACTGCCTTATGTCCAGGATCTGGCAGCACTTTCAACCTCTTTTCAGTTCCACACGTCCAGCAAAACTCTGAGAACCAGACCTCCAGAACTGCTTTTTCACTTCCCTGGTGTCACAGTGTGTTGCACATCTTTTCCAATTTGATTGGCTGCCGTTCCACTTTTCTGGAAAGATGAGATTAACCATAAAAGCACGACAAACACCTCACAATCGGGCTGACATCAATCCTGATTATGGAGCAAATATGCTTTCTGTCAAGAGTAGAAAGACTGTCGAGAATAGAGGACTGACTATCTCCTGGAACTTCAGTGCTTCGGATAATAAAACGCTGACTGCAACAACGATCAAGTTTCCCAGCAGGACAAGGGAATAGAGCTTGGCCTTTACTACACTTGCATGACAAATGGAGACAGCATTAAAGCTGCAGAGGGCACCCAAATATACACTTACACGTACACATGCGAGTGTTGATAGACAAAAAACACACAGTGGCTCATACCGCACTGTTGCGGTTAATCTAGAGATTAACAGTATTATCAATCATTCTCTCTGATTCAGTGACAGGCATGCCCACTGGGAGGTGGTTGACACAGTCTGAAAGGTTTCATAAAGAACTTAGGCAAATCTCCATTTTATTCTACACGCTCACTAACATGCTGCTGCTTATTACAGTGATGATATTACATAAAATATGAAGAAATATTTTCTTCTGAATGCGCAGACTACACCTCTGTAGGCATTTTGTTTTGTTTTTTCAAGCTTAGTAATGTGTATTTGTGAAACATGGATCTCTATCAGTACAGTTATTCACCATCAAAGCATGCATCCATGTCTTTCAGACTCTGCTTATGTGCACAAGATTGTGCAGATTACAGCGAAAGCACTTTAATAGATTTGTCCCACTGTTTGTGCATGCCACTTTGCATGAATATGTGTGTGGGAGTTCAGAACAGGAAATGTTAAGGTTTAGCTAGTTCCTTGGAAACAAAGGCTCCAGCAGATACGCAAGCCCTTTCTTTTTATAGGCACGCTGGGCTCATGTCTGCGTCGCCGTTGGGCTGAAGAGGAAACGTCTCAGAGCTACAACCCCCACCTTTCCCTCCATCTTCTATAGATGGCCCGACCTGCAATGCATTACAGTCAAGCAACTTTATTACATAAAAGCAATTAAGAGTAAAGCTTTGGTAGACTTGTTCCTGGACCAGTACCAAATGACAGACAATGCAATCCACACTCTTGGGCGTATTCACACTGCCATGCTAGTATGCAAGAAAAATGTGTCCCAATACATATTAGGTCAAAAACACCATGGCACAATGTTTAGACAAAGTAGCACAGCAGTGCATATATTGTGAGAGGAGGTGCAGATAAAAAGTAAAAAATAAAATTTTATGATTTGGAACGTGGGGCTGGTGCTGCTTAGCTGTGATTCTACAGTGACTCACCAACCCCATCAGCTTCCCATACCTTTCACTGCTCTCTTACAATCAGTAAATAAGTAAGTAAGACACCCCCCCCCCCCCCCCCCCCACACACACACACACACACACACCACCACCACCACCACCAGATCTGTTCCTGCATTGCATGTTAGCTTCTGCCATTAAAAACCTGAGAAAAGGGTGGTGTTTTTTGAACTAACTACATCAAGTTCTATTCATTCCCAGCCCAGATTAATCAATCCGCACTGTTTCCCAGACTATTAATAAGGCCTTGAATCTGACAATAAAAGAAGAAAAAGAACCACCAACAGATTTCAAATAATGGAGTGTCCCTGCTTGCTAAAAGCTAAAAGCCTTATAAACCTTGATCTCCCAGCTCAACATTTCTTGATCTTCACTCCTGATTGCAAAAAACAAAACCCTGAAATGGCCCACATGATAGAGGACCAGTAAGAAGTGCTCATTTCAGGGAACTGGCATATACCTTCTCTATTTCACTCCCCCAGTTGAAAATTGAGTCATAATTTCCTGGTGGCACTGTTCAAAGGTCACCTCCCCTCGTCTTTCTTTCTAAGTTTCCCGCCCCTTTTCCTCCTCTCCCTTTTCGAGGGCCCCTCTTCCAAAATGCCCAGCGCTGCATTCCACAGACAGTGGGAGCACCTTCAAATGCTGCATAGGCATAGCAGACCACCACTGGCAGCAGCATGCATGGAGTCTGAGCCCCAGCCTCAGCTGCCACCAACGCCTCAGCACTAGGACCCAAGCCCTGCCAAGAAGCGCTTTGACTGGGGAGAAATTGCAATGTAGCTGCAATACGGTCTGTGTGATGACAAGGAGAAAACAACTGTCTCTCACAAGGAGCAGAGTGATAACTGTCCAGCATTAGCCACCTCAGAGTTGATGAAACCTGCTCCAAGTAAAATTCTCATGCCACAGCAGGCGTCTTGTGCGTGTGCTGGGAGGCTGGCAGCTGCAATATTGGGGCACACACCTCAGAGCACCTATTCATATGACCCCCAAATCCCCAAGGTCACAACTGTGCTGACATGGAGCTCCAATTTCTGCCTCCCAAAGCTTCCCATGTGCTTGGCTCATAAAACAATAATGTTCTTGTACATGGCCTCATACAAACACAGCACATGTACAGTACTGTCAATTAATCCGTTAGCTGGCCAACACAAGATTAATGAAACAGAACCTTTTAACTTATTTCAGTGCAAAGACCTGAGAGCTTTCATGTCTTTGAAGATTCTGGTTATATAGTGTTTTTCATCCATTTCTTTAAAAAAAAAGAAAAAAAGAAAAAGAGATGAGATATTAGTGTGTTTTATTTTACTTTTGGAAATTTTGAATGCAATGAAGCTGCAGGATGCAATCATTGCATTTTAGTTGCAATGGTAAAATAATTCCACAGATCTTGTTTATGTTTTTAGAAAAGCACAGTACAGATCTGTACTCGTCAGTCACTTTGTTAGACACACCTGTTCAACTGCTTGTTAATATAAATATCTATTCAGCCAATGGCTGCAACTTTAGGCTTGTAGACATGGTCAAAACAACCTGCTTAACTACAAATCAAGCATCAGAATGGGGAAGACTGCTTGTAGCTAATAGGAAGGCAAGACTAACTCATCTAAGTTATGGAAAAGAGCATCTCCATATGAACATGTTGAACCATAATCACAATTTGACGCAAAGAACATAAAAGCACGTGTGGCAAGCAAGTGTGGGGATTATTTGTTGTTGCTGACTACATCTATCGCTTTATGACCAACAAGACAGGAAGTTCACTGTATTCAAATGGTCTCCAAACTCACTATCTCAGTCCAATAGAGCACATCATGGATGTGCATACGATAACGCTGCAGCATTTTGGTGCATATTAACATGAAAACAACAAGGTGTAACAATGTACTGAAATGTTTCCAGCACCTTGTTATATCTAAGCCACAAAGATTTAAGCTGGTTCTTCAGGCAAAAGGAAGTCCATTCTGGTACTTGCAAGGTGTACCTAATAAAGTGGCAATTGGGTATATATTGCTAGAGAGAAGCTTCCAGAGCCAAATGACCCTCTCACCGTAGGAGTCGATGGTTCAGGTTTTTCCTTTAATGTGTCACTCTGTGTATATTATATATATTGTGTGTGACTACACAGTGAGTTCACCCATCCTTTCTTACCATGGTGATGTTATCCAGCTATAACCCTGATTCCTGATCTCTATGTTGCTAAGAAGAAAAAACTGTTGAACTAATGGCAAAAACTAGCCAAGTTTTAATATATGAAGGATAATTAGGAAATTCTTAATTTTCCTGTTTTGACGTGTGTGAACAGAGAGGTACTGTATGTCTTCTGCTTTTGGCTGAGCTCCATATTGGTGCCTGTGCTGTGATTATCAACACACACATCTGGATGGACTTAGAAAGAAATCCTATAAAGACCCTAATGGGCTCTTCAAACATTTCTGAAGACTGATTAAGAGCCGTTTCAGATCTTGCTCACATCAGTGAGCTCCATCTGCAATTTATTGTGTTTTCACTGAATTCGTCATCTACTTTTCTTGTTCCCTTTCAGTGTACTGGAGTTTGTTTTGTTTGTTTGTTTGTTTGTTTGTTTGTTTGTTTGTTTGTTTGCAGATAATGTGCTGCATCGCTGAATATTTTCTTTGTGGCAGTGCTCCGTCTCTGTCAACCTCAGCATACATGGTGATCCTATGTACTCTGTGGCATAGCAGAGATTTTAAGTGCCCAGCTTCTGGCTTCATGCAAAATTTCTTACAGCATGTTAGCAAACTCTTTGTTATTAAAACGTCACTCACCTTACTTAAGGTGACATTACAGACAAATTTACAGCAAGCAGCAATAGGCCTCACTTCGTCCCGTTAAAGGCTTGTTTGTCTCCCACTAGCATGACCTTTGTGTTTTATAAGGGGAACTAACACCGTGGGCTACATTTGTTACATATTAGGCTTCCTGGCGCTGTAAAGTTGACACCGACCACTTCAACTGGTGTACCAAAGAATTTCATTGATACTGTTTAATTAACTAAGTCAGCTGATAACCAGGTGCTGTAACCACTGCTGCGGTTTGTTAACAGGAGTTTATACAGTCGCTGTTACAAAAACAGCTAGGTTTTCTTACCGTCTTAAACCTTCATTTGCTTCTAAGCAGATTGGTCACTGGGGTTTCTGGAAGCAAAAAGGACAAGGCTGCAGTTGCTGCCACTTTACCGCAAGATGTCACCATGTGCAACACTTCGCTAATGCTGCCTTTCAATGCCTATGTGAAATTGTATTACTGGCTTTTAAGAGGAAGAAATACAAATAGAGTATCAAAAATAACAACATCAAACTGAATCTAGTTAATTATCAAAAACAAGAAAAGCGTGAAATTACAGATGGGTATTGCTGCATCTAGTAAAGCCGTGACAGTCTTATTTAACAACTGTTTTGTCCGACAGGACGTGAAGGCACATTAAACCCGGACATGACAGCACAGGAACCAAAGTTTGGCTAGTAGCGGTAGCCGTAGCTGTAGCACAACATCTCTGCTGCTTTTCCTATCCTAAATAAGAAGCTTCAGGAGGCACTTTATCCTGTGTTTCAACAATTTTGGCGTTGGTATGGAGTTGTAGGCTGAATTTATAAACGGAGGTAATTGTCTTAAAATTGTTTTTGTTACTCACCTGGGGACATAAACTGTTTATTATGTGGGATACACGCTTTGCCTCCAAAGTGCTCTTTGTAGCGGCTAGCTAGGAATAACAAAATCATGTTACAAAATTTCCAGAAACAGTGTGTTGTTGCGGACATTAAATACCGATCTGTTAATAACTGGCTGCGATTAATGCATTGTTGTAGTCTACTATAAAATTGATATTTTGACCAGCTAATACTACCTGCTGAGTTGTTAAGTGTATTGAATATAGTGGTATTAAATGTTAAAAGATGAGACAGAAAAGGCCAAACGTGTTGGCAATAGAATTAGTACAGTAAACTCAAGGTACCGGAGAGCGAATAATCAAATAAAAAAAGCTTTGTAAAGCATCCTTGTGCTGTCTGGTTTCTCTCTCAGTATTGAGGAATGGTCTGACTGCAGCAGCAAATATGCTTAGCCGTCTGCAGGAGTTAAAGAAGGAAGAGGAGACTCTTCTAAAAATCAAAGTCATGCTACAGGACCAACTGAACAGGTTAAAGGTCAGTGCAAGCTGCAAAATACAAGCATGCTGGAATTTGTGTACATACCTGTAGTTTATGTCCTGTGTGCTTCTTCTGCATTTCAGTTTGAAGAGGGGGCCCTGAAGTCTATTATTAATGCTCAAACAGAAGAAGGAACCTCTCAACGCTTATCGCCCGAACCTGAGGTAGATCTCTGCACCAGGAAAGGACACAACACTGGAGACTATTACAATCGGTCATTTGCATTCATATACAAGACCAAATAACTGTGTTTCTCTAGCAGTAATTTGCTTAAGGGGAGCACAGTCATTTAGTCAGAGTGCATCTAACTTTTTTATCAGTAGTTTATATTTAGAGAGGTACTATATGTGTCTTGGGAAATTTGTCCTTTTTGTTTTAATTCAGTAATTCAGAGGCTGCAGAGTGGGATTCCCTGAAACATAAACTTGTTGCTTCTGCACGTGATTATGATTGATTTCATGGTTAAAGTGAGCAATTGATGATATTGTCTCAAGAGATTGCACCATCAGCCAGACAGACTCACACTGACCCAATCTCTTCTTTGCTTATTTTTCCCCCACCCCCACACTTTTGCACAAAAGTGTTGTATGATGTCTGTGTCTGGTTATGACAACTGGTTGTAAAGTTTTCACCTTTCAACATCAATTCTTTTCTTTTTTGTTGTTGAATGTTTCAGGTTGAGGTTAATCTGGATGATGAAAGTGAGATTAATCGAACCAAACTCCTCTTGAATGCTGCGGCAGATTATGATATGGAAGAAGAAGAAGAGGAGGAGGAGGATGAGGAGGAAGATGAGGAGGGGGATGAGGATGACAACGAACTCGGATTTTTGCCTGAAGAGGATGAGGAGGAAGAAGATTACTGAGATCCATCAGTGTTAGTATTTACACCACTGAAGAAGAACATGAACAGATGCCTGTTATTTGTTCACCTGTTTTGTATTATCACTGAAGACGTTTTATTTATTTGGGTGGAGTAAGTAGCAGTGTAACAATGTCCGGTGCTAGCAATATTTCCTCCTTTGCTGGATTTAAGGCACGTCACCAGGATTTCACACCATGTTAGTCATATGTCAAACTTTGTGGGAAATCTGCTGCTGAAATGCTTTGAGGCAGTGTTATGAGAAACTCATGGCTTTCTAAACATATTGTGTATTTTCGGAGAATGAAAGCATCAACCCACTTTGAGAATTAGAAGGTCTGATGTTGAGATGTGTCTGTTGATGAAAATGTATGGCTGGGCCATATAAGGAGATAGTATGTCTGTATTATGTAAGCACAAAATAAATGTTTTGCATACATTTTCACCAGCCTGTTTTTTTACAGTGTACACTTCAAGATAATATCTGTGTTCACTTCGTGTCCTAACCTGACCCGGGCAAATGGGTAGTGCAGTGCAAACACTTTCCACGAGAAAACCATTCAGCATTTTCTAAACAGTTAAAACAATACAGCGAGCCTCACAATAAGGCCAGCTTTCATCCTGAAAGCAGGGACAGCTCTGGAGAAGGGTGGTGCTACAACAGGGAATGTATAATAGAGATTGCACAAATAACAGCTGTCTACAGGGTCTGCTAGTCCAGGAGAGAGCTGCCATTCACCCCAAAGTCACTGCGCAGACCTGCAAATGCCTTGTTCGTAAGGTTAACAGGTAACAAATGGGGAAAAATACTGCAAGGATAATATTTTTTTCAACAAAAGTGGGGGGGGGGGGCAGCAGAGATGTGAACATAGGCAGAAGTGTGTAGAATTAGTATGCAGGCACATTACATTTTCAGGCTGTATTTATGCTTTGCCATATTTCTGTTTTCAATTTTTCATGCTTACAGTGCAGTATCTTCTGTTTTGCAATGATGCTCCTGAACACCTGGAAATTATTTGCAAAGATAACTGGGTTTACTTTTAAGTTAAATTTGCAAACAAAAGAAATAGCAGCAATTGTAAGGTCCTCTTACATTTGCCTGTTTGTGAGGAAAAGTTCATCCATTGTTGTGTGATTGTGCACTGTAAATATATCAACCTCTCCAACATTAGCTTTGCTTACAGAGGTGAAACCGTAGTTTGAATGGGATCTGTCTGCCTCAGCAAGATGAGCTCACAGACCATTGAGTCTGAAAAGCTCCATTTGGCTTTGCATTATGGACGTGGGACCCCCCACAGTCCAGCACATTGGATGCTTCCAGACGACTTGGTGATAGTTTATTGTTATTATACCAATTTTACACAGGTTTTATTTGAAAGGTTTGCAAGCATGTGTGCATTTTGGCTTGAATATGACATGTTTACTCCAGACCACGCTTCTTTTTGTCATTAAGCGTTGGTGCTGAATGCTTCTCATCTGTATTTAGGTGGTAGTGAGCGACTGAAGCAGAGTGAGACACGAACTGTGCTGCAGGCTCAAAAGTACCATGCTGCCCCGCTGTGCAGTCGGTGTGTGCCATGTGCTTATGTTGGTGCTGTGTGTGTCTGCGGCTGAGGACTTCGACTGGACAAAGAACCACCACGGCTCCTTCTATTATGGCACTTTTCCAGCTGGTACACACAGTTCGTTTTGTTCAGTGGGGTTACATTTTATTCTTTTTGTATTTAGTGCCATTAGTCCTCCTAAACTGTGATCGTGTAACCCAGATCTGCTAACGTTTTGTTTTTCAGGATTTTCGTGGGGTGCCGGAGGTTCAGCCTATCAAACAGAAGGAGCCTGGGACAAAGATGGAAAAGGACTGAGCATCTGGGACGTGTTCAGTCATAGGAAAGGCAAGATCCAACAAAATGACACTGGGGATTTCTCCTGTGAGGGCTACTACAAAGTCAAGGTAGGGCAATCAGGTGTGGTGTGTCTGAGGTGTAAGGAGAGGAAGGTTTGTAGTTAGGACACCAAGTAATCCAGTGTATGCCTTTTGTGCAGGATGATATTTCTCTGATGAAGGAGCTGAGGCTTAACCACTATCGTTTCTCTATCTCATGGCCTCGACTCCTTCCCACTGGCATAAAATGTGGGTAACTGATGTTAAGCCTTTTGATGAAATAAACTGGCAGAATGTGGTTTTATTTAAAAGTAATCCATGCTAAAACACTCTTTCCAGCTGACCATGTAAATGAAAAGGGAATACAGTACTACGATCACCTGATCAACCACCTACTGGAGAACAAAATCACTCCGATTGTTACTTTGTATCACTGGGATCTTCCACAGGTTTGTAAGCAAAATACAGAGAACCCTCAACTTTGTTCTTAATAACTTTTTAAACAATATGTTTCTTTTTTTTGTTTGTTTTTATAGGTCTTGCAAGAGAAATATGGTGGATGGCAAAATATAAGCATGGTCAATTATTTCAATGAATTTGCTAACCTGTGCTTTGAGAGATTTGGCGACCGAGTCAAGTACTGGATCACTTTCAACAATCCATGGGTACATTTACAAGAAATATTTATACAACAAATACATGCACAAGTTTAACTCCCGTCAGCATTAAAAGTATTGTATTTATGCACATTTATGCACATGTACCAGTCTGTAGCTGTTGAAGGTTATGAGACGGGGGAACATGCTCCTGGACTGAGGCTGAGGGGAACGGGAGCATACAGAGCTGCACATCATATCATTAAGGTATAAGACGTCACTTTTATTCAATTACAGTATAAAAACTACACAGTAATTAATAAAGACTTTAAAGTGAAATGTGAAAAAATACTTTTTTCATAGGCACATGCTAAAGTTTGGCACACGTATGACACACAGTGGAGGGGGAAGCAAAAAGGTAAAGAAAATGAAAGTCAGCGTTTACCACTAAAAAGATTACATTTTCTAATTGCTGAGAGCTCCTGTTTAAATCCGTAGGTCTGGTTGGCATCTCTCTGTCGGGGGAATGGGGAGAACCGGTGGATATCAGCAACCAGAAAGACATTGAAGCAGCTGAGAGATATGTCCAGTTCCACCTGGGATGGTTTGCCACACCGATCTTTCATGGCGACTACCCTCAAGTGATGAAAGACTTCATAGGTATGTTAAACTGTAAATGCTCCTAAATTAGTGTTATTTATATAACAGGAATTAAATAATTGCTATTTGTGGCAATGTGCAGGGAGAAAGAGTGTCCAGCAGGGCCTCGGGACGTCTCGACTGCCCACATTTTCCCCTCAAGAGAAGAGCTACATAAAGGGGACCTGTGACTTCCTTGGCATTGGTCATTTCACCACCCGCTACATCACCCAAAAAAACAACCCATCGGGCCGTAGCAGCAGCAACTACTTTAGTGACCGTGACCTGGCTGAGCTGGTTGACCCAAGATGGCCTGACCCTGGTTCAGAGTGGCTCTATGCCGTGCCCTGGGGTTTTAGGCGTCTGCTCAATTTTGTCAAGGTTACTCATTGATATTTGTGCTACATACTCTTTACTTAAAAAAAACAAACTCATATTGATTTCATCCTCATCTAGACTCAGTATGGGAACCCAATGATTTATGTGACTGCAAATGGAGTCTCTGAGAAGATGTTATGCACAGAGCTTTGTGATGAATGGAGGATAGTGTACTACAAAGACTACATCAATGAGATGCTTAAAGGTGAATGAGCTCACATGTATTGAACAAAAAATGCAAAAATGTGCCCACTGTCTTAAATTGAAATTACTTTTTTGTAGTTATCAAGCTCTTTGATCTCTTTGTCACCCAGCTATCAAAGACGGAGTCAATGTGAAGGGCTACACTGCATGGTCGCTGCTGGACAAATTTGAGTGGGATGAAGGTTTCTCTGAGAGATTTGGCTTGTACTATGTGGACTTCAGGAACAAAAACAAGCCTCGCTATCCCAAAGCTTCTGTTCAGTTTTACAAACGCATTATCAGCTTCAATGGATTTCCCAATCAAAGAGAGGTGAGCAGAAAGGACTACAAAGCCCTGCCAGTCTGAGGGGTTTTTCATTACATGGTTTATTCTGATTATATTTGACTGTCTTGTGAACCTCCACAGGTTGAAAACTGGAGGCGAAAGGCAGTTGAGACGTGCTCTTCCAGCAATCAGCTTCTAGCTGCAGGTCAGTTCGTCTGTAACATCATTGACCATGTTCCTCACTATATAGGGTTGAACAACTAGCAGGGGTAAACAAATAAAGATTCTTGCCAAAATATGGAAAAAACAGCAAACAAACAAACAAAAAAATGTCCTAAAATTTTGAACACTATAACAATGAAAATAATAAATCTGTTTCTTTTCTTCAGCCATCTCAGAACATGCACGGACAAATAGTGTTAAGAAGAATAGTTGAAATTTAAAAATTGATTAGTAGAATCTGTTACAGGCGATCTGAGATATCTTCTTTGTTTGCCCCTCCAGCTAGAAGAAAATCCCAGGAACATGCAGAAATGCCAAAGGTTTGGCCTGTGCATGATGAAGTTTAGAACTTGAGGGTACATGCTTCCTATTTCTAACAATCTGATTTCTTTTTTTCTCTTTTGTCGCTTTGCAATTGTGTGTTTACAATTCTGACTAACAAGCTCCTGCGTTTAACACCTGCAATTAAACACAAGCTTTTGCTCCTTTTAAAAGAGCTTTTTTAACAAAAACTCGCAAACAGGCATAAAGCAAAGCGGTGCACTTCAGCCCACAAAGCAGAGATTAAAACTGTAACTGGGTAATGTAATAGCACCAATAAAGTCAGTGATATATCTGAGCTGAAATCAAAATTTCAAACATAAGCCTCACCTGCTTGCTGATGGCTTGTAATATTAAGTCATTTTCAGAATACTGCTTTTAATAGTCATCTGGTAAAAACACTGCTTTCTGAAATATTCCCCTGTAGCTGCATGCAGTTCTCAAAGGGTTAAAGTGCCATTAATCAACTCTGAGTACTTTCTCTTCTTTTATTAGAGGAACAGCGGAGTACTGCTGCCAATATTCTAAGACTTATACATGGTAAGGAATCCCTATGCTCTCTATGAATTAGACCAAAATTGTGATTCCGGGACAAGTATTAACCCTTTGAGTGCTGTGCTTGAGCTTTCGCTTCACTGGCAGTGTTTGGACGATATAACGATGCCCATAAGTTTTTAATGAGTGTGTGTGTGTGTGTGTGTGTGTGTGTGTGTGTGTGTGTGTGTGTGTATGTGCTTTGCAGACCCTTTGACCAGCCACATGGAGATGGTGACCGAGATCGTTGTTCCCACTGTGTGCACACTCTCCATTTTGCTCAGTGCCATCTTCCTCATGTTCCTGCTGCGGAGGCGTAACTAGGAAGGCTTTCGTGTTTATACATCACAAGCATCGGCACACACACATATGCACACATTTAAAATGTAAGTGCATCACTTCTTTATTGGATAACGTGTGAATATAAATACATCATTTGAGCTGAACTGAAAGAACTGGTGATTTTTATCGATTTGATGTGTGTAAAGCGTTTTGCTCTAAAATGACTGGTTTTGCGTAGAAGGAAAAAGGAGTCAGAGTTTCTGATTAAACTGCTACTATAGGATACTGGTATTGCAAAGACGCCAGGTGATCTACTGATCTACTTTCATTTGGATACAGCTAAGTTGTTTGGCAGAATATTTCCTGTCTTTCCTTGAGCAGCAAAATGTGAAAATAAAGATGTGACTGGAAAAAACATATACACACACACACACACACACACACACACACACACACACACACACACACACAAAGGACTGAAATTTGCTGTTGAGGGGTTAGTAGCATGTTTTATAAATTCATGCAAAGTTGACAAGGCTGCAGTACGCCATAGTGGAGAAGAAAGCAGGATCCTCACTGTCCCCATTCACGGTTTCATTTGGATAGTCTAAAAACAAAAGAATAGTTAAAGAAGAATATTGTTATCGATACTTTACTGGGGTAGTCACTTATATATTCAGTAAATAAAAATCACCTGTTTCAAAGATGACATGATCAACCAGTGGTCTGTCACTAAGATGTAAGGAGGTCCTGACCTCACGAGGACCATGACCACTGGACACCTCAACCCCCCACAGTATTGGGTGCTCCCTGTAGAGCACAAAGATGAACACAGAAAAACTAAATTCTGTGTAAAAAAAAAAAAAAGAAAGAAAAAAAGCCTAACATCCACCAATATATCCTTTGACTTTCAATAAATGTTTTATGTGGTTTCTCGCAAGCCGTTGAGATCTCTGTTTTCAACACTCCACATAATAGACTGCCAGAATTCTGCGGGCGTCACATTCAGGTCGACTTTTATGTGCCGTTCAGTCGAGATTGGACTGTGGTGAGGTTTACAGGCCTGACATTTTTGCTTGTTAAGTGTTTTTCCCCCGCCTTCGTCAGGTCCTTCCTGCATGTAAAGGTTTGCAATAATACATTGACTTTTGAACTAACATCCCAACAGTGTCTCGTTCAATTTGAAGTGTCTTGGAAATCTTCAGTTGAACCGTTGTCTTTTGGCACAAAGGAATAATTGGCTCTCTTGGCATTTGTGACAGCTCCTTTAAATCTGTCATGTTTGCACCTTAGCTTGAGGTGAGAGATTTAGATCGATAATATAACCGAAGCATGTTTAGTGTCATCACTGAGTTGCCAAAAGATTGATTGCACTTTGCAGTCTGCTAGCATTATATACTATTAGATGATTAAAAACCCCAACAACAAAGACGGATTAAAGAACTGAAATCTACAATAAATAATTGTTGCATATTTTCATTATCAATATGATTATGTCCACTATAAAAATGTCATATTCACAAACAATAAGGTCAAATATCCCAGTTTCACAATAAAGCAGGCAGTAAAAAAGGCTTGCATTCCTTACTTTTGGTAGAAATGACTGATCAGGGCAGGTTTGATTTGGAGTTTGAACTCGTGCTCTTCATCATAAGGTGACGTTCTGTAGTGCTGCAAACACAATCTATGTGACAGGAAAGGGGGGAAACAGGAGAGGGAATTGTTTATTTAAATACCAGTTTAAAAGAAGAAATACTTCTGCACAGTCACATATCACTGGGGCAGAAAAAAAGTCAAAAGATTTACTGCGTGAGAAGAAAGAGACGATCGTAGGGCAAACCAAGGAATGTGCTGCAGGTCACAATTATTTCCAGCAGATGGTGCAGTTTCCTGAGTCGGATCACTTGTTCCTGCAGATCAACCTCCGTGCTGAGGTAAAAACACTGTGGAGGAAATTACTCAGAGTCAGTACTATGCTGACAGACACTTGAAAAGAACTGAGAAACAGTGTAAAGCTTACCAAGTGGTTTAAAGTCGTCAGTTCTTCACCTAAGAAACAAACACAAATTGCAAATGGCCTATCATCCAGAGAGCATAACACAAACACAGAGTCAAAGAAAGAGCTCCAAATGAATAATTAAAGGTTACCAATCAGGTAGTTAATATAGTCTTTTCTCATCTTATCCAGACCCATCTCCAGCAGCATGTTGACAGGCGTGAAGCCTGTAAGAGACACATGTTCGATCTGCTGGTGGTACGACTGCAGAATGAGCTTGCTGAGGGAACTGCTGCTGTCTCTGTGAATCTGGATGATGTGAAACAAAAAACAAAAAAAAAATTAATCAATGAATTAATAAAATAACAACTGCAACATCCAAACTCATCTAACTCCAAGTTTTCAAAAGCGGAAATGTTTTATGTTGTTACCCAGGGTTTGATGTCACCATATCTTAGAGCGTCAATGACCAACTTCAGGCAGTCTCCAATGTCCTGATATGAAGTCACACCTGCAATACAAAGTTTTTTTCTGTCTGTTTGTAAAATGCTAAAATCCATCCCAGTTTCCTGAATGGAAGGCCTAACTCACTTTTTCTCATCCGAACCCAAAGCTGCTCCACAAAATCCAAATCTCCTCTTTCCAGGAACGAGTTGAAAATGGGAGTTTCTGTCTCAGACTTCAGCTTCGAGGTCTTCTGAAAAAGATGGAAAGGAAAAAAACCCAAGACTCTAGCAGATATATTGTAAAATTAATGTTTTAGTGATAATGGCTCCATCCTACCTCGGGCGTTCTTGCAGCCTGATCCTGCAGTGTTTTTGCAGTGTTCTGTAGCTCTGAAAGAAGAATTAAAAATGAAAAAATAATCATAAGTACCAGGTAGCATTACATCAGATTTACAATGTATTGATTCAGCAGTGCTTCGTGCCTTCTAGGTAAGCCTTGGTCAGATTTACAGGCGATGTGCTTTCCAGCGGTTCCATCCATTCAGTCTCACCAGTTCTCAAACCATCAGCGAGAGTCTGAAATAACAGGATTCAGATATATTTAGTTATTTATGTGGATGCTGGTAGTTGCTGTCATTTTAGATTACAGTGGAAGACAAACCAGTAGAAACTCCAGCTCCCTATACATCTCAAACATGGGACTTCTCATGTCTCCACTGGCAATTTTGATATTCTGCATAAAAAAAGATAAACACATTAAAAAATCAGTCTGTGTCTGTTCAGCTTCATCTGCTGGTACTACTTCCAGATACATGTTTCCCTTTTCTATTCATAATAGCATATTAATTAAATAGAAATATAAAAAGTAAGCTTTTTAAGGGAAAGAAGGGATTATTATAAGAGGTCATTATTGCTGCTCACTAATGTTGCTGTAGAGGACAGGGGTGGGGTCTCAAGAATACTCTCCACATGGCTCCATTTGAAATCCACAGTCACGCTGCTCTGAGACTCAATGGTGGTGTTTTCAACAACAGTGGAACCAAACAGGCTGAACCTGGCACTGCCTTTAATCCCCACCTAGAAGTATTTATCAGTGTAAGAACACGGGCATTCGTTCACACAGACAGACTTGCAAAAGAGGATGAAAACTGAAATACCGAGGATGGATGATGCCGTTTCTTATGCTCTTGCTTCAGTTCTTCTAAGGTTGTGAGGGATTGTTTGTCTGCAGTTGAACCTAAAAACATTAACATCAGGAAAATAAAAACAAGTGACACAAATACATACAAATCATCAGAAAATGCACTGATAATGTTTAAAAATGGGTTATTCAAAGAGGAGTGATGTTTCTAAGCAATACCTTTGGAGGTGATGGAATACAGTTTGACACCAGTAACTTTAGTGCCCACACAGACTGTTTCAGCCCCAAACCAGGTCGTTCCAGCAGGATCAGACATGTCGCATCGCACCCACAGAGGGTATAAAGGAAGGTTCGTGTCCTCAGCTGACATGCTGGCATTTTGAGATAATGTATACCAAGAGAGAAACTGTCTGTACAAAGAAGAAGAAAAAAACTTTGTCAGATGTGGTGGATTAAATATGCACATCTTACCAGCGCGTATTTCTTTTGCAATTAAATTTTAAACGTCTTAGCACTAATCACCTTGCTTTCATGACTGAAAGTGGCTGCGGTCCCATTTCAGTTTGAAGTACGTGGGCACTGTCGTTAGCATCATCAGCATCGCCGTCAGAAAGGTTTGAAGCCTCGGTCATTTGTTCGTCACCTGGATCGCTTATTTTTGAAACCTTAGTGAAATCAGAGCACAATTCAATGGTGAGCGACGAGGAGGAGACTGGTTAGTCATCTAAGCATACATTCAGTGTTTTAATATTCCTACAATTGGGAATTTTGGAAACACTACTGGCCCAGTTTCAGCTTGAAAACTCTGGAACTCGGGTTTTATTCTGGACGGGAAGACTTTTTGAGATCATGGAGTGAATGTGTGTCTGCATCCTTTTTTCCAAAAGTCTCTGCCCATCTAGACTAAAACGCAGTCCTGAACCCTGTAACAGTGAAGCTCTACATGCCCAGTTATCTTTCCATTATCTAAGGGCAGCACTGACAGCATCTGACCAATTAGAAACATTGATAAGTCTACTGTCAACGGAGTGAGTAAATTTTACAAAGGAAAACAAAACCAGGAAAGCCGGTAAAAAAGAAGAAGAAAGGAACTATGTATGTTAAGAGACTTCTCAGTATCAGTGCTCTATCATTAAGACAAGGGAGAATCTGGTGGACACATCCATTCATTTTCTACTGCTTATCCGGGATTTGGTCACCGGGGCAGAAGTCTCACCAGGGAAGCCAAGAGTTCCCTTACACTGGCCACCTCTTCCAAGTCATCCAGGGGTGACACCGAGTTGTTCCCAAGCCATCTGAGAGATATAATCTCTAGGTCTGTCCTGGGGGATCTTCTCAATAGGACATGCCTAAAATACTTCAGCTAGGAGCCATCGAGAAGGTATCGTAGTCAGATGCCTGAACCACCTCAACTGGCTCATTTCGATATGGAGGAGCAGCCGCTCTACTTTGAGCCCCTCTCAATTGACTGAGCTCTTCACTCCATTTTTAAGGAAGAGGCCAGCCACCCTTCAAAGGAAATTCATTTCTGCCATTTGTATAAGAAACCTCATTCTTTTGTTCTCTAAATGTGGTGGATTGCAAATGTTATTTCATGAAATGAATTTTTAGCTGCAGCCCACGTGGTGTTTAACAGTCTGAGAGTAGGAATACATAAAAAATAGAATTCAAATGTAACAAATACAAAGAGGTGGCCAGTTTTGGAATTGTATATTAATCCTTACTGAACAATAATTTTCTTTTTAAACTGGTTGCAGCAAACAAGGGAACAAAATAAATAAAATCAAGAAGTAAGGTTTTTACCTATGAATACATATTTCTGTCTGATGCTCATCAGGAAAAGACAAATACTTTAGACACTATTAAAAAAATGTAAATAACTTCTACTATCCACACACAAAGGTCCAAGGGAACTTGCAGGAATCCTGACACCTTTTCCCAGAGAACTGATTAGGACGGGGCAGCTGTGGCTCAGGAGGTACAAAAGGTTGTCAACTATTTAGAAGGTCGGTAGTTCCCGGTTTCTCCAACTATTGAACCTCGAGCTGCCCCATTCATCTCTGTAACTCTGTAACATGTAACTTCTGTTGGTGCTGTACTACTGGAAACTGAATTTCCTGAAAGAACCCACATGAGGGATTAATAAAGTTTCATCTAATCAAATCTAATCTAATCTAAGAATGTTAGTCAAGGCACTTTTATGAATGTGTGCGTGATTGGGTGAATGAAACTTGTAGTACAAAGTGCGATGAACACTCAGTTGGAGCAGAAAAGTGGATATAAGGATCGGTCCATTTACCACTGGTCACTATGTGGTGATCTTTAATCTCAAACGTAATCTGCTCCAGGGAAAGTTACAGGATGTAGATAGGGACAGATCTTTTGGCAGAACAATCCTGTAAAGTCTGGCGAGACAAAACCAGTCTACGCTTTGTTCTTTAGAAAGGAGAGAAATGGGTTAATGTAAGAAAATGGAAAGTAATAAGTTTAGACTGCAAGTGAAGACAGTATTGTTCAACAGGCGGCAAGGTGTGGAGCGAGGGGCATCTTGAGATATGTGAGGTGAAGGTGTGGGGTGCTTACATTTGCCCTGGAGAGTAATAAAGAAATTCCTATAAAAGAGTCCAATTAGTCTCACGCTTGTTTTCTGATAGAAATCACCATGAGGTCTGCAGAATAAGTTGCCATGGTAATGCACCTTGTAAAGACGTGAACCATCTTTCTCATGCCCTGAAGTTATATGAATAAGCACAAATCATTCTTTGCAGTACAGGCCTTTGGAGATTTCAAATTAAAAGCAGGTCCACAGCTTTTACAAAAGGCCTAAAAGGCCTTGAGATGTATTAGTAGTTTGGATGCTAGAGATAAACAAAGTAAAATGTTTTACAACAAAAGTCAGAGCCAGTCAACAGTTATTCCTGTATGTTGTGTCGCTATAAACACAACTAGGTAAAAATATTCCTAAAAGAGTAAAGTAAAAAAGTAGAATCTTACAAAGTAAAATTTTATTATTGGGTCTACATATTTACGATATGGTAAATGAGTCCAAGGACTGACATTACTCACAGCTTTTTCACAGACGAAGACGGTCTGGTTCCCACAATACATATTCACCGCAGGGATTCCGTCTCCGTTCATCTTCACTATTTGGACCTCCTCCTGAAGCCCAAAAGATATCAACATTACTGTAACAGCGACGGATGCATTGACTCACGACAGCTTACTTAAGAATGCACGAATTTACCTCATATATATACGGATCACTGCTTTCCGCATCCTGAAGAGAGCTGCAATCAACACGACAGAAATGAACTTTGTTTCACCCATCATTCTGAGGGTTAACTTTTTGTTAGAATCGCTATGCATCCAAAACTCACCGAAGAATCGTGAAAAACTCTTTAGCCCTAGATATAATCTTCGAGCACATCGCCAAATTATGGTCTGTGTATCCTGTTACAGAAGGAAGGATGTACATAAAACATACGAAAGTGGCTAAACGAGTTTAAAATGAACAAATCCGTTGTTGATATTTTGACAGTCGCGCGCTCGAAAAGCAGAGGGTGACGACATGGGGTCATAGGTGAACACACACTTCCCTCATAAAATAAATAAAATAATGAGATATAAAATAGATTGAAAATGTATCAGAAATACGAATATACAAGAAATTTTTTAATAAAATAAAAAAAATATTTGATTAAAAATAACGAGGAAAGAAATGGTTCAATCTTTCCTGCGCCAACATGGAGTAAAGAAATAGTCCCATGTTTAAGAACGGTTTTAAAATTGCTTGGCTAAACATGCTAAGCACTGACAAATTAAACATGCTATATAATTTATGCTGTGTATTCTTTTTCATTTTCCTGTGCTCGTTTTATGAAGTTATACAAAGGACTTGTCACGATTATGTTAATACCGGAAGTGGTGATTTAAAGCGGAGGCATAAACCATGTAGGGTGAATCGTCAACTTCCTTTTTTACTGTGGCCGCCATACCGTGAGGAGCGTGGTTCCCGGCGAGCCGAAAATAACTACCGAATATGGTGAGAATTTCCATGTTTTTCAAGGCTAACGTGATATAATACACGAGTCTTCATATTGTGGTTCGTGTTGAACAAGCAAGCGCGTGTTTTGTGAATTTGGAAATCATAGGTTCCGATGTAATATAGCAGCAAATTGAAACGCTCCCAGCTAGCAAAGCTAACACGAGGAGCCATTTTGAGTGAGCGGCTACAAGTTACACGTGTGGCTTTCCTTTCAGGGGTAGATCACTGAAGGCTGATCTTGTGTATTTTGATGGCATCTAAAGTTAGATGGTTGTTTCTGCCAATTGAATTTATCTATGCGCTATATTCGCCCGTTATCATTTACAATTAAAGTTACGTTTGAACAACCTGGCTAAGTCGTCTTAGCAGAAACGAGCTAAACTGAGGCTAACCGAGGCAGATTTCATGTTGGCTAAATGAAACCTTACTTTGTGTCGGTTAAAGCAGGGATATTTTATTGAAACTGCAATTACGTCAAGATTAATCTGCCTTTTAAATCTGAATTATAAGTTAGTAGTTTTTCTCCTGTCACGTGCCTGGATGTCTTAAAGACACATGCTACACAGGTTTAGACTCTTGAATTGCCTACATAACTTTCTCTTACAGAATACATCTGACGATTGTTTATTTCTTTCTCAGGCTTGTGCCCGACCCCTCATCTCGGTGTATTCCGAGAAAGGAGAATCCTCAGGCAAAAATGTTGTCATGCCTGCAGTGTTCAAGGCCCCTATTCGCCCTGATGTGGTGAATTTTGTGCACACCAACATGCGCAAGAACAACCGCCAGCCTTATGCAGTCAGTGAACTGGCAGGTGAGTGCATAAATGTACTTTGCACATAGTAAACGTTTTATTAAGGTGTTATGTACACAATATAGATTATGTGTTATGTGTGTTTTAGGCCACCAGACCAGTGCTGAGTCCTGGGGTACAGGAAGAGCTGTGGCCCGTATCCCTCGTGTGAGAGGTGGTGGTACTCACCGTTCTGGCCAGGGTGCTTTTGGAAACGTATCCTCTTGATGATTACAAGAGTTTTTCCCACTTTGTAATATGTATACTGAGGCAAACTTAATTCTGTGGGCTTGCTGTGATGGTGTAATTTGCGTCTGACTCTGTGACCAGTGACAGAATGCCTGCTGTCATATGCTGGCACAGATGGCTGATGAACATTGAGTCTGAGCAGGTATAAAATAGTTATTTACTTAAGTTTTTTAAGTCAGTGGTCCTTGACTTTGGTCTAGATGTGTCGTGGTGGTCGTATGTTTGCCCCCACTAAAACCTGGCGCCGCTGGCACCGCAGGATCAACGTACCCCAGAAGCGCTATGCTATCTGCTCTGCCCTGGCCGCCTCTGCCATTCCTGCACTTGTGATGTCCAAAGGTAAGAGTCAAAAGATGTTCGAATGGGACATGAATTGGTAGAAACCAGCATGGAAATATATTTTGACCAAAAATGAACCCTTTTTGATTCAGCCTAACATTTGACTTGCTGTGATGGTGTAATTTGCGTCTGAGCCTGTGAACAGTGACGGTTGCCTGCCGTCTCTAAGCTGTCACAGAGTATTGATGTCCTTTAAATCTGAGCAAGTGTAGTTAATGCTGTAACTTTGATAGTCCTAGCAGTTTTCTCTGTCATAGTCTTTAACTGATTCTTAACAATCTTTCCTTTTAGGACACCGCATAGAGGAAATCCCTGAAGTCCCACTGGTGGTTGAAGACAAAGTTGAGGGCTACAAGAAGACCAAGGAGGCAGTGCTGCTGCTGAAGAAGCTCAAAGCCTGGAATGACATTAAGAAGGTACAGTAACCTCAAAACACTGAGGAACACTGAGTTTCATCAGTAGTTTTCCCGAAGTCAAATCATTCTTCTTTTTCTTGAGTTGGCACTGGGAGCATTTAATTATTAATAATGGAGTTTTATTTGCTCTTCTCAGGTCTATGCCTCTCAGCGTATGCGTGCCGGTAAGGGTAAGATGAGGAATCGCAGACGTATCCAGCGCAGAGGGCCGTGCATTATCTACAACCAAGATGCTGGCTTAACCAAAGCCTTCAGAAATATCCCCGGTAAATGTCCCGGTTAAAATTTAGAATTTATTACGGTGTTAGAAAATGGATATTATGATTCTTACATTTAATTATGGTATAGTTAAAATGGATGTTTCTATTGGATGAAATGGAATAAATGATCAAGATACTAAAACTAGCTTACTTTGCTTTCAATTAAACTCTAATTGTTTTCTTCATTTATGCATGCGTAACTTCAAGTTTGACTGAATACTGATGAGTTGTAATTGTAGTGTTTATAGTATAGTTGAGTCTTAAATAAGTCATTTGCCCTTTAAAAACTCACTATAGCTTCAAGATAATTGGTTCATCAACATGCAGATGTTTGATTATTGTGCTGCATTTTGCAGGCATCACTCTGCTGAACGTGAACAAACTGAACCTTTTGAGGCTCGCTCCCGGTGGTCACGTTGGACGGTTCTGCATCTGGACCGAGAGTGCTTTCCGCAAGCTGGATGACCTGTACGGCACATGGCGCAAGGCTGCCTCCCTGAAGGTTGACTACAAGTGAGTATTTGAGTATTTTGAGAGCATGCACTCTAAAAGTACAAGTGCAGTGTATCATGCTGGTGTACAACAGTGATGAGCTTCCACTTCATGGTCCGTGTTTTTGAACTATGTGATATTTAACGAAGTTCTGAGTTATAGCAACAAAACTTATCATACGGCTTTTTTGCCTTCATGTACGAGGGACTTTAATTCTTGACTCTTCTTCCTTCAGCCTGCCAATGCACAAGATGACCAATACAGATCTGACCAGGATTCTGAAGAGTGAGGAGATCCAGAAAGCACTTCGTGCACCCAAGTAAGCATTTTTCAGTGTAGTTTTTCCCCGAGGTCTTATTTGCCAGCTATGATGATTTTCCACTTCAGGTCCGTGTTTCTGAACCCTGATTATATGGAAGTCCTGAGTGATGCAGAAAGTTTCATTGAAGTTGTAGTTAAGCAGAAGCTCACATATTCAAGGGTGGATTGTATTGTCATTACAGCAAGAAGCTCAACCGCAGAATTCTGAAGAAGAATCCTCTGAAGAATTTGAACATAATGCTCAAACTGAATCCTTACGCCAAGACAGCAAGACGTCATGCCATCCTCAAGCATGACCCTGCGGTAAGAGCCTGATCAGTTAAAGATGGAAGTAAAAACTGTATGTCTATTTGTTGATAACTTAGAGCCCCTCTTTGTTCTCACCATAGATCAAGGCCAAGATGCTGAAACCCAAGAAGAGGCCTGGAAAGAAGGGTGCACCTGCCAAGCCCAAGGCATAAACCAATACATACAGACTGGAGTTCAGTGATGAATAAATCAGTTGTTTCAAATGCACGAGTCAGACCTGTCATTCAAACTTTTTATTCACAGGACTTATTTATTCCACATAAGCTAGCAAAGGTTTTGCACTGTGAAGACTTGGGGTTACAAAGGAATATCAAGCACAGGTAGAGCAGCATTTGTCAAGATTAAATTAAATCTTTAGAAAAAAAGATGGCTTTTCAGGAAGGCCTGCAAGGTAGCCCAAAGACTTGTTCAATACATAGTTCCACTTGGCATTTAGGTGTGTACACTTTGATCAGTATAAACAGTTTTATATACCAATAACAGAAATTAGTCATTAGAAGACTTTGATGTGGGTGTTGTTGGCAGAACAGGCCTCACATTATGGTACCATGTGTTGGTGTCAAAGGCTGACTGAGTCCAATGGTGGTGCACAGCCAGCCAGCAAAGTCAACTTCCTCTGCTTCGGAGGTTTTAATGAAAGGATGCACCTGAAGAAAAGGAGAGCTTTTAGATGCATAGAGATAGGGAGTGTAATAAGTGAATATTAAGAGTGCAAATCTTACCATCAACTGTTTCAAGTCTGCTCTCTCTGCTGGGTTTTTAATCAAGCTGGAGTGGAAACAACATCTTAGTGTAGTTCCGTGAAACACCACTAGGTGGCAGAAGATTATGTGCAGTGTAGGTGAGAGAAAACTGTCTTTACCTACCATTTATTAACAAAGTCCTGGAATTCAGAACTAAATACAGCAGGCAGTTTTGGTGGAGGCTGAAATTTAGAGGTTTTTGTAAGTCAAATATTGCGTTAAATTGCTCCTAAAGGCATTAATACACTGTAGCCTAGCATCTATCTGCATCATACCAGCATGTGTAGATAAATCCAGTAAACTCACCTCGTTAACGATGTAATCAAGAAGCTCAAAAATGGCCATCGGAGGTCTGCTGTCTGGGCCGTATGCTGTTAAGGGGGTGCAACCAAAATAATCAGCCCCTTGTAGGTTAGACATTGTGTAATTACTTCAATGACTATGCTGTAACTTATTTAAGCTGTTTCATCAGAGCTTTTCGAAATGATATAAAGCTGCTGTAACTTCAGAAGCTACACTTCAGAGTTACAGCAAGAACCAGAGCCTTCTCAGACTTACAGCTGCCGGGTCGCCCAGGGGGCTGCGGCTTTGGGGAGGAATCACTGGAGGCTGCCTCCCCTTCCACTGGGAAGCCGAAAATCTGTTCGAGCTCCTTAGCATCAGGTGGTGGAATAGGAAAGCGTCCAATGGCCATTTCAACCAGTGACAGACCCATGCTCCAGATGTCCGACTGAACAGAATAGTGGGTGCCTTGTAAGCGCTCGGGCTAAACAACACATAACAGAGGTAGTGTCAGTTATCAGTAGTATAGCTTTTACTTATTTTATTACAATAATAAACCGGCAGGTAAATGACAGCTATGTTAAGTGGCACACGTAAACTTGCAGCCAGATTACTGACGAGTTTTTCCAATTTAACTGACCGACATGTACGACCGAGTGCCCACAAAGGAGTTGGCCATGGAGTCTATAAGCTGTCCGCTCACTCCAAAGTCACACAGCTTGATCTCACCACGGGAATTCACTAGGATGTTAGAAGGCTTGACATCTGAAAGAGGGACACGCAGTGTTTAGGAGAACACAGTGGGCAAGTGTTTCAACAGGCAGCATCAGCACAGAACAAACTGCTGCAGGCAGTTTGTGCTGCTTGTGCTGACTCGTTTTACAGTTTCATCCCTACAACAAAGATTTAACTGAGTCTTTAAATTGGGATTGACTGTATTCTAAGTTTGTATTAAAACAAGAGGTAGGTGATCACTGTGTTGCTGTCAGGTCATGCCTCCACTTCTATGTTAGAAAACAAGCTTTTTACACCCAGTATGACCACAATATGACAGAAAGAAATGTTAAAGTGAAAAAAAAAAAATCTGTTCAAATGTAACTATCAGAAAAAACAAGAGCTTTAAACTTCCCCCTCAGACATAACAAAAACCAAATCAGACTTCCATGTAATCATATCTTCACCTCTCTGCTAGTGCCAGACAAATGATTTGATCTAGGCTTTATGTATAGCAAAACTAAGGAAAGGTATTTATGCGTTTAAAGGCCAGGTCAAGAAAATTAAATTATATTTAATTGAAATAGCGACCTCTGTGCATGATCTTGTGCTTCTCCCTCAGGTAGGAAAGACCTTTAATTACCTGCAAAGAAAAACATTGCATAACAGCACAGCAAAGGCACAGATAATTTGGTACTGCCAAAGAAGTATAAGAAACTTAGCTCTAGTGTGACGGCCAGAGCATGAAATAAGTGGGAGAGGTGTTAAAGCTACCCACAGCAATGCTGACTTTGCCAAGGATCTGCTCTGGGATCTTGCCTGCTTTCTTCAGTGATTGGTCCAGGGAGCCACCATCCTATGAACAACAGACGGGGACAAATGGAGAGGATTCAAAATAAAAAATTTGTGAAAAACAACACATTTCATCAAAAATAGCTTGTTCCCATGCCGACCAGGCTGTAAATGGAGGGCAAGAAATACCTAACAACTTTCAGTATAGTCTGTAAAAGAAAGCAAAAACACTACTGGGAAAACACTGGCAAGCATAACATTAATAAACTATACCATATGCTCCATGCAGATGCTGATTTCCCCATCGCTGTAGAAAGCCCCGTAGAAGCCCACAATATATGGGGAGTTGCACTCATGTAGCACCTGCAGCTCCCTAATGATCTGGTTCCTGATGGCTGGTTTAATCTCAAGGTGGATCAGCTGGAACACAGCAGGGCTCATGTTTTTAATTATGCTTCCGTAACACAGAGAAGACAAATGCTAGACAATACAAGCACAGACAAGAACATGCTTTATGACCAAAAATGATCATTAAGGAAAAAGATTTAATATTGAAGCACATCTTGTTTCAGCTGGGGCGATTTTTAACAGCAGCACTTGGGTTTTCGGACGGTCTGCTGTCCCATTAACCCACATTTAAGGCTGTGCACAAACACTGGAGTAATGATGCCTCTTGGACATACTGGAGTAAAAAAAATAGCTTTCAGACAGCTGTGCTGCAGCTTACCTTCCTTGCCATAATCAGACCCGAGGGTCGGTGGGAAACCTTAAAGACAACTCCTCCGTTGCCGGCACCGAGCTCACAGATCTTCTCAAAGTCATCGTCCTTCAGCTCTCCCACTTTCTGCTTCTGTGTCAGAAAGGCCTCCAAGCGTTTCCGCTGCTGCTCATCCAACTCGAGCTCCTCTAGTTTTTTCTGCAGTGCCTCCAAGTTTGTTCTTGTTAAGAGTAAAGAAAGACAGAAGACGATGAGAAACGTGAATTATTATTGTATTCAGTTCAGAGACTAAACTGTCAGATCTCCTCTCATTAGATATCAATGACCCGGTGGTCCCACTATTTTCATTCCTCATGCTTTCATCTCACATGATTGGTTTGAGTTCCAAAAGTCTGAATTTGTGAGTCTCCCAAGAAATGTGTGACTAAAAAAAAGGTGTTTCCGATCCATGGATAACGACTTATGGCAAGTCAAATTTGATTACCAGTCCAAACTTTTAATAGTTAGTGCAACAGAAAAGAGGCAGCAGAGCAGTGTACAAAAACACAAGGCCATAAAAATAAACTTTAATATCCATAAATATTATAAATACAGTATGGTTGCTCCATAGATTGTGTTTCTTCAAGTTAGATATATCTAGATTTCAAACTACCGTTCAAGATTAGTAAGGTTTTTCTCCTTGTCACACTCACTCCCCCACATTCAGCTTGCTGGGATCTGCTCACCACAGATAATCCACATACTCCACATCCAGACCTACTGCATCTATTATGTCATCCTCCGAGATAAGACTGAGCTATGTGTAGTACTCCTGCACATTCCTCAGGAATAATGTTAAACAAAGAGGGAGCCAGCAGAGAGAGCTGGTTGTGTTTTATTATCCCTTTTCAGATCCCAGTGTGAGAAAGCTTTCCTTGAGAAACTAATTGTCTAGTGAACTCTGCTGCCCTTTGACCTCCCACTCAACTGCCTCAAAACACTGTCCACACCGCCACGCACAGCCAGTCTAAGACTTTAAAAAGTATTAGCTGGAAGCTGCTGTGAAGACCACAGAGATGTCCTGTTATTAGTGTCAAACATTTGGCCTGTGAATGTTAAAAATTTGCAATTTAATTGTTTACGCTGTAAATGATTAAAGTATCAAACAAAAGCATGTATGATTCATATGTGCTGCTGTCTTCATTCAGCTAAGAGAAAATCATTTAAATGAATTATTTAATTGCCAGCCTACCAGATTTTCGTGACAATACAACTATGTGGTGATGAGAAGATCTTCATCAGTCTTAGTGGTAATTACGCTTTTTATTCCTCATCTTTTTTTTTTAAACTAAATAACGACTCACTGGAGAGCAGCTCTTCTCCCTGTACAGCTCCGCACAGCAAAGAGAGGGTTAAGTGGTTTTATTTTTGACAGTAGGCCTGCATATCCATGGAGACGAGGTGCCGAGTTTGAGCTGGCTGTGGGTGGCGTGGGCGTTTTGTCGACAAGAGCTGGAGGTGGAGGAGGATGAGAGGAGGAGAAGCCTGAAACACTCTACACAATGTACGAGGGAGGGACTACAGTAGCGCCACACTGCAGGCCCCCTCCCTTCCAGGTGCAGGAAGAAGTGAGCACGACGCTGGGCTTTTGAGCTCCATCCGCACTAAAGAACAAGGACATCCAGCAGAACTCGAATGTGAGAAGCACAATAACTCTACACCTTGACATCAAGCAAGTTAAAGAAAATGCATTTTTAATAAATGAGAGTCTGAGACACACATTTATCTATCAGGTTTTGGTTCATGGCTTCAGCCAAAGAGGTATTCAGCTACTTATTATTTCAACATGTGTTGCTTAGATATTTTTTTTTTTTTTTCAAAGAATAGTTCAACACAGCTCTGGAGAACCAAAATTTTATTAAAAATTGATATGCGATTGAACAGTCTCTTTTAAACTATTATTTGAAAAATGGTTGCTGTTGAAGCTACAGCTGTTTCTATTCTGTATCTCCCCTGAGTGTTTCTCTTTTCTAAGCATTGCATCGTGTGCAGGTACGTTAAGAGACTGCAAAATTACCGGATGTGTAAACATAGGTGCCCTGTAAAGATTACAATTCAAGAAACCTGTAGCACGGATAGCTGAACCTGGTGCGCATTAAATGTAACAAATGGGAGAATTACAGTATTTTTAGTGAGTGTCAATCACTTACTGTTGGAGGAATTAAAACCAGGATGAGTTCCTCAGAAAACCTTTTTTTTTTTTTTACTGTAATTAAAAACTGAGTACCTGTTGCTCTCTAATAAAAAGCATATAGTAAGCAATATGTTAAATAAATAAATAATAAAAAAGAGCCACAAACTATGGCTGCTGTCAATATTTATCAATAATTTAGTTTCCCAGAACCTTAGAGAGGTTTTCACCTATGTGATGGCAGTAGCTTATCCAAGATGAAGTATAAGGGTCTATCCAAAACAAGCTGTTTGTATTTGTTCTCAGCTCTCCCCTGATAATATTCCATCCTTATGGGCCACTGATTGCAGTTCTCCAATGGCTTGCAGCCATTTCATGCTGAAAAAGCATTTGGCGTGCTGGAATGGCTGTCCTTTTTCACAAGAGTGCAACGGTCTGGTTTCAGTAAGAGGCTCATCGATTGGATTAAGCTCATCCACAACCATTATGCAACATATTTGCTCTCCAGTGTCAGCATCCAATCATCTTGTGTCGTGTTGCAAATTACCCAGAATAATGTGCTAATTTAAATGAGCGCTTTGAAACATGAGCCTTTTCTTCCCCTTCTGTTCAAAACAGCTGGTGGGTTTTCTTACTTACGGCTATAACGCTGATACATTACGAGAATAGATTTCTGGAAATGTCTCTTTCTGACATTTTTAGACCACATGATACACAGTAACTAAATCATAAATGTAAATATTGAAATCAATGACAGTTGAAATTCATTTGGCTGTTTGATTTCAGGGCCATGATATTGTTATGCTCATTTTGGTACAGAGCGGCCAAAGGTGTGCCAAGCAAATATCTCTCACAACATTATAGCAACAGAAGTCTGAACTGTTGCTACAACGCAGAGCGGATCCATCCTTTCATGTTGTTTACACAAAATTCTGCCATCCGAATGTTGCAGCACAAATCGTGACTCATCAGGATCAGGAAACATTTCTCCAATCTTCTTTTGTCCATGCCGAGTGTAGCTTTAATTTCCTGTTCTTAGCTGAGAGGTGTTACCACCCAGTGTGGGCTTCTGCTGTCGCAGGGTTTGATGTGTTGTGTGCTCAGAGATGCTCTTCTGCATACCTGGGTTGTAAAGACTGGTTGAGTTATTTTCTTCTGATATCTAATATTAACAAGGGAGTGTAGATAACTGCTGCTCACTGAATATTTTTCTCTTTTCAAAACCATTCTCTGTAAACTCTATGGATATGGTTGTTGCCAACCCATCTGGCATCAACAACCATGCAACGTTCAAAGTCACTTAAATCACTGTCCACTTTCTGATGCTCAGTTTGAACTTCAGCTTGTACTCTTGCTCATGTCTGCATGCCTAAATGCAATGAGGATTGGCTTATTAGATGTTTGTGTTAACAAGCAGCTGAAATGGTGTATCTAATGCACACTGCAATTATTTCCTAGCATATCTGAATAGATAAACACCCTCGTTTTAGAAACTTTACTTGTGTTACATTTGTCTAGTATTTATATTTATTTGATGATCTGAAACATTTAAGTGTGACAAACTTGTGATATCGGTAACATGAACAACATTTGTTACCACAAACCCACCATCTACCATCACTGGATTGAAACTGGTTTAGCTTTTCCTTAAACCCTCAGCCAGCTGAACTCAAACAGAACTGTGTTTTTATGGAAAAGAGGACTTGAGTAACAGCAGTCACTATATGTCAGCAGTGCCACAGTATAACACCTTCTTACGTGACAGAGGACACAGAAACCCTCATTCAAAAACAAACAAACAAAAAAACCACAGTGATTCAGAATTCCTGATTGTTGCCTCATCCCAACATGTTGCTCTTTAGTCCATTAGATCCCGGCCAGCAGCAGCAGGAATGTGCTCGGCTCTCGCCAAACATTATGTCATCATCAATAGCTCCTAATGAACAAAGTAGAGGCACAGCTCATCTGTTTAACATTGTCAGCAGCCCAATCCAACACGGATTACTTTAAGTTCTGAAAGTTGATCTGTTGTGCTCACTTCAAGCTCCATGTTTTTATGCATTCAGTATTTTTTGTGCTTTTCCTGTCTTACAGACCATCCAAGTCACACATTAGCCACATATTCATACAGCACTTCATGCACATCCATGGCCAGTTTAGAATCACCAATTGATCTTTGGGAAGAGGACCCAAAAGAAATCAAAGCAAGCACAGGGAAAACATTCAAACTCTAAAAAGGAAGGCGCAAGCCAATTGCAAGATTCATGTGCTGCGAGGCTACAGTGCTAACCCCTGTACCCAACGTCATACTTTAACTCTACTACAGCTTTGCACAATTCACTATTCAATATAATCCCCTTTCATCATATACCAGCCCTTCATGCATCTCCTCACTTCATTCACAGTCTAGAAAAAGCCATTTTAGCTCCGGTCCCTTTAAAGCCCCTCTTTCTAAAAGCCCACTTTGTTTTGATTGGCTGTTCTTCTCCTGCTTGATCAGTCATGTAGAGATTCTGAAACCAACATTCAAAACCTACAAAATGTCCACTTTTCACATTCTTGCATACACGTTGGAGCTCAAAATCTGATCCAGAACAGAGCAGACAGCGACAACATCCACAGCAAAACAGATTTCAACAGAGTTACTCAATAAGCATAGGGCTCATTTTGATGTCACAAGAGAGTATAAATGAATAAACAGTTTTCCTTCTTTCTTTCTCTTTTAGCACTCCTTCGCAACTGAGAAAGTATTTGATCAAGCTCTAGAACTTGCAGATAACTCTTAAGTAGAGCACTGAAGAAAAATTTCCAAGTCCAATGGTTCAGAATCTGATGATTCTTGGACCCTTTCTGTGCCCATATAAGGACATTCCTGCCTTACTGACATCAACCAGGCAAAAGGAATGTAAAACAAATGTCTGCAGCAGCCTTAGCTTTAGGTTCACAGGAATTACATGTACATGATTATCAGCTGATATATATTTTAATGGTGAGAAGCTGAGAAGTAGACTTTCCATCTAATGCAAGCTAAAGTCAAACATCTGCCCTTGGCTAAAGCTAAACTGAAGAGGCGGTTCTATTTTTGGTAGCATTTACATGTATCATTTCTTGTATCAATAAACACGAGAACTCAAAAGGTTTTGAATGAATTCTGATCAAACTTTGTAGGGGTGTAGAATGGCGTCATGTTAACAATCCATTCAAGTTTGGCTTACATCCACCAAGGTCTTCAAGGTTGACCAAATCATTTGTTGGGCAAAAACTGACAAAAAGTCTTACAAGTTTTACACTTGTGGCATGTGTGACACGTATTGTCAACATATAGAGTGTATTGTATATACTGTGTAAAGATTTTGAATAGGTCACTTACCGGTATAACCTTTGACCTCTCCAAGGTCAATAGATTAATCCGAAGGTCAAAGTGATACTAGTGATCTGTAGAGCTATTTTTAAAACTATGTTTCTTACTGGTCAAACTTTTATAAAATATATTTCACCTTTCAAGCTATGCTACAAATTCATTTGTAGTGGGAACAGTTAAGAAATGATACTGGTTTATGGGGATCTTAAATACCACATTACAGTTTGTATCCAAATATCATGTCACTGACTTTTGGCCTCACTTTTACATTTCTACTACTCTAATTTGTATCTTACTAAAAGCTTCCTAAAGTATATTTCTTCCTGTTTTTGTTTTTAATTTTTGGTACTAGTGGACACATAAAAAAAAAATCTTTCTTGTTTCTTTAAAATTACCATTACTTAACGCAAAATTTTATTCAAATATGACTCAGTGTCATTTTTTTTGTCTTTAATTCATTGCCAAAGACACAGATGGCCTTCAGATGGGCGCTCTAACAACGAAACAATAATATATTCGGACTCTACAACGCATCAGAAAAGCAGCCATCATAACTGATGACACGTTACGTAATTCTCATCTCAACCGATCCAGCTTGTTGCAGGACTCACTGGGCTTTTCTCTGCAAACTGAGGGCTAGAGGAGGATGTCAAAACAATTTTATGTCTCCATTACTGTGTTTTGTCAAACAGTGGTGGGAGCAGGCCTTTGCAGAACTCCTTCAGCAGACAGAAGTATAATTCTGTGTGCTGCCTCACTGGAAAGCTCTATCTCTGACTAATCACACCAAGTGGGCTGTGAGAGTAACACTGAGACCTGTCCATCTATGACACCACAAAGAGGACTTGACAGCCAAAAGTTACATAAATATTATAATGAGAAACACGGTAACAATGATAATTTGTGAAAATGACCTGTGGCATGAGTAAAACGGGAAAATGAATGAAATCACGAGGACTTTGACAGCTATTTAGCGCTTGAAATGATAAAGTGAAATGAGTTTCCAGTTTTTTCCATTTACATCATTAAAAATTAAACTTCTTTAACTGTTTGATAGCTGATTAGTGTGCAACAAATAGTCCAGTTATCATGTAGTCTACTGAATTATGATTTAGTGGCTGTTTTAATAACTGTTCAAGCATTTTTTTTTAGAGCCAAACATTATCAATGTGAGCAACCTCTGTTTATTCCCTGTTTTATTTCAGTGTGAACGGAGTATCTCTGTCTTGGATTGTGCTCAAGAGTAAATCTAAAGAATTATTCAATCAATGCTGTAGCCTATAAAAATGCTACATGCAACCCAAACCACATAAGCTATTTTGAGGAATGGTCAATGGTTAACGTGTCAGTAACTTTTCAGATTTAAAAAAAATATTTCATTTTCTCAGTACAGCAACTCATAACAATGCAAATGATCAATGGTTGCAGTAGAGGACAAGGTTTCAGGAACCCACACAAATACTTGGTGCAGAGTACTCGAGCACACACACGGTATTGGCTGCTGTCATACTGAATCCAACATATATTAGGTTATATATCAGAAAGCAGGTATCTGTGTACTACATTCCCCTATCAGAATATTAGAAGCAGATTAATATTGACACTCACTCTGTGGCTCCGCTGCCGTTGATAGTGTTTCCATCAGGGATGGGGTTGAGTTGGATCGGCTCAGGTTTCCTTCTCTTCTGCATGTTACGTGCAAGAAACAAGCTGGTGTACAAAAAAAAATAACAACAACAACAAATCAACACACGAGCTGCAGCAGTGTAGACGGAAGCCCGATACAGAAGGGGTATCTGATATTAAGAAGACACTGTTTATCGGCACTGACTGACAGGGAATTAGGCAAGGGTTGTAATGCACTGCAAGGCTGAGCAGCTGATTTCTTCTTAATGGGTGGAGGTGAATGAAACGTCACAAAATATTTTCATTGGTCTTCCGGAAAGCGCGGCTGGGCTTGTTGCAGCTCTCCCTCTGCTGGTGATCGGCGGTATTACCATGCTGTTACCTAAAGTTTCGTTTAAACTTTAAACGAACGGGAAGGCGGTCACTAAAAGAAGCCTATTAGCCAAAACTAGAGTAGCTTTGCATTAAAAAAAAAAAAAAAAAAAAAAAAGATCTTCATTTATAAGAAATGCCGTCACTGACTTCATCCTAAAACAAATCACTTTAGCCTCTTTCTTCGGATTGGCTGCCCCTCCTAAACTGAAAGTTTGAACAACAATTGGGTGGGCCCAGAGCTGAGTGCTTTAAGGGCTTTCCACTCTCACTGACATAAATTATCTGAAACTGAGCACTTAAAGAAGTCTGAAATCTGAGCTTTTGGCTCACAGGGATTACTCATACAGAAACTGACCTCTTTATTCGAAACTTCAACCACATTTAACATGGCCAATGTTAAATATGGAAAAATATGACATAATAATGAAAGAAAATAAGTAAAAAGATAATAGGTCCACTTTTAGGACCATTAGCTCACATCCTTTTAATAATAATAATAATAATAATAATAATAATAATAATGGTAATACCCAGTGATTTTTACTGGGAAATGTAGCCTCTGGATATAGAGGCTCTGACTATCATTGTCCAAAATGGCATAAAAACCTAATAGATTACCATAACATAAACAAGGACTGCTTTCCTCCACAGGGAACCACACAGTCTGCTACTAGAACAAACTCTAACAAGCAAGCAAATGACAATCACCCCACGAAGCAATAAGTATGATGCTTATGAGGGCCCATAAAATGGACTCTCTGAAAACCATCGAAAACCAGCTAGAACTAGAATGGTGACAGAAAAAGTAAAAATATGTGATTGAAGTGTATTTCAAGACCTCATATGACCACTAATGACCTTGCGAACAACAGAAGGGACGTTATTAAAAACGAGGCTGACAGAGACTGAAATTCAAAGGATAAAAGATAAAAACATCTCAAGAGCGGGGAAGAGATGTGAATCACCACGAAAACAATGTTGCAGCATTAAGTGCTGAGGAAAATGAGCACAGCGATGAAGTAAACCAACCAAATGAATCAGACCACCCAAATGCAACACAGTGCTGATGAAAAAGTAGAGGAAATGGTAAACAACATCCTGAGAAAATGGAAGGCTGTAAAAGAAACATTGATGAAAGACCACTAATGCTAAAAATTAAATGTGACAAGCATGTAAAATCAGCATTAATCCTCTCAGGCTCAAATTAAGTTTTTGTTGCTAATGCACAAAAGAATACCTGCAGTGGTACTTCTGAGTAAAAAAAACTCATAAAATATGTATGTGGGGTAATCAGGTTGTTAGTTTTTAACTGTTGCAAATCTGCAATGCCTGCTTGAGAGGGTTAAAAATAACTAATAGAGCAATCATGGCTATTAAGAATAGGCTTAATGATAAGCTATCCCTTGCTGAAGTGAACAAATTATTTTATGCCACTGCCTCTGCAGTCAGTGACATCTTAGGCAACAACAACAACTATCCAAAAAATCCAGAAACTGGGAGACCCTGGGGAATGATGGCGTAACAAGCTTCTGGCTAATACAACAGCACTACATGAAAACCTGACACGATCATAGAAAACCATGAAGAATGGCCTCCTTATTGTTAGTGCCCAACTAATGCAGTCGACTAACAAGTGGTACTACTTAATCCTACACTGTGTAAGACTTTAAATTTAATACCAATAGCCAGATCCTACAAGAATCTGGAGGACAACAACTTGCTAGCACTAAAACAAAAATACTGTAGTTATGTAGGAGTTATGTAGATCAACTACTTATGAATAAAGCCATAATGAAGGCGATTAAGACTGGGAAAAGAAATAATCTTACTCCTTTTGGTTGACCAAAAGGAAGTATTCAACTCTGTTAAAAAAAAAAGAACATTTCAGGGAAAAATAAAATACAATGGGAAGTTTAGTTGGTGATTCTTCCTTAATTGGCTGTTCGAGTCACAGTGAATCTGTGTCTATGTGTTACCATTGCAATAGACTGGCAACCTGTTTAGGGTGTACCACAACTTACTCCCACTGACAGCTGTATTCGGCTCCAGTCTCCCTGTGACCCTGAATATGATGAGATGGATCGAAGGATAGAAAAGATGTTCTGTACTCTCGAAAGACATTAGATGGAAGAGGCCTTACTCAGATTGTGAGCACATACAAAATAACAAAACAAGAACATTGGACACATACCTCAAACATAAAGAAGACAATCTCCTTACCAAAGCTAAAGATAGTGAAAGAACTAAAAAAAACCCCAAGAAAAATCATTCTCACTGCACTAATGAAGCCGTTATATTCAAAAGAGAGCTCAATATGCCAAAGATACAGCTAATGGAAAATGAGCCAACCACCAGCTAAGCGGAAATGGCAGGCAAACATCAAACCCTATAACAATGAAAGAGAAAATGGGAAGAAAATGCTCCGGACAGTATTTGAAATGAATAAATGGCAGAGATGTGGACCAAACAAGCTGCTGGCTTAAAACAGCAGGCCTACAGTCAGAAACTGAAGGGCTCATTATTGCTGCTCAAGATCAATGCACTAAGACCAACTGCTACTGAAAAGATGAGGCTGAGCTGAATTAAACTGAAACAAGCTCTTGAAACATGACATCAATTCAATGGCCTTGACAAATGTGACAACTTTTAAAAAGTGGAAATTAACAAACACTAAATATGTGGCCAATAAGAAGAGACAACAGAACATCTAGTGTCTGGCTGCTCTGAATGAACTCAAACAGAATAAATAGACTTTTATATCTTTCTATCTTAGATCTGTCAAAAAACCTGATAAACAAATCAAGACCAACATGACTTAGTAAATTAGTTAGTTAGTTGTCTCCTCATCATCCTCCCCTCACAACAGATAAATGCCCCACCCTGAGACTGGTTCTATTGGAGGTTGGCCCCTAGGCAGTGCTCACATAATGAGGACTTTATCCATTAAGATGGCATTGGTAGTTCGGTTCAAGGAATAAGCTTGGCCTCATGCGTGAACAGAGCAGGACTTTAAGAATGATAATCTCTGGAGAGATCTGAAAATGGCAGTGCACCATTGCTCCCCATCCAACCTGCTGCAGCTTGTGAAGCTTTGCAAAGAAGATTGAGAGAAACCACCCAAATATAGGTGTGCCAAGCTTGTAGCATCCTACACAAAAATACTCGAGGCTCTAATTGCTGCCGAAGACAATTCAAGAAAATACTGAGAAAAGGCTATTTTGAGTGAAAAATGAATTAATCAAGTGATGACATGACAAAATGTGAAACAAGTGAGGCTCTAACTGAGTTAGGACCTTACTCCATTTTGGGTGGAAAAGTATATGTTACTTTATGCAGTTTAGTCCTTGATCGCAGGCAAGTTCATAAGGTAAAGAAGTCACAAACTGAATGAATGAGCAGGAATTTGGAAAAAATAAAGTTCTGCCAGACAAATGTGTGTTTTTCATTTCGCTGCTTGACCAGTTTTTAATTTTCATATTAAATATCAGTGAGTCTAACATTCTTGAACTAATCATTTGAGAGGTTAACCGAGAAAAATCTGACATGTGAAATCAGGAAGTAATTTCCCCAACATAGATCCCAAGCAAAAATGGTAAAAAACAAACAAACAAACTGGTTTATTATTATTATAAGTAAAAAGTATGTTGTTAAATAAACATAGATGAGTTAAAAGGATCATCTGAAATTGGAAAGACTCAAGTGGATAAATGTATGTAGCCACTTTCTACCACTGCAAATTACAGGTTTTATATCAGCTGTTTTTTAAACTCAAACAGGATTAGGTTGAGGCCACAAAAGTAGCTATAAGAAAATAAAAGGATTCAGTAATTTTCCACCACAAGGTTATTCCGGCAATTCAAGGACATCTTTGAAACATCTTGTATAATTGTTTGAGGAGACTTGATGTTTGTCAGAATTTTGTGGGCCCATGTGTAAGGGACACCTCATGAATTGTGTTAGAGCAAGCAGTTGCTTTTCTAAGTAATAGCGAGTTTCCATTTAATGGGGAAATCTAATAACATGGTGACTTATTTGTTCAGAGTTTGCATTTTTAACAGACAATATAATTAGGGAAGACGTATTTAATTTGCACTCAGCTGGGTGCACCTGGATTTAATGACAGGTACATCTATTACAATATAACACAGCAGCTCTGCTTACAGGTTTTGATGGCATCATCAGAAATTTCTGTGATAAATACATCGCTGTGATCTTACTTTGCAAGATATCATTTGTGCCATTAACATATTTATAAAGAGATATTTTTTATTTAAACAGAAATGTAGGCATTAATATAGACACTACTAAAAATAATACCAACAATAATGACACTCAATCATCAGTATAAGGCAAAGTTGGTTAACAGACATCAGTCTGTCCAGTTATGAAGTTTCACTTTTACAGTTTGAAGAATGTGGAGGAAAGGCAAGGCCAGCTGGACACGGCCATCGAACACGGCCAATAGCAGGGCAAGTATCCACTCCTTTGTGCAAGGAGAAACTGAAGGATCACGATCAGACCCCTACAAAATGACCTCCAGCAGTTCCCTTAATTTTTTTGAACAGTGTATATTAGAAGCTCCTCTGAGTATAATGCAGCCCATTTTAACGGCGCCATAACTCGAAATCATTCGATGCAATTAACATCTCTGTCACAGAGTCAGTGATGAAAGAAACAGTCGCCACCAAGTCTATATCTAATTAACATGAATCGTGATTGATCTACAAAAAGTTGTGTTAAATACGTTTCCTCATTATAAAATAATAGCAAAGGATTTTTTTTAGGATCAATAAGGAAAAAGCCAGAAACTGCATGTTGTAGTGCAAACGACGAAATAAAGCGGTGCAAAAGAAATGAAAAGTACCCAGCCCTCTTTACTTCAAGATATTTTATCCCTTATGTTGTTATCATTATTTTGAGTTATTTTAAAATACTATTAATTTAAAAATATTTCAAAATACCAATGATACACATGACCTTCATCATGCTTAAATGGTTTCTATTCTTTTATTCTGTTAGGTATTTACATTAAATGCCAGCTCAGTATATATGTATATATGTATATATATGTGTATGTATATATATGTATGTATGTATATATATATGTGTGTATATATATATATATATATATATATATATATATATATATATAAAAACAAAAAAAAAACACCCAGCACGCCCCTGCGGGCGGTTTATCCTTCAAGCTCGGGTCCTCTACCAGAGGCCTGGGAGCTTGAGGGTCCTGCGCAGTATCTTAGCTGTTCCCAGGACTGCGCTCTTCTGGACAGAGATCTCCGATGTTGTTCCCGGGATCTGCTGGAGCCACTCGCCTAGCTTGGGAGTCACCGCACCTAGTGCTCCGATTACCACGGGGACCACCGTTACCTTCACCCTCCACATCCTCTCGAGCTCTTCTCTGAGCCCTTGGTATTTCTCCAGCTTCTCGTGTTCCTTCTTCCTGATATTGCTGTCATTCGGAACCGCTACATCGATCACTACGGCCGTCTTCTTCTGTTTGTCTACCACCACTATGTCCGGTTGGTTAGCCACCACCATTTTGTCCGTCTGTATCTGGAAGTCCCACAGGATCTATATATATATATATATATATATATATTAAAATTACCATTCTGGCAGTTGCTTGTTATTAATATTTTAATATAGGAAACTCATAGGAACAATCTCAAAAGCCATTTGTGATTAATTCGCTGTCAAACTATAGTTTTGATATAATGTAGTATTACAGTGGTAATTAAACATATACCAGTTAAGTTAAACCTGGCAAACAAAGCAATGACAAGGCTTATTTATAGTGTTTTTCCTCTTTTTTCTCTTCCTCCCACATTACTTTAAAACTGCGACATCTTCAGATGAGTTGACTTGTAAATAACCCAGTCATCTCATTTGAAGATGGTGTTTTAAAATCATTTTACTATTTTAGGTCATAGCCTCTCAGAAAGGCAGTGAAATTTTCTGTTCGTGCTCTGCTCCTGTTTTATTTATTTCAGACCAAAATCGCCAAGGATTCTGTTTCTGATTTCATCCACAGCAATACCCTCCCCTCTTTAATACTTCCCTTTGTACATTTGCTATCTTTTATTATTGTTGACACCCGCTGTGGCTGTTTAGAAGCTGCTGATTCTTTTCATACTGTACAAGAGGGTGGATTTTTACAGAGGCTCAGACTTATGTCTTTTCTTTCTCCACTAACGCTGCCACCATCTGAATGTTCTTTTGCCCCTATGTTGTAAAATAAATCTGTGTCCGGTGGATTTTAAATAAGACGAAGCTCATTTATTAACCATAACATGTTGTAGTATTTGAGAGGGGATAAAAGAATGGTAAAATTATAATTTCAAAAAACATACTTATTTATTCATCAATTATCAACATTTTGAAATTTAGTCTATTTGTATAAATGTGGTTTTTAACCTGGAAGGGGGCCTGAGGGTTGTGGAGACGGTTATAACGTTAAACTCATTTGGAGCATGCTTCTGACTAATAACAGTACTGAACACCCAGTTTTGGTTATTCTTTCTGCGCCGCTTTCTCCTCTCTCCCCCTCTGCAGGGCAGAGAACTGCTCTTTCCCAAAATGTAATCTGTACTTACCTCCCTCTATCCTTTAAGTATTTACCTTAAAGTGATATAAGCTGCAAAAAATGGCATTTGCATTTTCTCGTCATAAAGAAGGCTGATCTTCACAATGATTGTATAAACACATTAACATTTCAGAGGACAGACTCATGTTGCATTAATGATGGGGTTTTGTGTGTGTGTATGTGTGGGATGTTTTTTTTTTTGTTATCATATTTGCAGCAAACTGTGTCCTCTAGTAAAGGACCCAGTAGCCTACAAGCATTTTGTCAAACAACTGTTAAACAAGAGCAGACTATAAAAAAGCAGAGATTTAATCCTCTGTCTACTTTTTACGCACTCCCAAGTTTTGTTCACTATTTTTTTTTTTTAACATAAAGCAATGGAGATAGAAACAGTAAGAAAAAGGGGAAAAACATCATCACAAAAGTTGTTGAGAAGGACATGAAACATACACCCATTACATATTTAAAATTCTTTCTTAAATACTTTGAGGGTAGTGCTCCTAACCACCAGAGAGTCCACAGCAGCGATGGAAGGAGGAGGATGGAGAAGACAATGATGACCGCCATTAAGTCAAAAAAGGCTTGCTTCCTGAATTAAAATCGCTGACTAAACTACTCTTCCCAGCTGGAGATGGGACGCTTTGAATAATTTTCATCCCTAAAAAGGAGTCATTCAACTAAATTTTTTTGTTTTGTTGGGGAAAACTGCTCAGCTCAAACTGTTTGATCTCTGTGTAAAAAAATATACTAGGTCTACCAAAGAGTAGATTCACCTGACATTCTCTACCCTAATGATGTATTAGCTGTCAGCCTAAATGTAGCGTGTAGATTAGACATCAAGCAGAACTTTAAATCGACTCCCATTTTTACAATTTACCCTGAAGTCTCTACACATCGTCCTGACGGACACAAGGCCAGTGAGCCGTGCCTGTTTTACCAAAAGCATCTTGCTGCCATAATCAGCTTTTTCTTCATAAACCAGGACTGACAGAGAGGAAAGATTGGCCCATAGACAGGAAATCTGAGAATTGTAAGTTTCATTTGACAAACTGCGCTGTGGGCACTTGAGCATAACAGACCTTTCTAGAGTGTTGGTATCTAATGTGGACCATAAAACATCTACAGCAGTGTTTTTCCATTCTGAGGGGTTGGAACGCCTCACATATAGTCACAGAACCATAATTAGGATGACAAGAACAACATTATGCTTATTTTGGGGCTGTTTGGGGAACCTCCGATCTAAAGAACGACCGTTGTTTTTGCACACTGTGCCAGTGAGATTGAAGGGGATCATATTTCATAAAATGAAAGAAAAAAAATATAATTATTTCTAATACTAATCGTACATAAAATCATGTGGAAAAAGTAACTACATCACTACTAAATTGTTGCCTCTCTTTGAAAGGAGACACTAACCCTAAGCTTCTTCAATACGCTGCTTACAAATAAAGATGGAAGAACACTTAAAGTGAAACATTGCTATTCAATAAAAATATCAGTACATGTAATGGAAAAAGTAAGTAGACTTGCATCAAACACTTTTCGTATATTTAATTTCTTGTGGGCACTTTGCATAATTTCTCCAAAGTCTCAGATATTGGGCTGCCAAGGTTTTTGACTATTCTCCATGTAAAAATCCTTCAGATGCCAGGGTGAGTGTTTTCTTGCTTGTATGGACTGTTTCAAATGTTCCCCACAACATTTCAATAGGATTCAAATGTGAGCTTTGACAAGACCATTCAATAACTCGCTCTTTATTTGTTTATAAGGCATTCCTTCGTGGAATTTCGAATGTGCTCCGAATCAATAATCAATTGAAAGGTCCACTTCTGACTCAAGATAGCAAACATCAAGCAATCCCAAAAGATAACATTTCAATTTTTTGTTTTCCTTGTCTTTTCTTTTTCATTTGAAAGTGTTTTTTGTTTGTCTGTATTACCTTTATCTGCAGGTGCCCAAAGACATTCGAATACATGACTGTAGTAGGTGCCGAGTTATCTAACACTCCAATCTTTTGCAGTGCTGGTAACTTATTTTTTTATTTGTCTTTGATTGCATTTAACGCCTCCTCTCAAAAAGTCGTTTCACCTGTTTTTTGGTTTTGTTCTTTTTTTTTTACATGTCATGGATGTTTGACTTTCACTGTTCTGAATGGAGTATGTGTGCAGTTTGACACAGAAGTTCTTTTCATCTTCATCTACTGAAAGAGGAAAGTTTCTCACCTCCATTCAGAGGTTAAGACATGTACGTGTGATGTGCAAACATGAAATCTCCAGTGCACCTGCATTAAAATAGGATTTTCTAAGGCGGGACGCATCTTATGTGTGACAGGAAAAGCAGAATTTGAACATCTGAATATTCATAGATTCTATATTTTCGAAGACACATACTGAAGATAGAGAAAATCAACTAAATAATTGAACTTTTTGTCAAAAAACACATAGGAGACAAATTATCATTCAAAGCAGAGAATATGTATATATATCTTCAAATGTCCAGAGGGCAGGAAGTACTTAAAATGAAAAGTGTTGAAAATGTGATCTGTGGATAATCCTGAATAACGGGGACGTTAATTCTGGAGGAACTGGGGGGTTATCCAACCTCGTAAATATTAAATGAACTGTGTTGCTTGATACATTGAGAAACACCATGAAACAAGAAAGATGGTGGTCAAATTTACCTGAAATTTATTCGTCTGTTGTTGTTAGTTTTAGTATTTTTAATGAGCAGGTTTGTTTTACTGAGAGGCTGAAAAACAAAAAATGTCATTGGGCATGTTGTACCTAAAGGAAGTCAGGAATCACTTCTGAGCAAACAGTGTGGGTAATAAAAAAAAGATAAAAAGATATATATACAGTCTTCTAGCCACTATGACAGCTGGGACTGGCTCCAGCCCCCCGCGACCCTGAATTGGATAAGCAGTTAAGAAAATAGATAGATAGATGGATCTGTATATATAGTCTATCACAAAGCCGGCCTACCGCCCTGATATGGTCAAAACAAGTCCGCTCTTTTCTCCACTTTCCAGACACTGCTGTGCCATCAGGAGACAACAGATGAGACATAAAAGAAACAAGCTCAGATGGGCTGATTGAGGATGAGCAGTAGTGTTGGAAAACCAGAATACACTATGTCTTGTTTGATGCTGTGGATTTGTTGCCTCATCCACCACTACTTTGGTCAGGGAGTTGGGGATTTGTGGTCTGGGATTGCAGCAGGCCACAAAGGCAGCTTCTGAAGCAGCCGATAACAGCCGCCAGTTGCTCCTGCTGAGAAAAAAGGCCAAAAGTTTGAGTCCCAAACATGCAAATCTGTCCATTGACTAATACAGAAAAACAATGACAGGATGGGACAGCTGTGGCAGGACAAGTGGGTACTCATGCACTGTTTTCTATTTCTGGATTAACATAAATAAGGATAATTTATTTGATGGTTGAATTGCATGCAAAAGGTTTGAAATTCCCACTTCAGTACACTTAATGTAATTGCCTACATTGCACAGACTTTCAAGTGCCGAGCCTTCTAGTTTTTTGTCTTTTTTCTTTGTTTCCTTCACCTTGAGTGTCTCCCTCTGGACAGGAAGCAGTGTTCCTTAATTTAAATTTTATAAACGTAGTGTATGATTTCTTGACTCGAGTATCAATGCGAGGAGGCCAATTTTCTTAATCTCAAAATGTTTTATAAGAAGTTTTCTATGAATGTGGCAAGAAGAAGCAAACAAGAAATAAAAGAAGAATAAAGCGATTCAATTCACAATCAACTTCTTCCAAAGAATAATTAACTTTAAGAGCCTTAAGTAGAGTGATAGATTATCATGTTATATAAAGAAAGTTTTACCCCTTAGCCAGTGGCAGTGGGAAGGTGGAGCAGTGCCCTTCTGTTTGATTATGATAAGTCAGCAAGCAATAATACAGAGGCAAAAGCAGTTCTAACATTGGGCAGATGTGGTTCATCTGGAGCAAAGCCAACAGCAAAACACAGAGGACTGCATATGTGACTGAGAACATAAAAATATGAAAACAAAAGTCCAGCACTCAGCTTAACTCAGCAAGAATAAGTAAAAGGCTACACACACACACACACACACACACACACACACACACACACACACACACACACACACACACACACACACACACACACAGACCACACGGTGCTCTGCTGGGGCTTGAGTTTAGTGCAGCTGCATGGAATACATGCTGGGCTATATGCACCATTTCTACTTCACTACAAATATGAAGACACAAAAGAAATCTTTTTGTATCAACTAACAACCAAAACCAGAAAAAGATTTAAAATACCAATATTGCTAAAAACAATAAGAAACCATAGAAGTACAGACAAGTTGTAGAGTTCATTATTTACACAGCTTCTCAAATGTGATAATTTGTGGATTTTGTCCTAAATTATAACTATAATATAATAAAAAGTATAAGGATTTGTGAGGTTGTACCTCTACTTGGCAACAGCAATTATTTCAACTTTAATTTTGAGCAATTTGAAAATAATCACATTCATATAATCAGCAGTTAAGACAACAGCAGCAGTTAGCCTTGCCTCAATTAAATAGGACAGTGAGATGATGATGTTTTCTCATGAATGCATTACAAAAAAGAAATCAGATTATACAACAGCTGCATAATGCATACTTAAAGTAATTTATGCTGTGGCATTGGTACATTTGGACACTTTTTTTTACACATCTGTTGCAGTTGTGCTGGGGAGCATGCAGTAGGGCTCTGATGGACAGACAAAGCCAAGGTAAAAAACGCCTCCAACGTTCTATCTTACAATCCAGAGTGTACTCTTACTGGCTGGTTGGCATGCAGGCAAACACACGTGTGCTATAGGCAATGGAAACAAAACAAGAATCGGCAACAAAAGTGAGTGACAGGACATGTCATGTTTTGCTTTTCAGTCTTGTCACATTTCTTCAACACATTCTGCATTGAGTTTCACCTGAAGGATAAAGCTGTTGCTCCACAATATGTCTGTCATACATTTTTCATCAATAAGTCCCAAGAAAAGACCAAAACTGACAAAATGTTTCTTCATCTATCAATTCTTTCCCACATCCTCACAATGTAATGTCTCTGCCAACCCACTTGTTCCTGCTGAAAAAATATATTTGAGCATTTTTCTTTAAGAAAACCAACAAAAACAACACAATGATTGCACTGTGACTAATGTACATTTGTTCATCTCATGAGTATTCATGTCAGGCATGTGAGTGTTTAAGTTAGATGGACTCAATAAAGTGCTATAAGTCACATTATGACAAACTTTGGCACATTTATGTGTTTTTAGAAGTCTTTTTTAAACTTTGTTGCTAATAAAAGTATCAAGAGACTCATATTTAAAATGACAGCCATTATTTTTCAGTTTAAAAAAATGCACAGCTTCTTTAAACAGTCTCCCTCCTCTTAACACCTTCTAATTTCCCACTAAGCGGCACATCTCTTTAAACATCAAACTAAGAACCAGATCCAGGGTTTGGTTTGCAAATCTTCCATGTGAAAAAAATCCTTGGAAACATCAGGACTGCAAAGCGAGAAGTCGCTGTAAAAACTTAGCAATATTCCTTAAATCTGTCACACGCAGATGAGGATTTGTTAGTAAAGGTGGATTATGAACAATCATTTGAATATTTAAAGAGAAGGGGAAAAAAATTCAGTCTTAAGTAACTTGTTTTTTCCCCCCTCTTTTTTCCCTCTCTGGTTCACAGGAGAACTAAAGTGTGCATCCTTTCAGAAATAGGATCTAATTATAATAATTATGCTGTTCCAGGCAATTTGCTTCTTTCACCACATACAATTTTAAATGTTGCATCCATGTATAGAAGTAGCTTAGATGAAAGATGCTTTGCAGAATGAGAAAAAAAGACTTTTAAGAAATCTGAAAGAGATCCTACAGGTTGTAGGCTGTAACTGCTGAGGTTAGAGGGGAGATGTTTCCCAGGTTGCTCTAATAATATTGTGGAATCATCCTCTCTGTAAGAACAAGCAAGTGTGTGTTTATGTGCGGAGAGGTGTACGGCAGGGTGATGGGGACTAGGTGGGTAGGGAGGAGGGCAGCATCAGCATCAGCGCCCATGACGTCACCAGAGTTTAAAGTGGGCCGCGCTTCACCCCGTGGAGGGGAGAGAGGAGAGGGAGGAAGCGGCGGCGGTTCCTTGCACCTGTCTCGTGCGCGTCGCCGAGTGTGAAAAAGCCCTGCGCTGACACAACTCCACAAAGTACCTGCTCTCACCGATCCTGCCCGAATGTTCACTTTCTGCTTTAACTAAATATGGAAGAGCTCGTTGCACGGTGGACCCTGTCAATTCTTTCGCCTTGAGGTCGATAACTTTCCAATTCAGCTTTCCGCGAACGGTGAGTCAAATGCTTCCTCCCCCCGACAAATCGGGCTCGATTTGTAAATGATGCTGCAGCAGCCGTGTCATCGGCACGCGCAGCATGTGTGGCGATAAATATGTTTCCAGATGTTTGTTAAAGCAGATTTTTTTTATTTTAAGAGAGAGAGAGAGAGAGAAAAATACATTATTGTGTATTTTTGTTTTAACTGCTGGAGTGGCTCCGCAGTAACTTGCAGTCTGAGCGCGCTGCTGTTGGTTGCTGTGACAAATTGTGCTTTCCATTTAATTAGGCTATTGGCGAGTATATCCCACGGAAATGTGCGCGCTGTGCCAAAGAAAAGGGCTGTATCATCCCGGAGAGTTTTCTAATCTGCTGCAGTCGCGAAGCCGAGTGTTTTTCTTTTATCCCATATATATTTTTGTATGCCAATGTGCTCTGCCTTTTCAAACTAGTCTATTACTTTTGAAGATTGTCATTTTTTAAAGCTGTAAAGCTTTGAATACTAATGATTTAGATTTTCTTTCCTTTTATTTGAACTGCTGCAGTTTATGCATTGTTGTGATGCTTTTTTGCCTTGCCTGGAGTTAGTTTGGTTGGTTGTGTGCTGAATGTGATCGTTCATTCCCTGGTTCCTTTTAAATGTTACGCATTTGATATGAACACTAGTGTAAGTGGCCCCTGTGTAACTGCGATGTCACGACGTCGTTTTTTAAGCTTAAGAGACATTCATAGAACCAGGATTTGAGATAATGGTCTGTCCTTCAAACTCAAGGATTAAGACTGATGAACATTTTGGATGCACAGAATAGAAATGACATGCGGCATGTTATGTCATTTTTTAACCACTAGATGACAACAAAGTGCAACGTAAAGCATCTGATTAAACTTGCATTAGCCTGTTAGTCAATGAGCAGATCTGCACCATGGTTTAATCATGAAATCATTACTGCTGCTGATTTCCTTTGTGGGAGAATAAACAAAACCAAGAAACCCGTCTCTAAAACATACAGTTTTGATGATATCACTATCAGTTACACAACGCACAGACACACACACAAAGAAATACGCACACTGTAGCTACTGTTGCTTTGCCCTGCTGGCGCTGCATACATTGTTCCACATACTCAGCATGGGTTCTCTGCATTATAGCAATTTGTCATAAAGTCATTTATCAGGGATGCACCGTGACACTACAGCAGTGAAGGTTTAGTTTTTGAGTGAGACTTGGACACTTGGTGTGTGCTGTTGTGTTTCCAGAAACTCTGGCTTGTTCATTGTAACCCCTTTCAAGACTCCACTTGATATTCACAGCTTCATTTCTGAGTATTCAAGGGCTACACAATTAGTTAAATCACACCGCAATTTTAATGTTCTGTGTTCATTTAGTTTTTTTGTTCTCCAGTTAACTGGAGCACATCAATAATTCACAGTGTCCTAACTCATAATAATAATAATAATAATAATAATGTTTAACAAATACTGCCTTTATATTTAGATCATCTGTTCCTTTGTCAAATCAGCTGTTATTCTGGACCACCATGACCTGTCAAAATATTAGAAAGCGTGGGCAAATATTGCTCCCATTTTCCTTTCTTTATGCCCACAGTTCAGCTTTAGGCTGTCAAACAAGTTGACAAAATCACCATATTCCTTTTTCATACCTGCCTATTGTCCCGTGAAAATGGAGTATCTTCAAATGTCAGGCCTTTCACAAATATAAAAAATGACCTTGTGTTCGGCTTTGTGTCAATAAATCATGTAAACACTGAATGGATAATAGCTTTTTAAGTGTTTATTTAGTTAAAGAATCCTTCACTTTGTCTGACAGGTTAGGGAATCATTTCATCTAACAATCACATTTACATTTTTCTTGCTAATATTACTGTGAATAACAATACCTAACTGTAATAATTTTTTTTAGTCTTTTGTAGATAATTAGTAAAAGAAAAACAGTCATTGTCTTTTAGTAGTTCACTCAATCTGTCAGGGCATAGCAAGTGCTTGGAAAATGGGAGAAAAGGGGTATATATATATATATATATATATATATATATATATATATATATATATATATATATATATATAAACATTGATATCCAGAGTTAGGGCTGGTTAAAGCTGTGATTTTAAGCAACACTTTCCTCTAATGAGGGGTCATGGAGCCAGAAACCAAAGTAATACTCTGTTCAGCTTCAGTGGTTTCAGCTCTCAGTGGAGCCAAGGACGACATTTGCCGCTCAGACACCGTAAATTCTGATGTTGTTTACTGAACAGATGCATATTTGTCTTATTTTGGGGGCTCACTTAAAGGATCACTGTGTCCGGGGCACCTAAGTGCCTCATGCATTCGGTGGAGGTCATTTTTTTGCAGGCATTTTACAGTCTAGTAAACCCTTTCAACTGGAAATCCCGATGTTTGGCTCAATCAATATGTTTAATTAGGGCTGATTAATGGAAGCAGATAGCTGTGGAAGGCTGACCAATTTCTCTCATCTCAAGAAAAAAGAAAAAATTCATTCCATGGTGGTAATGTGATTTTTATGTAGCAACTCACAGTATTCATTAAACCGAAATTGTAGGGATTAAGTATACATGTATAGTTTACATTTCCGTTTCTATAGATGACCTAACAATTTTTTTCAGTAACTACATTTAAGATTTGACCAGCTGGGGGTTGAAACTCACACAGGCTCAATATAATCTCTTAAACACATGTGAATTAAGGGATTTGAAAACACTAGTTTTCCCCGCAGGCGTAGACATAGACTGTTGGCAGTGTGAAATCTCTCCATTAGTGTATTGGGATTTGCAGAACTACAACTGCTGTGTACTGTTTGGGGGTTGGGTCTGGTTCAAAAGGGCAAATCCTAAAAAGTCGTCTCAGTCTTATAAATCTGACACTGATTTTGAAAACTGCATGTGGACACCTCAGCATAGTGCTGTGTTTCAGGGCTTAGTTTCTTTTCGAATTTGCTGTAATGAACACTGTTTTCTGTCAGTCCCTCAGAAGTAACAGCTAGTATGACCTTTATTCTGCAAATTAAGCCGTTTTTGCTTTGCAATGACTGATAGATCTTATTATTTCAGCAAAAGTGCATTGAGCATTGAGCAAATACCCTGGAGCCATAGCAACTGCATTAACAAAAGTTAATGAAATATGGAGGCAGGACCTAGACTTTGCTTTACTTTTGAAAGCTGTGGCATTTACATTTTGCGTTGAGTAGAGGGAGTGAAAACGGTTTATCCCTCAGCGTACACCCACAACCTACCTCGTCTGTAGACATAAATTTGCAGTAGCCAATATTGTAGCGTTACCAGTAAAAATAGACACGTTTGTTACAGGTGATTTTATTTATTTATTTATTTTTTGTTCAAGAGCATTTGGCTTTTCTTGTAAGTGGGGATTATAAGGAAAAGTCACAGTTGTGCATGTTGTGCATCAGAAAAAAGTTACATAAGTGCAAAGTGATGCAAAATTTTAAAGGCCAATAAAACGTCGTCGCTAGCTGGCATTAAAAAACAAAAAGACATCTGCAATTTAGATTGAGCTACAATTCCACATTAGGTTTCCCAAGGGTCTGGTCATGTCTGCATCTGATTATCCTTGCATACATTTAATTAATAATTCGACAATGCATGGCATTGATGCCGGTCAGCCAGCATTCTGCAGGGGAATAGATTGGCTCTGCTTGATATCCAGCCACAGCCTCTTAGCGAGGAACAAGGAAACGATGAGCTCAGGCAGATTTCAGATACACGAGCTCGTGCGGAGCTGCGTTAATCCTCCCTCCCTCAGGTGCAGTCTTGGGGAGGAACGCCGTGGACTACAGCTCACCACAGATAGTTGGCCAAGCTCTGATTAATGCACTCATCAGTTCTTTTCTTGTTGGTTTTAATGACAAGTATGTCCCTTGCGGGAATTTGGTGACTTTTTACAAATACTGCTGATGCATCTGCTTGGATCTGCCGCTTTTCCCTTCCCCGTATTGTGTAGAGAGCCCTGGTAGAACGCCCAAGTTTTTTGACATGACTAGGCTGTCAGTTACAGTGCAAGAGACCACATGACATATTTTCTACCAAGAGATACAGGATACATGAGCTGAGGAAATGAACAGTGATAATATCTCAGCATGTTGGGATGTGTTGTGCTTTGCTGATAAGGCTATTATTCATTATTATGCCTTAGACAGCAGAAATCCACTCTCCATCTCAGGCATATGCTTTTCACACATAGTTTACTTACTGCTTACTAATTACTTTGGAGTTAAAAATGATTTAATCACTTATGTGGACTGTAAAGAAGCCACAGATATTCACTAAGCTAATCTTTCCTTTTGAGAGCTCAGGCTGTTGAGCAGAAGTAGAAAAGTGAATTATTGGCTTGTCAGAAACATGATGAAATTTAATATTTAATTTGACAGCATCAAAAAGGTACCGATAGGCACTAAGAATGTTTTAAAATGAGTTAGAATAGATGTGATAGATTTCACAGAAGTCCCCAGAAATCTTAAGGAGAAGATGATTCATAACTGTGGTCAAAGACTAAGGCAGTTTGTAGCGCCTGCTAAACAGAAAATCCTAACAACAGCCATTCATCTTAAAAAGGGCTTTAAAAACTTAAATGTTCCCCAGCATATTTAATGTTGTTATTTTTGCATTGTTTCCTCAACCAAACAAATCGGGTCTGAGTCACAAATTTGACAAACAACCACAATTTATCACTCACATCAAAGAATTGTAGTGTTGTGTCTCAGTAGGCAAAGTGAAATGGAAATTATTATTCACGTTTTATATTGTGCAGTAATTCAGCAACATGATCAATGGCTTATGATCATCATCCTGACAAATGCAGACAGAGTTGTGGTCATGCCACATTTAGCTGCCCTTATGTGATTGATGATTAAAGCAGACAAATGATTCACTGTGCTCAACTGTCCATTAGTAGTATGATGCCTATTAGAGGGTGATATTTTGCCTCTGGCACCTTTCACACAGGGACCTCGTCACACTATTTTTTTTTCTCTGTCTGTTGACAGGGATGTGCGTCAGAGTGTATGTTTCTGAATAAGTAAATATAAGCTTATTTTTTTTATTTAAAAACCAAAAAATATGTAAATGTATGACACCTTACATACAACATATTGCTGTCACATCACTGCCACATGCTGTGCACCGTCGTAGCAAATGTTTTAGCTGCATCTCCTCTCGGCTTGTCTGATCAGTTCCAGTGAGACTACTTTGGAGCCTTTCCAATGTCTAGTGATGGATCTTTGTGTTATCAGTGAGACGCTTTGAGCCCTGTAACATAAAGCCCCAGCGCTTATTCAGCACCGCGTACCTTGCCTGTGATCAATGGCCAGCAGTCAGGACACTGAATGGAGCACAGATTGAACCACATCTGGGATTTGGATGCTGAATAACAGCCCACTCAACAGGGGTGACTCATGAATAATGCACCAGCCAGCTGAGTGTCCCATCTCCTTTGGCCCCTTACTGGTGATGCTTTTGCACTCAGACCTGTCCAGGGAGCAGAAGGTCAGTGCACAAACACTTGGCACCCCTAGCACCAGCATCAGGCATCCCTGCCCACCGCAACCATGTTATAATGGAAAGCATAATGGAATAGAGGCTGAAAGAAGCACGTAAGGGAGATGTAGCTTCCATTTACAACAATAATCATTTTTTATTAGGTTTTTATAGATTTTAGGAGCATTTTTATATACAACACAAAGCGGTCTGGGTTGAGATGGCACGGAAAACTGCAATTTAACAACCTTATGTTGTTTTTATTTCACTCAGGTCATGGAGACATGCTATTTTCCTTGACAGATGTCATAAATTAAAAATGAACAGGTTTGCAGTTCATAAAACAGTAAGTATATGTTGCTATATTGTTTTGCAACCTGTGCACTATTTCTATATTTCACTGCACTATGATATTTACAGACTTTAGTGACAGACCGATTAATTGGTTGGCCTATGAATGCGGACACATCTGCATTGCAGGCAGAAAAGCTCATGTTGGTTGACCACAGCTGTAATATACGACACAATTATATTGTCGAGTTCTACACCGCAGGATGAGCTTTAACAGTGCGAGCATCTCATGAATCAGATGATTTATACTGAATACATTTTAGTGCATTGTTTTCTCAGCCTAGTGGTTATATTCTGTTTCCCAGTTATTATTCAAACAAATTTCTAATGACTTTCATTGGCTTTGTGTATGCATTGGATTTTATGGATTTGTTGCATTTTGGCTTTATTTAACATATGATTAAAACAGGCGTCCTCATGTGTTCATTATGCAGGCTGAACACAGCCACACAAACGCCTCTCTTTTGTTCATTTTTTTTTTAATGTATTCAGTCTAAGTAGGCACATTTTGCTCAAGTAGTTTCAAGGACATTTAAAAGGTCATGACGGCAAAAATTGGGCGTACATCGTGCAAATCGAGTTGATGGAGCTCTCATTTCACCAAATGGAGATCACCTGGTTTGGATCCTTTGTGCACCGGTAGCGCATTTTCAGATTTAATAATCATGATGGTAAGTCATTCTTCATTCAGTCATTGACTAGTGATCCAGAAGGTCAACGTGCTGCACTATCGGAGAGAGCACACCACTGAGAGGGAAGTAGGAGGTGTAGCTTTTAACAGAAAGAGTTGATGTTTTATTCTGATTTTTTATTTTTTGGAAAAGAAGCATTAGTTAGAGTAGGCTAACTAATGCTTCTAAGTAAGCTGGTGATTCACTCAAGTCACTCAAGTACACACATGTAAGTCAGTTTTCAGGTACATTATTCTGACAGCAACTTTAATAATTCTGCCATTTTTTTTGATGAGCTACCATTTAGAAACTAGTGCTCGATTATCAAAATTTCAAATACCTAAATTATTAGCACATCCACTTAGGGGAGATTCCCCCTCGAAATTCATCACTTCATTTCAGTGGCTGTTCATAGCTGTTTGTCATTTCACAGCAAATCAAAGATAATAGAATTGCAAAAAAAGAAATAAAACACATTTATGCATTATTACTTATTTTTTAAGATGCTTTTACTCAAAATGTCAGGTATTGGTAAAGCGTAAGTAAATTACAGGATTATTTCAGTTACGAAACAGAAAAAAGCAACCGATTTACCCACTCAAACAAAAAATAGTCCAATAAAACGTACAGAGAAAAGAGCACAACTACACAATTTTTAAAAAAAATATTGTTGCAAAAAAGAGGAAGGTCATTTTTGTCCAAATGCCATCCTTCTAAAGTCATCAAGAGTGCTTTGATGAATGATTGTTCGATAACAATTTTGAACATATCCTGCCACTCATCTCAGTTTTTTTTTTATCCTTTGTAGCTGTTACAGCCACTAAGTTGAGAAGTAATTACCTGGACTATGAGGTGTTACAGTGGTAAAGTGATGTTTGATAATTCAGCATTAATAATTTGTTCGTACCATAAGATAAAGTCACTTCAGAGCTGCTTCTTTTTAATTCACTTGAACTCTGAGTCAATTGTTTGACAGTACATTACTTCATTGAAGTAGCCATTTGTATTCTGAACTTTTGCTTGCTTGTAAGTAAAGGGTTTGAGTAGTCTCTCTACTGCATTGCATGCATCAGTATAAAATGATATGTTTTCCCAAGTGTAATGTAAAGTCCTCTGATATCTCAGAGGATTGTCTGCACAGAAAGCAAAGTGCATCCACGCGCAGTGGCTTTTCTCTTCCTTGCTCCCCGCGTCTGCTTCACACACCACTTACCCTGCGACATTTGGGACGAGTTTCTCACTGCTTGGCTTCTCACATCTTGGACACTGACACAAAATAAATGAAGACACAAAGAAGACACAAGGTTCAGAGTTGGAAGGGGTTGGTGGCTGAGGTGTGAAACTATTGGGGTGTAAAATTGCCCTGGCAGCCGCACTGTTGTTTCAGCATTTCATGGTGAGCTGCTCAGCTAGACTTTACTTGACTTTTCTGCCTCCTTCGATCCACCTCCTTTTATTTGTGTTTCTGTCCACACTATACCTTTGCTTAATTTGTCCACAGCACTGTAGCTGTACAACTAAAATACAGAAATGAACACATGGCTTGGCTGGGCCGCCAGGCAGAGAGCAGCTGAATATTACAGTGGTTCAGTTTTGTTCTCCACTGGAGAATGATCCTGGTGAGAGAGCAGACGGTTCAACAGGCTAATATTCACACATTAATTTGCCCAAAGATGTCCAACTGTTCTCCAATAGATCTCATTACGTGCAATCAGTCACAGGCTGGCTAATTGTCTGTGTGGTGTAGGAAAGCTTTACTGGTGCATATAGGAATGACTGGTGCTTCCTCCTGGTGGCGGCAGGAGGCCATGCCCAGGCTGTGAAGAGAGAACAGACGTGGTGCAGAGGGCACTGCAAAACATTTGGCTGTCAGTATGATGCCTAGGGTTTGTTATTAAAAGCATAGGGCGAAACACAGAAACTATTCTGAGCAGCAGGCAAAGCTATGTGACATCAGGCACATTGTTATTTTGCTTCATTAAGTGATGTTGTTTCACTAATTAGTTTTCTTGCCTAAAGCTTGTAATTGGTGACATGTTTATGACTGTATGTGCCATGCCTGTTATGTGAGGAACCCAAACATGATTAATTACCAAAAAAAAAAAAAGTTTGACATTAGAATAAGCACAAGAAAAACGACGTTGTAATTGCTATACGCTGTACTCCATTATCTATATTAGTGCAGTGCCTGCTGTCAGAGACATTTTAGCGTCAGCAGAGGCAGATGTCATAATCAGTGGAGATTTATTTAGAAACTGTGTTATCCGAATTGAGGACATCATTATGAAGAATGTCACATCATCTGTGCGGTCACAAATCAAGCAAAAGACCCTACGATGCAATCACATTGTCGCATCATGCCATACATTTGCATGTGACAATTATGCTTAGTATCAGAGGCGACGTGATGACTCTAACCTTCTAGAAGCTGTCCCTGCCACTCAGCAGCTATCCCTGTAATGCCTTCAAGCAATCTTTTACAAGATTAAGCCACCCAAGTCTCCCAATTTAGTGAGGCTAGAGCCATAACTGCAATAGATGGGTCAATGAGATATAAAAAAAACCTCATATACAATCACCAGTCAAATTTTTTTCAGCAGGTTCTATTATTACTATGCATGCAGAGTTTCACGGCATTACTGCCTCATTTACAGCCCAACATAGAGTGCCAACATGATCATCCAAGCAGAGCAAAGCATTAAGCCAATAAAAAAATAGTTCATTTACCCATATCTTTACTATAATAAATAGACACACCTGCCACCACACAGCTAAAACGATCCTCAACCTCATCTGTGTGTGTTTTCATTATAAAGCAGGTGATTGGCTCTTTGTAGGGAGCAGTGGAAAGCCGCTGTCTCCCATAGATTTCTTATTCACGGGCCTTTAAGTGCTACGTCTGCCTAAAAATCCGGAGAACAGGAGCACATAGCCAAAATCAAAGCACTTATCAAAAAACGGTCCCTAAACTCAGCAATGTACTTGCTTTGGTTTCTAGCAATACAGCCAGCAAATCGATGAATAGAGAGTCCTCGATCTGATAGTCACCAGTGCTTTGCTCAGTGGTGCAGTGGTTAGCACTGTCTCATAGCTAAGAAGGTTTTGGGCAAAAACCTGCGCACTGGGTTGTGCAGTGTCAGCCTTCTACAGCCTTCAGGTATCTTTGCATCAGCAAAGTTAGATATCACACTCATTGGAAGTTTATTCCAACTAACCATGTTATCTGAACTGTGACATTGTTATGAGGCCACAGAGGAGTGTGGCATAATCTGTGCGGTCACATATCAACCATAATGGCCTATTCCCACTGAACGCATCATTTGTCACATAAAATTATGGGCAAATTTAAACCTGCTGGAGCCAGCGAGACCCTTCCTGCATTCATCCTCTATGGAAGTGGGGTCCACTTTCAGGAGCATGTTTGTGAATGGTTTAAACTTGTGTCACCTGTGACATCATGCGTCAGGTCAGAGGTGGCTAAACCCTAAGGTCAGACCACAGCTCATCTACATGACCTCAAGCTCTTGCAGTGCTCCTACTCCTGCTCCCAGCAGTACACCCGCTAAATATGATGTAGATCATTTGGTGAAATATGTGAAGGACAGACAGACAGGGGTTTCTTGATTTATTAGTGAGATGTGATGATTATGTTTACTCACATTAGTTTCACATTTTCTGCTCTTTCTTTGAACCACTTCTGAACAGATGGCTGGAGTGACTGTGCTGCTCTCCTCCCTTGTGAGTCTGATTTTAGATTCATAAAGCCAACGTTAGACTAGATTAGTTTCTCTGATGTCTATAAAGCAATTTCTCATTATTGCCCGTGGTTGAAAGTGGGATGGGAGTACACAGGGCAGTGTTTGTCTGCTCCGACAGGCTGCGAAAAATCTTTGTGCCCAGAGTGAAAGAAATAAAAGTATGAGGACAGGCTCCCTCCAACGGGCTGAGTCTGGTGTTGGCATGCCCTGCGGTAAGGCAAGGTTATTCAGATGAAAGATGGTGTTGAGATTAGTGAGCCCTGCCTGAGCGCATGGACGTCCAGCATTCCGCACTGCGTGATTTATGAGAACCATGATATCAGCAGTCGCCACATGAATAAACCATGTGGGCAGAATTAAGCTTCTGTTAAACGACGCACAGCATTTTCCCAGGTGCTTCACCAGCCAAAGTGAAATCACATTCGTGGATGTTGTTGTTGCTACATGAGACTTTAAAAGCAGAGGATGTTTTAATTTTTCCTCTCTCTTTCCCAGTAATTCCCATGGCTTCGGCAACACTTCCAGGTAATTGTTTTGAGCTTATTAATAGTTTGTAGAGCCCCTTGGCATGAAGGCTTGACGTAAGGCAACGTAACTAAGCTCTCATTATCTATTCAATACCAGAATAAATGCATATATTGATATATTTAAACTGTCCTCCTGCGGCTAATGGTTCTTTCATTACAGTCATTTAGCGTGTCAGATACTTACCCCAAGATGAGCTCTTCAGATTGTGTGTTTTCTATAGGCTAAAATATTTGCTGCCATACAATTGAATTTCTCAGCTTGAATAACTGCATTAAAATTCGGAATTCAAATCACTTGATTGGACTTTTCTGATCAAAAATCTGGAACAAAAACAAGTTTCAACCATAACAAACACTAACAAGTTGAAAATGAAAGTTTAACAGTCCAATTAAATAATTAATAGCAATTAATGTAATTACTGAAAATCGTTAAACTGGAGAAGCTACTTTGCACATAACAATTTTTAATCATTTTTTTTAAACTAAAACAATAACACAAGCAACATCACGTTGGGGTTGAAAGTCACATATTTAAGAGAAGAACTGCACTGCAAACCCAGGATGTCAAGTCTGCAAGATGTGGGAGGGGTAGTAGTAAATGCCAGCAGTAAAGGGAAGGGCTTTTGATCCATACTAAGGAGTATATGTATAGTTATCCTCACTTATGGCTCTTTCTCCCAACCTGTTGTGCTTTGTGGAAGCACAAATATACTACAGTACCTCTTTAAACTTACGCTGAAATAATGTTTGGACAGATAATTTTTTATTTTCCTTATCTACGTGTGGATTTGAAATAATAAAAAAAGTCTGAAATAAAGTGAGAAACAAAAAACTCATTTGAGGATGCGAATCAGGCTAATCTCAATAAGACTGATTGTGCCAATTTTTAAGATAAAGTCCGCTGAAAATAAAATGGCTGCTTTTGTCTATCTTTTGTTTTTTAAATACACTACTTCGCCAGAGGCACAATGTACAGTGAGGTGCTGCGGCAGCAAGAAGCAGCAGTTTTTCGTGGGAAACTACATACATATTAATGCATATTAATAATAGGAATATTGCGCGTCTGTCTTCCTGTCCATCTTCACTCACTGATTGAAAAATCTTATTCAAATGCCTATAGCTAAAGCAGGGGGAACTATTCTTTTCTGGCCTGTATAAAATAATCTGAACACAGTATGCCCTCTGTCCTCAGAAATGAGTTGAACTGCTAATGTCCATAACCATAACTAAGCAGTATTATGGCGAGTATCCAGCCTGAGATTGAGAGATTGTGAAATTAATCCTTGGCTGGATCATGTCAAGCTGGCATTCCTAATCACTGAAGTGTAATAAATAGAGAAGTACCCTAGAGAGAGAGATCAGGTATAAGGCATTGCTGCCTTGGCTCCACTTCATCCTGTCAGCATTACTGAGATTCCCATAAATGCAGCGACAAACACTCTCTCGGGCTTTATGACTTCAGTACTCTTGCCATGCTAGTGCATGCACTTAGTCTCTTTAAAGTGATTTGTGTATAGAGAGGAACAGAACAAGTAATGTGAAGCAACAAAAAAAACAAACAAAAAAAAATACGTAAGTAAAAATACAAAAATGTAAAAATCACCAGCATTCAAACGTGCAATCAAGTCACTCCTGTTATTAGGAAACTATTCTTAAACATAAGCACTCATTATGTTGGTCCTGTTGGAAGCAAAACTGTTATTATACTAATATTATTTGATATTATTAATAGGTATATGATACGGGAAACAGTATTTTAGTCTCATGATTTGAGGCGGAGGCAAGTTTGAAATAAAAAACTGTTAAATCTATAGCAATTTAGGTCACAGACAAAAAATATGTAGAAAACATAAAGATGTCACAAATTTAGTCAGCAAAGTAACTACTACCTGTAGCACTTTATATATTAATAATGTCACACTCTGATGCCAATCATAGTCTTAATAATATATCTGTATTTATAAATAGCACACTAAGGAGGAGTAATGCTATATAAATGATGAATTAAGCACTTACTAATACCTTAATAATGCTTAATAGTGTGACATTATTATAACGTGCTACCAAAAGTATTTATAATAATTTAACTTTGAATATAATTGATTATAAAGTAGCAAATACTCAAAAATAAAGCACCAGTACCCTCAGATTATAGTTACTATTGGTTCTCATTAGAACACTCATAAAGCTTTGAAATATACATACAAATATACAACTCATAAGCAGATTTTAGAACCTAGTTTTTGTAGTTTTGTTGTACCTGCAGAGAAACCATCTCTTTCTGGCCTCTTAACACTCAGGTATTTGGCTGAAACCAGGGGAACCAGAGCGTACAGTGTGCCACACTGTGGCCTCTGTAATGAGGCCTGACTCCTAATGACTCACAGCCCCCAGCAAGAGATAGAGGTGGCCAGCAGTGGGGCTTATCTCATTGGCACTCTGTGCTGCGTGGTTACTGCTGTAACCTTTAGATCACTTCAGATTAGGCTGCTGCGGGAATCCTTCAGTAGTTATTACAAAACAGATTGAGCGGCTGGAAGAATTCTCATAAAAGTTGTATACGAGCCCTCCGCTTGAAGTTGTGATAATAGGCTGATTGTGCAAAGACATGTTACAGGCTGAAGCTCGTGACTGATCGGCGTTCTCTAACGCTGCCTCAGATAAGGCTGCGATGCCATTGTTTTTGTTGACTGCTTTTGATTATGTAAATTCACACAAGCTAGCGGAAACAGAGCATTGTGATAAATTTAGCACTAAGAAGGTCCTGAAAGCGGCAGGGGGTCCACAGAGTGGAGGTGAGCTAACTTGTGCTAGTCAGTCATGCCTGCTGAGCATCATTCATGGAAGAGTGCAGGAGTTGGTCAGCCAGGGGACAGGGTGGTTAATTGCACTGCACTTTAATAAGTCACACACTGAAGACACATGGCTTTAATCACGCAGACGTCCCCGCTGATAGGCAGTGCAAGGGACAAAGGTGGCTCCGTCTCATCGGACTTAATGTTTCTGCAGGCAGGTGTCCGATGTAAACTGCGGGTGTTCCTGTCAAGATTCAGAAGTCCATATAATCACGTACACACACCTTCACTATACTCTGCCGCTTGTTCTTTGCACTCGTCTAACCTCGGTACCTAAATGATGTTGCTATTTCAGCTGTTTTTTCACTGGGAGCAGCACAGCGGTGGGAAGGTTTCATTGTCACAGTAATCAAAGTGGTGACGAGCAGAAGTGAAATACATTTAGGTTGAGTGAGGTCTCTGGAGAGCATTTTGTTGGTGTAAACACTTTTCTCGTCAAAAAAGAGGGAATCTATTTTCAGGGATTTGAGCAGATACAGTGCGAAGTCATACAGGAGAGCCCCGAGTGATAACCGTCATATTCATCCAGCTTGTCTTTTATTCAGTGCTCTCTGTACGGAGAATCAGCAATGAAGAGAAGTTATTCAACATTAATTAAAGGGCGTGTTGCTTGCCCCCAACAATGCATTCTAATGTTAAAATCCATGTTAAGGGAAATAGCAAACATGTGATTAGGCATTGCAAAATGTTAACTAGGTCTTTGTCCTTGACATTCACATTTTTAATGTCACTAAGCTGTTCCTGACGCATGCTGCGCTGCACACATATATCTCACTGGAGGTAGATTTTGTCCAAATCTAACAGGATTTGCTAGGATTTGGAATTAAATCTCCACGTAGGGTTTGATTTCCAATCAAAATTGGCCACTGCATTTTGTTCTGCCTTTGATGGTTTAAAAAAAAACAAAAAACGATCTCACTTCAGTCATTTTTTTTTTTTTTTGCTGCAAAATGAGACTGTTATTTTAAATGTTGCCATAAGAGACAGTCAGCCTGATATCAGTCTGACAGCAACCAAATGGGATCAAGTTGGCTATTACATCCAATCTGTTTTTGATAATACAGCATGTAATTGTGATAAATCATCGAAAATCACACATCTGTTGTTTACATAGATGGAAACTCACAAATAACAGAAATGTACATTTAACTGTTACATTTGTGCACAGCAGCCTTCCTGTCCTATAGAAATATAACCGGACTACAACCAGTCCCTACAGCCGAGTCCCCTCAAGTTGGCTCATTGACAAAGACTCATTCAAACTGATGGCAACATGTTGGCTATCTGTCACCTTTTTTAAATTAGAGATTAGTGATTATTTGCAAACCTTCAACAACGTCTCTGAGTGTGACTGCAGTCATCCCAAGTGAGACTGTGACTGTTTGGAGAAAGTTTGCCTCCTCTTAGCCGACCTTGTGATCAATAGTGTGCAACACCATCAACAGTTTGGTGAAAAAATTCAAAACAATCACAAAGTAGCCACGGGGTTTTCTTTTTTGTTCCTTTTATTGTAGATGCAAGATTTCCATCCTATTTTTTACTTGTGTGACTGACCCATTAGCTTGCTCTGAATATAGGCATAGCTTTGTCAAGCTAAGTGCACCCAGCTAATTTAATGAAAGCTTACTCAAGCCGGCTTGTTCTTAACATTCCCACAGTATTTTAATTTATTTAATAAAATATCAATATTTGGTGTCTCTGTATCAACATAATATCCATAGACAAAATATTGCAATACTATGCTGTATTGATTATTTTTCCCCACAAACCTAATAATTACGGTGATAATTTTAACCCAATCAAATCAAGCATTCTCTTGATGCTTGTTGTAATAACAGTGGGAGTGCATTGTTTTGTATTTGTTGACCGGCTGTATAATTGTGCTGCAGATTTAAAATTGCTTCAGACTAGCATAGTCTGACTTAATGTTCAGCAGACGTAATAAGGGGACCTACAGTAATTCTTTAGTCTTCCCTCTCATCGCCGGGCCTTGGAAACTATTTACATGAATAAGAAATGATGTGAAAGTATTTATTAAGCCTTTATTTTGTTGTGGCTGTGTTTGCATCTTAATTTAGAATTCATAGCAAATGAAGGACGAAAAAAATCTCAAACCTACACTCTGACCTCCCAGCGAAAGCCATGTAATGAGAAAAATGATAAACACATGAATGTTCTCCAAATTATTGCAATAAACCTTGTGTAGGCTTTGTTAATGATCACAGTTAATGTGATCTTGTCACATTGTGGACAAACCACTCACAGAGTTTGAAACGTGAAGAGAGTTCATTGTATTAGCCCCTCTTGAGTTAATGCAGGCTTTTATTCCTGTGGGTAAGTTAGTGTGGATGTGGATACCAGGTAGGTGGAAATGAGAACCGTGTGCTCGAATGTGGAGGCTGCGCAGGGTAAACTGGCCTTTCAAGAGCAGCTTTTGTTGAACTATATGCCTGTTGAGACTCTTGATCCCATAAGAAATTTATGAGTTTGTGTGCGTGCGTCCATGTGAGAGCGAGCAAGGAAGCATGTGTCTTCTGTGTGTCATCATAAGCTCATTATTTTTCTTCTCTCCCACAGATCTGCGACCTGTCATCACCTCACCCAGCAAGTGTATGTGTGCGCACTGGCACTTCTGTGTTTTTTCTGCTTCCAGAGCCCCCTCAGCAGCCACCGAAAACACCCAGAGACCACAGGCTGCAACATTAGGTGAGCTTTAGGCCACACGCCTCTGGCTATTAGATCTGTCACTGTCTCCTCATTTGAGGGCACTGTGGCACTTAATTTGCTTGCAGACCACACTCTAAAGCTTACTAATAGTCATTGATTTGTTTAATCTTGCCACATATTTAGGATAATCCCAATTTTATTACCTCTTAACCCCCTTTCAGACTAGTGATTGAGAACAATAAAAAATAAATAAAAAAAATATTGAGCTTGTCCACAGTCATTCAGATTAAATGGCAGAGGAAGATGGTCTAATCAAAGAAACAGTAAAAGCTTTCTGGTTCATCAAGCAGTGTCCCTGTAGTAGCGTATAACCCGACTGTTTCAGAGCAGCGCTTGAATATGAGAGCAGCTGTAGCCCATAACACATGTGTATCTTGATTAATCATCCTGTTAAGGAAATGAACATGGCTTTAACCTCTGCCTGTTCAGATGAACTGCTGCTCAGAGGAAGTGGAGCTCTGATTGATTTTCTTTCACATGTGAGTGAACTACATGCATCTATCAATGCAGAAGATTAGCTGAACATGTGAATTTGTGCGTTATTGGATACAGTCACTCTGAAGTATTGAACACATCCCCATAACACGGCAAACCACATGCAGAGCACACGCAGCCCACACATGGATGTATTACTACATGTTGAGTTGTACAAAGACGCATCATGTTGAATTTATTACAATTCATTATTTTTGCTCAAAATGCCACGCTGTAACATTTTCCATGTACTTCGTACTTGTGTATTTTATTACTACTGTGCAAAACTGAAATTTGCTGTGTTAGTCATGCACGTGTTATACCTGGACTTCTATACCTAATCTGTCATTGTCACTTTTGTTGATGATATGTGCTCTTCTTCTGCCTAATGAAAAATCCTGATTGGGTAAACAGCCTGTCTGTCTCTGTCACTGGGTGGTTTCATTTCTGTAGATATTAGAGCCATAGATAACTTAGCCCAATATTCTGCTTGAGCCACATTTAAATATTTTATTATGATCTTCTATTTGCACCAATTGTAATGGTTGATCTTGATTATGTAAATTTATTTTGTGATTTAGGATATTATACTCCATTAATTCGTCTGGCTGTTGTGAATCTGTTCTGTTTAGGCAGATGTAGTAGATTGGTGGGCCAGCACATGCATCTTAGAAGGTCATCAAGGACATGGAGCAATAGTTTTCTGACTGTCACAGTTTACCAACAAAGCTATGCAAAGCAGAGGGTCTGCACATGGAAATTAGCCCAAGGCTATAATCTGGCATATTTACATTTGTTAAAATGTTCATTAATATGTATTGCCCCTCTTTCTAAAAAATAAATAAATAAAAAATATATATAACCAGAATTCCATTTTCTTATGTGTGGAATAAAAAGTTTTTTTTTCTGTTTTTGTTTCTGAATGGCATGCAAGCTGCCTCCTAGAAAACACAAGTGAGACACTTTACGTCTATACAGAAGGTCCAAAGGTTGCTGCTACAGTAGGTGTCCATTGAACACACAGTGTTTTCAAGGTGAAAACTACTTAAATAAAATAGTTTGGTGTGTTTTTTATGGGAAATAAACTAAGAAAATGCACCACTATATGGGGACTATAGCTAACGGCTGGTCAGCTTAGCTTAGCACAGTTGAGTCTTACTCTATGGCAGAGTTACCACTAAAGGGTTTGAAAAAATAATGATATTTAAAAATTTAGGTTTCGTGTCCTTTTAAGTACCTCAGAGGACAAAGTGCTATGGTGTATTTGAGAGTTAAATAGTCCAGTTAAGTCAAACTTCAAGTCCCACAAAACAATAGTATCCCAGATATATTGTATATTTAGTCAATAGCCATATCCATGGTAACCATCCATATGCAGTAGAGATTCACCAGTTGTACGTTTTTGATTGAAATTTCTGATTTATTTATTTTTTTACATGCTTACACTGACTTTTTGCCAATTGCAATTTTTTTTCTAAGAATGACAAATGAGAGCATATACAAACAAAAAAAAACGACTTTTCTTCAGTGTAAAATATTATTCACATAATAAAATAAATTATTAAACTTTACATTTTCCCCAAAACTACAGAAAGAAACAGAATCTTCTCTCCTTTAAACAATTTCCAAAACAATTCTCTGCTACTGAAAAAAGGTATAAATAATTAAGTCAACGTGAGTTGTTGTACACGAATATTCACCTGATATATTTTTACCTCAAACAAAAGCAGGTGCAACAAGTTTGTATAACAAAACAAATTGCACTTACATATTTTTCCAATTTGTTTAAATTCACCAGACACCAACCCTTTTTTCTTTTTTTTCATCCATCATTTTCCTCATAACTTCTTTGATCATTTTGCTAATACCGAGGCTGCTGACTTGCAGCTGCCTCGGTGCTCTTTCCCTTTGTTAGCTATGTCCATGTTAATCTGGGTGAGGGTGATTTAAGTGTCTGATTAGGTTGTTTGATATAAAAACTTTTTCACAGTTATCCCCCATGGTTTACTTTGGGGAACTTTGTGTCGCCACTCATGCATCTCTAATGTCTACCATTATAAAACAAGAGTCCCAAAAAGTGAGGACACTTACAAATAGAAAGGTCTGAACAGCTGTGATCGAGCTCAACATTAAACCTGGTGTCATTGTCCAAAAACCTACAGACCAACTGCACAGCCTATTGCTAACCTTTTGATTCCCAACCTCTAAATACTGTTATTTTTTGATGCTTATATTGTACCCTTGATTATTCCACCTGAGATAACTGCTAGACAATCACAATACTGGAGTATTCAGAGTATTGATGAATCAATTGGAGAGTTTACGCTTGTGTTTGTCATCAAAAGCATTTGAACCTGGAAATTGCAATTACATCAGCCTTACCGAACAAACTGGCACAATATAATACAAACAAGTTTATTAATCCCACTAGGGGCAATTAGCTTCAAGCAGCTTGTTATACACAAAACACATTAACATACAAACAAGCAAATGAAGCTTAATGTGATAAACCTCTCAGGAATAAAATAAGCCAGTTTTTAAAAGGTCAAACTATTCCTTTAAATGTAATGAAATTATCATCTACCACCCAACTGTCTACATTTCCTCCCTGTTTCCTTCTTAGAGTGAAGGATGGGGTCATCAGTTCCTCTGCTGGCCTCGCTCCTTGCGCTCACCACCAGTGCGTTGAGTCTCAACCCAGATGACCCCAATGTCTGCAGCCACTGGGAGAGGTAAGCACATTCCCTTGTATTTAATCGTCTGAAAACGCTGATTCGTATGAGTGACGTTGTCACTTCTGAAACTTTTTCAGTATATCTTCTCTTAACCAAAGTTCTGATCTATTGTCAAAGTCCATACAGCAGTATTGATCTCACAGCGGCTCAAGTTGCCAAGCTCGGAGACATGGGAGGTGCTGCTGCTTCAAATGAAATACACAGGCAGATTGATCAGTGTACTCTCATCCCAATCAATCGCGAATGCCACAGAGCCTGAATAATTATTAGCTTTGCTGGGCAGTGTCACTTATGAGAAATAAGCAGGAATAATTTCTGTCTGTGGCGCAAAGGGGAGGAAAGAAAGCTGTGAAGATATATTATCTGGATTATTGCCTGACCAAGGTGAGGGTACTTTGTGGTTCCACCTTGTTGGCATCGAAATGGATTCCCTAAGTGGGCAGTATGGTTATGGCTTTTAGGTCCTCCAATATCCGCAGACCATATATCATAAATATCAACTATTTTTTAGCGTTTTCATACCCTTTATTTTAAAGTCAAAGCTTCACTATGCAGGAAAACGACACTGTGTTGAAAATGGGATCAGTGACTTTCTGATTCTTAATAACTAGCATTTTATTGCTATAGCTGGTAAAACCTGACCCAGTTTAATAGGGTTAGGGTAGGGTTAGGTCTAAGTGATTTAAAAAATGATTTTTTTGTGATGATTCACAAAAAAGAAAAATAAACAAAGTTTGGCTGCTCAAATATTTAAAATGTTTGACTTCCCTCTAATATTTTTTAAATAATGCCACCTTTCACCATTTTTTTCTAAAATTGTTATTTAAGTCAAACCATGTAAAAAATTCAAAGGGTAAATTTCTCCTAGGTAGAGCTTATTACAACACTCAGACATTTAATAGATGACAAGAAGCCGAGACTAATGGCTGCTTTTCTTTGTGCCTGTGGCAGGGACTGAAAGCCAAAATTATTGGAGACTATAGGACCGGCATTTCAAGATTTTAACAGGCGCTTGTTTACATTTAAGATCTTAAACAGAAACCATGCTGAAAATTCTAGGAGTCAAATAAATGTAAAAAGTAAAGAGCACAGCATCCGAATCTAAAATTTAGAGGAGAATACATTTTAAATCTCTACCACAATTTAAAGGGGTAGAAATAATAAGCCAGAGTACAAGAAAGTATGGTACAGTCCTTTTTTCTGCAACTGGTGTCCTTAAACATTTGTCTTTCAGCTATGCGGTGACTGTCCAGGAATCCTATGCTCACCCATTCGACCAGATCTATTACACTAGATGCACAGACATCCTCAACTGGTTTAAATGCACAAAGCACAGGTGAGTTTGTAGGTCTCAGAATTTGTTTCCTTATTATATTTTACTTGTTTTTTTGTTTTTGTTATAAGTAGCACGACCTTTACTGTACCCCCAGAGGATGCCAGTGACTGTAATTGTGTTGTTTTGAAGACGTTATGTTTTAATTGCTTCATCAAGGTTGATAGCTCCATCAACTAAATGAGTAAACAGAGACCTCCTACAAGCGGATTTTTATTTGGGGGTAAAATTCCACTTAAGAATGATTTTTCTGTGCGTACTTTGATAAAATGACAAATAACAACAAAACATTAAGTTACTGTTTCGAGTTTGTTTGTTTCCTGTCCTTCAGAAAGGATCACTCTTTACCTCACGTAGCTGTCCCTGTGTGTCTGCTTTTTCAGGATCAGCTATAAGACAGCTTACCGGCGGGGAGTGAGGACCATGTATAGGCGCCGCTCGCAGTGTTGCCCTGGTTACTTTGAAAGCGGAGACTTGTGTGTTCGTGAGTGCACCTTTTTTTAATTCCTAAGTCTTTGCTCACGACATTTCAGGTTGTATCTGCAGGAGATTTTAAGAAAATAAAATATTAGGATTGATTTTTAGTCTGAGTGGCTTGCAAGTAAAGACGCAACTTCTATACAGGCCGCTGCTGCCCAAGTCTCCTGTCTGATCCCTCAATAGCAGTCCACTCTTGCCTTCTTTGCTAGCGTGCCACCATGTATAATATGCGGATTAAGTCAATTTAAAATGACTGAGCATGATTTAATAAGGTCACTCACTGTTTTACAACATGGTCTGCTCCCTGCTTTGCTCTTTCTGTTAGAGTAGCTTAATTGAAGTTGTATAACAATGAGAAAAATTAACGAGCCGAGAGCATACTGGTTACAGACCAAGGATGTATAGCACCCACCATAAAACCACAACAGACTTCAATAACTTAAAAGAGCAAGGGCCTTGAAAATTAGGTTGTAACAGTGCGCTTAAAACAGTCATTCACTGTCAATTCAATAGCTTCAATGTATAATTTCACTCGCACGCATTCAACTGAACACTTTTGCAAGCTGTTCACAGTATTTGTTACGCTGACCTCACTGAATATTTCATTTGCCTTAAAAAAGAATTTAATTAAAATTGGTCTTCAATAATAGTTTTCATCATCTTTTGCAACATAAGCTAGCTTCTGATATAGTAACCCCACCGTGTGCTCTTTGACCACAGCTGAGCTTGTCCTTGTCTAAGCTTTCCTAGCCTCGGGGTAACAGCTCCCCAGGAAGTCAGCCAACAAAGAGTGAGACCCCGTGTGATTATATGGGAGTCTGGAGAAGTGAGGAGCAGACTGATCAATAATGTATTCATTAACCATTTAACTGACAACAGAGACATTTGTTCATTAATAGTCTTTTCAGGGTGTTAACAAGGTGAATCTGCTAACTGCGATGCCGCCTCTTGAATTTGGCTCGTCTTTATCAATAAGCGTGCTTTATTTTTTTGTATAATACAGTATCAGGCCATTGCGGCCTGTGTCAGGTGAATAGAGGAGATTGAGTTGATAGGGGCCAAGAGGGCAGTTTTTGCTTTTTGCTGGCTTTGCAGACTGCTCTCTTTTAATCCTAGCACTCTCACTACTAGGATTAAGAGATTTGTACTCCCCAAGCTGTTTTGCATGCAGTGACAAAAGGGAGCATTATAGAGGAAATCGAACCAAAATTAACTCAAGTCATCTATTTCAAGACATTTTATTGTTTACTGAATGTAAAATATCCCTCCCTTGTGTATTGTTAGTTTAGTGTAGCTTTTCCCCATGAAGTCTGTTTCATTAAGAGTCAGAAAAGCTTCAAGAGGGTTTGCCTTTTAATCCTGCCTCCTTTCTTTTTTTTTGTCATATGGCACCACATCAGCACTCACATTAGCTCCAGTGAGAGGCAGTTAATGAATTTGGGGATGTGGAGCAAGCATTACAGAAACACACAAAATGCTAATGCTTCCGACACTCTTGAAAGATGCCTTTTCTTTGTTTGTTGTTGTGTTTCGTTTTGTCTGTAAGAAGTGATTTTTATTTTTTTAACATTTTGTCAAGGCGCTCTGTGATACGCTGAACTTTGATCTGCTTTTTTCTAATTAGTGCTTGAAGTTTCCAATGAGAGGTGTTTATTATTTCTGTGACCTTTGATCTGTCGTAAGTCATTAGCTTAATATGTAACTAGTCTATGTAGAGGATGTGAGGAACTCATTTCCCACCTAATAAGCATGATTATTACAGTTGTGCAAAGGAAGCAAGATGAGCTCACTAATGACAACAGCTCGTAATATCTTCTGAGGCTGACAGGCTCTGCGGGGCTCTGAGTCTCTCTTTTCGCAAAACATTTAGGCCAGATGACTCCTGCGTGACTCTTGCCTGTCCATTTTAAAAAAGACCTTCGCTGCAGAATTAGTCGGGTTTTGATAAGTTTCACATTTGAGCTTTCACCATCAGTAAGATGATGAGATTTGGCTCCAGAAAGGGATCGTGTGCCTGTGATTTCTTTTTCATTTTTGGCTTTGTTGCATTTTTTTAATGTTTCAAAGACAGTTTTAAAATAAATCGTCTCTGTGCTAGACAGAGGCCCGGAAAAGAAGTTATGCAGGAAGTTGTTTGATAGGTTCTGCTGGCATCTGTCTTAGAATGATTCAACCATCAGCTGCATCACCTCGTTTCAAGCGTTTTCCACTACAAAGCACTACGACTACAAGAATCATAAACACTGGCAAAAAAATGGCACTGGTAGACCCTTTTTTTCCTTTTGGTTACTGCAGGAAAGCTTTCCACAACAGGAAGGGACAGTAAAGATTTATAATATCCAACATTTTAAAAGATTGCGGTTTTCCTGGGTAAAAATATTAAATTTATTAACACTGCATGACAATCACCAATTAGCTCCATTGTTCCCCGTCCTGATAACACCTCTGCATAATGAGTTAGATTAGCCTTTTATCTAGATGAAAGACTCAATTTTCCAACAGATTCCTTAGACATGAGTTAGGCAGAGTGATTCATGAATTTCAATTAAAATGAAAGACCTACCTCCTACTTTATTATGCCATCCCTTCAGTACACCGGTTCAGATCTCAGGAGAAGGGTGCGCTTTATCCTTTCTCCCATATTCAAAACTTCATTTCCATATTTCTTTTTTTTTCTAAAGGATGTGACACATTTGCATTTCCCTGTTCTCGCTGATCAGAATTTGCTGATTGAAACTAAACGAAATCAACTCATCGTGGTGACATTGAATTCGTCTCCTCTTCTCTTTGAATACTCTGCATACTGTGGGCCCATTGATTACAGGTAGTCGATCTCACTACCTTCGTCAGCACAAATGTTGAAGCTCTTCCCCCTTTTCTTTTTGCTGGCTTACTGTAATTAGACAGTTCTCTGCCAGAGTGATGTTCAGAAAATCTGCCCTGAATTATCTTTCAATCTCTGGTTTACCATTTTTGCCGTGGGAGCATTTCTGCGATTAGCGCCAGCTTGTTGCTGTCTGGCGTTCACTCCTATTTCTCCTTTCCTGCTGCATCTTTTGAGTTGGTGGTGGAGCTTAATCGAAGCCTGACTGAGTGATAATCTATAGCGGCACTGTTCAGGCCTGCAGCCAGCTCCTCCTGACCTCTGTGCCTGCAGCATGGGTGCCATAGTGTTGAACACAGGACTTATATTGTTAAGAAAAAAAACTGCTAGATGCTATCCCCTGTCCCTTTTTCACTTTTGACCACATCACAAAAAAATAAGGAACAAAGGAAGCAGAACTTGGAGTGTTGGATGAGCTCTGATCAGTTAAGGGCATGGACTGTGTGCTCTGCCGCCCTTGGATTGCGTATTATCCCTCCACAGGCCATGTTAGAGGACTGCTGATTCCCATCAGGCGGAGTTTCTCTCTCGTCGTGTTTCCTTCCTCAGATAAGAGCCTGTCTGTCTTAACCCTGTTGGCCAGATGACCTTGGCTGCCATATAGTTATTAATGCTAAGTATTTTTGTCATCCTTTTCCTTCTTACTTTGAAACACTGTGGAAAAAATAAATCCACATGGGTCACTTTATTTTCCAGCTCAAAGAAAAAAAAAATCCAACTCTTGTGAACACACTTGCAAGAATACTAATGCCAGCCCAATCAATTGGGCGCTGTGTTGTTCAATATGAATGATCAAGAAAACTGCATACTTAGTAAACACTGCAGTGCCTGGACCTGCTACATTAAAGCATCACTATATGACAAAGCACTGGCTGATCAAATTAGGGAGGATTTACAGCTTGTTCCGTCATGCCTCGACCTGCCGATAGCGAGTCATTGTGGAAAGTAAAGCTACATGATAAACCAAGTGTTGACCAAGGACTTTGGCTGCTAACGAATTGTTTAGCCTATTGTCAAGTAGCTGAGATGGATGTTAAATATGAGCGCCAGAGCTAAGATTCAGTCCTTTGATGGTATTCAGGAGATATTGAGTGTTCAGTTTTATGGGCCATTTTCTTTCAGCTGTTATCTTGGTGCTTTTCATTATGCTGTTTATTAGTGCTTTAATGACGGTTTACACTCTGTGTGTGTGTGTGTGTGTGTGTGTGTGTGTGTGTGTGTGTGTGTGTGTGTGTGTGTGTGTGCGTGTGTGTGTGTGTGTGTGTGTGTGTTCCAATGCAATTATAAACTGTGCTGATGAGGAAATGTCTTTGTCTATTTTAGCTCTGTGCACAGAGGAGTGTGTCCACGGTCGCTGCGTGTCTCCCGATACATGCCAGTGCGAGCCCGGATGGGGAGGACTGGACTGCTCCAGTGGTGAGGGCACTTTTCTTTTAATTTTCCAGTTAACCATTTAGACCCATTTATTTCTAAATGGCTTCACAGCCAGTTAGTCCATAAGACTTTGCTCTCAGTGTGTTTTGCCACAATGCCCATCTACCTCAAAGCTGCTCAGCTTTGTATCCTCTCTTCTTAGCAAGCACAGCCAATGGAACAGGTAAGTTACAATGAATTCATTTTCATTTGCTGGAAGTGGAAGTGATTTGCCTGATGAATATAGCGGATGGATGGATGGTTGCATTCCCCCCCCCCTCCCCCCGTGTCTACCAAACTCTCTGTTATGGTCTTAATCATGATTAGACTGATGCCCGTGGCTTGTTCAGTGCGATGATGAATCAGTGCCAAGCTGAAACAAGCCATTGTATTGGTCTTCTATTTACTGGGGTTTCCTCAGCACCCAGAGCTGGATGGGAGGGTGGAGTTAGACATATTCATCCTGCAATCAACTAAATGCTGGAGTGTCACTGAGGCCAGGCAGGAGGGAAGAGTCTATTTTCTCCTTTGTGAAATGTATGCCAGCAGAGAAATGTAGATACAGAAGGCCTTTTATACTTAGGGCAAATATAGCAATAGCCATGGCAACATATCACCATTTCCTGCATCAACATTTCTGACCTCTAATTCTTAACTTCAACTCTCCACTCCCAGTTGCATTTAACCGTTGCATATTTAGGAATGAGTTATGGCAGATAAAATCAAATCAGTAGTGCTATTGTATAGATCTATGAGTTTTCATTAGCAGGAGAGCCATTCGCTGATTAGCAACTGTGTGTAAATCAGCTGCCTGCGCAGCAGCAGTGGCCTATCGGAGGTGGATTCATGGGCATAAATGACAAGCCTGAGCTGTTTGCTGCTGCTGCTGCTCACTCCTACAGACTGGTGAGGGTCCAACAGGGAGGATGTGTGAGGTTCAGGGCCCTCGGGGACTCTTGTCCCACTCTTAGTTGGTTAGGAGTGCAGCCGTGTGTGCGTTTGAGCCTGCAGGCGCTTGGCTAATCCACCTTGTTAAAACAGACTTGATGATTGAGACAGAGGCATTATTCATAACTTTAGATTTCCATACCAGGCATGATTCCAGGTTTTTTCATTTACGAGCTTTCATCTGTCGAAATAAGGAATGTGTGCCAATTTTTAAATTAAATCTGCCCTCTTTTTCCTTCGTGTAAATGGTGCAGCATGGTTTTTTTTTTGTCTTTCACTGTAAATTCTGCATTCGCTCAGCACAGACAGATGAGGCGGTTAGGTAAAAGTCTTTATGCAAATGGATGCAGGCTTCATATTATGGCACAAGTGGGCTGAAATACACACATTAACACCAAATCAGCTCCAACACAATCAATGTCATGCTTTATTTGCTGTTTATTTTACCACTATTATGTTTGACTTGAGGTGTTTGTGTTCACATAAAAGCCAATTCCATAGCTGGTGAGAAGGCAAAATGAGCTCATCATATGACAAAGGATTTGTGAATGTGATTAAAATAAAAAAAAGAAAAAGTGTGCCGTCCAGGCTTGGAGATGAAGAGCTGCCGTGGGATGCTGTGTGGTCTAAAGCTGAAGTGACAGCCTTTCAGCCAATGATCTGGAGCTGGATCAAAGGCTTGGACTTTGTTTCTGGAGCAGCACCCACCAGGAAACAGTTTTGTATATGGGTCAGGTGGTGGAAATAAAGAGTTGCACTGTTTGTTGCCAGAAAAGGGAAGGCGATAAGGTGGGAGAAAGTCAGTAAATTGTGCTGGGAGTGGTGGTGAAGGCTGAAGAGAGATCTAGCCTGGTTTCTTTTGGGTTTTTTTGGTTTGTTTTTTTGTTTTCGCCTGCTGTTGTCCACCTGCTGTAGCCAGAAAACATTTCATCCTTTTTCTCGGCCTGAAGCTATATTCCCACTGAGACCAGACCTGCCCTGTGACCTGCCTCGAGTCCCGGGGTGTCTCAGACTCATCTCAAGGACACACTGGTAGATGTGGACCACACATAAAACAGAAAAAGCAAATGAGTGATGCTTGCTTTCTGTCATGTGTGGATTTTGAGTATTTTGAGGGGAGGCTTTGTTTTCCCAGAGTGATGAATGATTAATTGCCGCTGTTGGTTAGTGTGATTGCTCTAATGCCTGCACATTGTGCTTGTGGAACGTGGTCTTGAAAATGTTCTCCTAATCACTTGTCATGAATCAGTTGTTTATTTTTTAATTTAACAGTTTAGGGCATTGAAAGAGTGCCCTGTACCTGTTAATGTTTGCTTTTGTCTGTTTTTCCCCCCAATGTTGTGCTTGTTTTGTCTGTTCTTTTGCTTTCTCTTCTTTTCATATTGAAATGCATCTATTTGTCCTCTCTGTACCACTGTGTATACTTTGTTTTGTCAGTAGGGTTTGTCTTGGAGAAATAACAATGTTCACAATAGGAATTCCACCATGTAAATAAAAAAAATGGACAAAAAATATTAGGTTCAATAAAGCAGGGACAGCAGCAGATTTATTTATTTATTTATTTTTGCAATGGCAATTCAGATAGATGGAGCTCTGCTCATGGGACCGAACAGTATGTCTTTAGTCATTTTAGATTTCTGATGTATGCTACTGCTGTTATTGGTTGTAGTTTGCAGCAAATATACTAGATGTTAGCGTAAAAAAAGAAGCACACAGTATGAGATAAAACGGGAAATCAAATCTTTGTAGAGTATTATCAGTTTATTGAATAAAATCTATATAAAGTTTTTTAGAGACTCTTATGAGTTTCTTGGGTTTAGCAGTAGACTCTTCGTGAAGTTGCAGAGAAATGACCTGGTCCTTTTTTTTTCTCCCCTCCTTTATTTCCGTGTATTTTTCAGCTCTTGTGATTTAATCCCTCTTGATGAGTCTGTCACACCGGGTCACTGTTTGCTACAGTAATAACAGCTTTCAAATAAAAAGAATGATCAAGATAGATGTCGTAAGGTATATTTACCCGTGACTGCCATCGCTTGTAAAATATTAGGTGCAATGAAGCACTATCATTGATGTCATGTGATTCAGTCAGATAATGATATGTTCCTGGTGCTCGGGGAGAAGAAATGTGCATATGAAGCTTTTAATGTTTCTTTCCTCAGCCTTCTTGGAGATTTCTTTCCCCTATCGTGGTGGAAAATGTACGCCCACTTGTGCAGAGATTCTAAGAATCAATGCCACCGATATAAGTATCTGGAAAGTCCAAGAAGTAGTTCAGGTTTGTTAACCGCAAAGCTTCCCTTGCATTCTAAAAAGAAATCTATCACACTTAACAGCCAAATCTAATGTGTTTGGTCAGCCGTGGCCCATGAGGTAACATATTCCTCCCTCATGTATTCAGATGGCAAAGCAGCTATTGCTGTGTGTGCTATACACATGGTTAATTGATAAATGTGGCTGATGAATGGCTTTTTTATGCTATGCTGCACCAGATCAGATGTTACAAATGCTAATTGACCACTAAAACTGTCCATTTTTATGGATTTAAATCAATGATTTGTTTTTATTGGATTTAGGAATTTGGGATTGCAATCACAGTAATGTGGCTCAAACAGAATTAAATGATTTGTGCTTTTAGCTTTGTCAGCTTGTTTTGCCCCAACAACTGTAGATGTAAAACGAAAGAGTAGCCCGACCAAGACCAACAGACCAGAAGCTGTTAAACTTCATTTTGACTTGAAAAACACTCTCACGAGGACTCCCTCTGGCACACGTCGACAGTATTTACACATTATTCTCAGAAGAGCATCTAAGCCAGATGGTTTCTCTCCAATCCCACAGCAGCAGGACATTGATATGCATTGCTGTCAAAGACCAAGGGACTGAATTACATTGAACATCGGCATAGCACACAGAGATTCACTCTCACTTGACACATCACTCCAAATGTCACCTTACTTTGCTCCCGAAACTTCTCCCTTCATTAATCTTAGAGACAGAGTGTTGAACGTTTGTTTGTGAGCATGTGTGTTTCAACAAGTCACTTTTCTTTGAGATGACGGCTGCACGTCAACAACAGCAAGCAAAAAAAGTGAATCGTGTTTTTAAAAAGACGTCCACATCGATTGAATTCCTCATTATACAAGCATGTAAAGAGGCATTTTTGGAGAACTATAAATATTCTAACTCTATCATTCTGAAGTGGGTTCCTTGCTGCTTATTTCAGTCGATGCCAACTGCCTCATTCATTTTGATAGATCAAAGCGCCCAGGCAACAGTTTTTCTCAAGGGGACAGAAGACGGACCGATCTATAGAGCCTCGTGCCGCTGTGCAAGTGTGTGCTTGCATCAGTGCAGTTGAGGCCTACTGTGCTCGCAGAGGTTTGTTTTTGTGAATGACTCCGGGTTCCCTGTGGATGGTGGAGCCATTTTGTGTACTGCCAAGTATGCAAAAGCTGTGCTTAAGGTCCCGACATGGTAGCGTGCTGGTAGTCTCTATGTATATATGTTCCACACACAGCTTTGTAGGCCTGCATATACATGTTGTAGCTTCACACTGCCACTTGGGGGCATTGTGAAATTTTTTGTGGAACAGGTAATGTGGGCGACTTCCTATTTAATTTGTGCAGTTAACAATAAAGGTCCACATGATCTTAACTTTGATATATATATCTTGTCATTCTGTTTACTATTTGGGTGCAGTTAGGAAAAATTTGTAGTGCCTTGCATTCAAAAGCAAAACTCTAACAACTTAATATATAACTATAGTCTTGGACAGTTGAAATAGTGAGCACAAATTGTTAAACTTTTTATTTCACTAATAGTCCATTACTTGCTATTTAGAACTTAAGAAGGACTTTGCATGCTAACTTTAGTAATTCGAGTTGGTTGTGTGCAATTTTAAAACCCAGTGGTGACTGTTAAACAGAAAAGATTAAACCATGTGGATGCCGCTGCTCGGGCTCTGAAAGAGATGTTTCAGGACGTGCTTCAGACAGCACGCCTCTCAGATCTTTCCCTGCATGCCTCACACTGACTCGTGTGACTTATGTGTAGTGTAAATCACTGTGCAGAGACTTCAACTGACTGATATTGAGTCCATCAAATGAAATGTGGCGCACACACCACAGCTGACAGCATTCTTGGCTACAACCTGACAAGCACACACACACACACACACACGTGCACACATCCAAAATGAATTAAATATTCATTACTGAAAAATGTTCTCACTGAGTACAATAATCATAATCTTTTACACACACACACACACACACACACACACACACACACACACACACACACACACACACACACACACTTACATGTCTCTTATACTTTCTGTACATACAAGCCTCATTGGCCAAGCATGCAGATTGACTTTGCCAGCCTCTGAAGATTTTTTTGTACCATCCCATTAAGCAGGATTTATTATTCCCCAAGAGCTCACTGCTCCATTACGTTTGGGAGAATGCCTGACGTGTGTGTGTATGTGTGTGTGTGTAGGTGTGTGTGTGTGTGTGTGTGGTGGGGGTTAGGTATGTATCTTTGTATGTATGCGTGTGATAGATAGAATCTATTTATCTTATCTGTCTAGATCTGATGAGTGTGGAGGCCAATTGAGAACAGTGAACTCAACATTGTTCAGATAATCTGAAATTTGTGACATTGCGCATCAGCAGGCTGGAAGCAGCCATCTAAAGATGGGTACACTGTGGTCATAACGGAATGGATATGGTCGGAAAAAATACAGCAACAATACTCAGGCTGGCTGTGATGTTTAAATAATACTCAGTTGGTACTAAGAGACCCAAAGCGTGCCAGGAACATATTCCCCACACCATTATAACCAGCCTGAAGTTTTAAAACAAGGCAGGATGGATCCATAATGTCATGTTGTTTACACCAAATTCTCTCCCTAACATCTGAATGAGACATTGATAAAGGACATTTACCAGATTAGGCAACTTAATTGTTTTTTTCTAGCTGACAGGAGTGGCACCCAGTTGCTGTAACCCATCTGCTTCAAGGTTTGATGTGTTGTACATCCATATGTCTGCTGCATACTGTGATTTTATAAAAAAAAAACACCCAGCACGCCCCTGCGGGCGGTTTATCCTTCAAGCTCGGGTCCTCTACCAGAGGCCTGGGAGCTTGAGGGTCCTGCGCAGTATCTTAGCTGTTCCCAGGACTGCGCTCTTCTGGACAGAGATCTCCGATGTTATTCCCGGGATCTGCTGGAGCCACTCGCCTAGCTTGGGAGTCACCGCACCTAGTGCTCCGATTACCACGGGGACCACCGTTACCTTCACCCTCCACATCCTCTCGAGCTCTTCTCTGAGCCCTTGGTATTTCTCCAGCTTCTCGTGTTCCTTCTTCCTGATATTGCTGTCATTCGGAACCGCTACATCGATCACTACGGCCGTCTTCTTCTGTTTGTCTACCACCACTATGTTGGTTGGTTAGCCACCACCATTTTGTCCGTCTGTATCTGGAAGTCCCACAGGATCTTAGCTCGGTCATTCTCCACCACCCTTGGGGGCATCTCCCATTTTGACCTCGGGACTTCTAGGTTATACTCGGCACAGATGTTCCTGTACACTATGCCGGCCACTTGGTTATGGCGTTCCATGTATGCCTTGCCTGCTAGCATCTTGCACCCTGCTGTTATGTGCTGGATTGTCTCTGGGGCATCTTTACACAGCCTGCACCTGGGGTCTTGCCTGGTGTGATAGACCCCAGCCTCTATGGATCTTGTACTCAGAGCTTGTTCTTGTGCTGCCATGATTAGTGCCTCTGTGCTGTCTTTCAGTCCAGCTTTGTCCAGCCACTGGTAGGATTTCTGGATATCAGCCACCTCCTCTATCTGCCGGTGGTACATACCGTGCAGGGGCCTGTCCTTCCATGATGGTTCCTCGTCTCCCTCCTCTTTCTTGGGTTTCTGCTGCCTGAGGTATTCACTGAGCACTCGGTCAGTTGGGGCCATCTTCCCAATGTATTCTTGGATGTTCCTTGTCTCATCCTGGACTGTGGTGCTGACACTCACCAGTCCCCGGCCCCCTTCCTTCCGCTTAGCGTACAGCCTCAGGGTGCTGGACTTGGGGTGAAACCCTCCATGCATGGTCAGGAGCTTTCTTGTCTTTATGTCAGTGGCTTCTATCTCCTCCTTTGGCCAGCCTATTACCCCAGCAGGGTACCTGATCACGGGCAGGGCGTATGTGTTGATGGCCCGGATCTTGTTCTTACCATTCAGCTGACTCCTCAGGACTTGCCTGACCCTCTGCAGGTACTTGGTGGTTGCAGCCTTTCTAGCGGCCTCTTCATGGTTCCCATTTGCCTGCGGGATCCCCAGGTACTTGTAACTGTCCTCTATGTCTGCAATGTTGCCTTCTGGTAGTTCAATCCCCTCAGTTCTGACTACCTTCCCTCTCTTTGTTACCATCCGACTACACTTCTCCAGTCCGAACGACATTCCAATGTCATTGCTGTATAGCCTGGTAGTGTGGATCAGTGAATCGATGTCTCGTTCACTCTTGGCATACAGCTTGATGTCATCCATGTACAGGAGGTGGCTGACAACTGCTCCGTTCCGTAGTCGGTATCCGTAGCCAGTCTTGTTAATGATCTCACTGAGAGGGTTCAGGCCTATGCAGAACAGCAGTGGGGACAGAGCATCTCCTTGGTAGATCCCGCACTTGATGGTAACTTGTGCTATGGGCTTGGAGTTGGCCTCTAGTGTTGTACGCCACATCCCCATTGAGTTCCTGATGAAGGCTCTTAGGGTCCCATTGATCTTGTACAATTCTAGGCATTCCAGTATCCAGCTGTGGGGCATTGAGTCATAGGCCTTCTTGTAATCAATCCAGGCAGTGCACAGGTTGGTCAGTCTGGTCTTGCAGTCTCGGCTGATTGTTCTGTCTACCAGTAGCTGGTGTTTTGCACCTCTGGTATTCTTGCCAATTCCTTTCTGTGTCCCGCTCATGTATTGACCCATGTGCCTGTTCATCTTAGCCGATATGATGCCTGACAGGAGCTTCCATGTAGTACTGAGGCAGGTTATTGGTCGGTAGTTGGAGGGGACCGGTCCCTTCTTGGGGTCCTTGGGGATCAGGACCGTCCGGCCTTCAGTTAGCCATTCCGGGTGTCTCTCGTTAACTAGCAGCTGGTTCATTTGTGCTGCCAGACGCTCGTGGAGTGCAGTCAGCTTCTTCAGCCAGTAGGCGTGAACCATGTCGGGCCCTGGTGCTGTCCAACTCTTCATACTGGAGACCCTTTCTTGGATATCTGCCACTGTGATGGTTACTGGACCCTGTTCAGGGAGGTCGCTGTGGTCTGCCCTCAGATCCACTAGCCACTGAGCATTGCCGTTATGGGTTGCATCCTTCTCCCATATGCTCTTCCAGTATTGCTCCGTCTCCAGCCTTGGTGGTGCTGTTCTCTTATTGTTCCCTTGCCACTGAGAGTACACCTTTGCTAGTTCTGTGGAGAACAGCTGGTTTATTCTCCTGCCTTCTATCTCTCTGGTGTACCTCCTCAAGCGGCTGGCCAAGGCTGTGAGTCTTTGCTTGGCAGTTTCCAAGGCCTCAGGTATGGACAGCTTGCTGTATTTCTTAGGCACCTTATTTGTCGCACCTTTCTGCAACTCTGTTAGTTGGCTAACCTCCCTCCGTGCTACTTTGATCTTGCCCTCTAGCCTCCTTCTCCATGGAGGGTACTGCCCCTTGTGGCTGTTCAACTTGTAGCCAAGCATCTCACTGATCACTGCTGCCGTATTGTAGATCAGCTTGTTAGTGTCGGTAATCGTGGTTGTAGGTATTGCCCGTAGTGCTGCATTAACATCAACTAGCAGACCTTCTGAGGGTACTTCACGTAATCTTGGTAACCGGCTACGGGGGATCCAGGTTTCAAGCTTGGCCATAATCCTATTTTTCAGGTCAGTTCCTCTCGCACTCAACGATCCTTCTCCTATCGCACTTGGGGTTATGTACCCAATCTCGGGTGGGGGTGATGATATCTCCCCCCTGACCTGGCGTCCTGACTCCTCCTTGCCGTAGCATTTGTGTTGTACCTCGTCAATCTCTAGCTGTGAGAGCAGTCCCTTCTTTCGAATGTTGGAACACTGAGCTACTAGTTGTTTCGCCGTCATTATGGATGTTGGGTATCGAAGAATCCATAGGTCCCTCATCCTATTCATGTAGCCCCTTCCGCCGGGGTTACTTGCGTAGTAGCATTCCAACAACGCCCTGTTTTCGTCCCTTGCCCACCGATGCCTTCTTGTTCCAGTAGCCCACTTTTCGTCAGGGTGCCCTGGTTCCTCAACACCTGACGCGGACCTTGTTGATCCGGGCGACGTCCGAGCCGGCATGCCTTCATATTTATCTGTCTCGCTCATGTCTGCGGTAGGCTTGCTTAGCATAGGGGGTCTAGCCTTAGGACCCTTACTGGATACAGACGCCCCAGGCAGGAATCGAACTTGCGATCCTCTGTTCCAAAGGCGTGTAGTTTAACCACTACGCTATCCAGCTGCTTTTATATATATATATATATATATATATATATATATATATATATATATATATATATATATATATATATATATATATATATATATATATATATATATATATATATATATATATATATATATATATATATATATATATATATATATATATATATATATATATATATATATATGAGAGGAGAGAGAGAGACGCATGTATGAATTCTTAGTATTTCACATATAAAAAGCAGGTGGATGTCATACTCATGGTGCATGGTGATGGTTAGGATGGTATAACATGAAGTTCCGAGGGTCATTATCACCCTCATGCTTGTCATTAGTCAGTAAGAGAGAAAGAGAGAGAGAGAGTTAAGGACTCCTGGAACACACCACCCAGCTCTGAGAGCCTGTATAGATGGCTTGATTTAATAAGGACATTAAAAATCTTATCTCCTGTCCTTAAGAGAAGGTCAGTGTGTCTAAAATAGCTGAAATGCTATGATAACAGTTTAGAGAGATAAGATATCTCCTGAATACTAATGCAGAACAAAGCAGCTTTAGGATCATGTTACAGCCTATAAGTCACCCTTATTTTTCTGGCCTAATGCGTTGTTTGTTTCAGTCATTTGAGTATTGGATACAGTTGCACATGGTGTCAAAATGCACTGTGGATCTGTGTTGTTAGGTCTCTACAGAATTGACAAAACTCCTCCCATCCATCGGTGTCATTATTTTTCTATTCTGACCAGTGGCTTCAAAAACCTGAGAAGGCCAGACTCCTCATGGTCTTAAAAAAATGTTTGTAGTCATTTGCCCCCCAGTAAGTATGTAGTAGTATCATCAGCCATGATGATTTGACTTCTAAAAGTCATGATGTCGTATTATTGTTTGAATATGCCTGTCAGCTGTTGTGAATGTAGCTCAAGTATGATTATTGTTAGTATGATTGCTTATGTTTTTGTGTTAGTAAGCTGAGAATTCTCCGTATTTACCCAATAAAGCAGCTAGAATCATGGAATGAATTTTTTTTTTTTTGCCATGATTTATTTGTGTTCATCTTTCCCATCTGTGTAGTAGAAATGTGCTTTCTGCTTTAATATCCCATGCTTCATTTTGTGACGCCTCAGACTGAGCTCTTGTGTCAGTCCCAGTACCCAGATAGTTATTCTTAGTACATATGCTAAATTTCACAAGATTTAATGGGGTTTATAAACATATATACTTCAGTGTTATTAAGTTGAAAGCACAAATAAAGGGTAAATTATCATATCCACACACATTCACATATATCTTCTGCCTTGTACCGCATATACAGATATCACATTTTATTAGCAAAGTATTAGTAATAGATGCCCCAATCACCTCTCAGGACCTTGGACTCATGATCATTATGATAAGAATAATAGCTTGAGGATCGCCACAGTCCTTTGGGTGCTGCGTTGCTGTGTCCTTGCCTTGCTTTGGGAGAGGGAACATATTAGTAGTCTTTCTCAGATGCTTTGGTGCACCTGCAATCTCCTGATGTTTAACCCTGGACTTCATTGGAGTGTTGCAGTGATTACAGGCCGTCCTGAGGGACATCGATTGTCCTGCTCCTCCTAGGCCAGCCCCACACAATGCTGACGAATGAACTCGTGGCCCTGCCAAGTCCAATTAACTGTCAGTGCCGCATCGACGAGCTCCTCCGTTTGTTGAGAGTGAAGAAAAACAAACTTTTAATCAAATTTGCCTCCGGGCCCTAGGGTATTTGGGGTTGTATTTTGCATTCCGCTGTGTTCTGCCTCGCCTGCAGCCGTGCTACCCTCTCAGAAGGTTATATTGCATGTTGTTTGTGTGAGATAGCAAATTTCCCTGGACCCTACTTTGGTACAAGCCCTATCTTTCTACTGTCTGTGATTGATGAATTAGCCAGTGGTAGCATCTTAAAATTATCCACCCGCAAACAAGGCTGACAAAAGAATAAAACTATTGTTTATATTTGGTGTGAGTTTACTGCAGCTTGTCGCAAGAATTTTTTTTTTTGTGCGTGTGTGTGTGTGAGACAGTTCCTGAGTGCATGGCAGTGTCAGGAAAGTCTATAAGCACCTTGGACTAGTTGATCAATAAAAGCTGAGGTTACGATCTTGCAGAATTGTTTGTGCATTAACATCTCCACAAATACCCTCTGCTAATTCTACATCTCCACAAATACCCTCTGCTAATTCTACCAAGGTCGAGATAAACAACTCTACTCTTCTCTGATTAGAGTAATGCAGACATTAAAAGCCAAGAAATTCAATTAAATTGATGGCTGTTGCCACAAAGAAAAAAGGAAACAGACAAAACGCAAAGATATGCTATCACATAGCTAGGGCATACTAACTGGAACAAAGAGATGTAGCTTGGGATTTAACCACTGACAAAAGGGCATCTGGATGATAAGGATCAAAGGAAATTTTAGAGGAAATGTAATCGTTACCCCACACAAGGATGTATTCATGATGATCCAATCTGTGTTCTGCAGACGCTCATCTAAAATTAGTCGTCAGTGCCACTAAAATTGTCTTTTTGCCCTGATTGGGTGAGCACACATCACCAACCAGTACAATGTTTAGAAAAAAAAAGCACACCTACCTATAGGAGTCCATCATGTCCTGTACTGCGCACTTCATTAAGACCTTTCAATTGAGTTTAGATGGATAAAAGACAGAAAATGCTGACTTACTGGTTCAGGCACCCGCATCCTCAAAGTGATGAGTCCCTCCTGAGAAATTAGATTAGCAAAGAAACTTGACACCATGTGATTTCACACTTTAAACATTCCCTTGTATTATAATTCTGGGACTCACTTCCATTTCAGGCACAGGCATACTGTAGTATGAATGACAAATTCGCCCTCTGCCACAGAACAAAAAGAGGGTTAAGGTCCATGGATCAATATCACTGTTCCTTCTGCTGACTCTTAAAGCTTTTGGGCAGATTTTTTCCCTTCTCTTGTGTCATTTGTTTATTCCTTAAAACTTTTAATCAAAACCTGACCGATGAGCAAATCTGTCTAGTTTTAGATATTTTTAAACTATGTTTCTTCTCTTATAATAAATGTCATGCGGGTGGTTTTATGCCCCATGCTGACCCTGCTCTTCCCAGATGGCTTAATTCATTTCTTTGCTGCTTCTTTAATGTACTACAGTATTTCTCTCCTGCTCTCTCTCTCTGCCACTCGCACACAGTACTCCCTAAGTTGCTGTTGTATACTTTTCTCTTCACTTTGACTTTGAGAATCGGGGAGAATAATTCATGGGCCAGCAAGTTTCAGAGACTGGGATAACAACGCTGCTTTCAGAGCCAGCAGTTCATTTGAGTTGAAATTCTGGATTTTCCTTTTTTTTCCCTGACAAATCTCCAAAGGGCCCATATTATCCTGGAGAGAAATAGGGGAGGGAAATAGAAAGGAAAAACTCTTAATCTACAGTTTTTCTGTGTTAATCAAAGGCTCAAGATGTTTTCCTGTTTCTGTCCTTTCATATTTCAGGTATCCATCTATCCTGTGCCGCTACTCTTTTTACCTCATTGAGCATAATGCACTGCTCTGGTTTTTCAACCTCCTGTTTTCCGCATATTCAAATATTTCCCAAGATGCAGTGCTAATATAGTTTTAAATGCATGACTGTGCCACATTTTGCCCATTTTAGATGAATAGCAATGAAAAAAAAACAAACACTTTTCTGGGTTTCTCTCTTGGCTATTTATTTCATTCAATTAAAAAAAATTGACAAAGTTGTACATAAAAGTCTTTGCCTCATAACTTTCCTCATATAATATACGTCAGTGTGTCGGATTAACTGGTGGTCAGGCAGGTAGAAACTCCCTCCAAGATTGATGGCTACATGATGAGTATTTGCATAATGTGAGATCATTAAAAAGCAATTATCCTTGTGTTTCAATGTGCGAACGTGTTTCTGTATTGTTGGGATTCATTTGGTAGGTGGATAGGCGCACTGATTGACCGCCTTTAAGATGAATCATATTAAGTGTTTACAGTGGAGTGGGGCGGTGGGGGGATATTCATATGGCGTGACACCCGAAACACATAAAATCACGGCTTTGAGAGAACAACTAGCAAGTTTTGTTTGCTCACACTGTGGCGAGGAGTGGTTAAAAATGCAGAGACAACAGAAAATTTGCATTTACGCACCTCTCTGTGTTAGTCGATGAGTTCCGGTGCTGTTATTGCCACGTGTCTCAAGCTTTAGGGAATTCAATAATCAGATTGACAGATGGACATTCACACTTTGACTTTTTTTTTTAAACATTTTTTATGCCTGGTGTTTTCTTGACAGTATTAGCTTGGATACATGTAAACCTAGATGCTAATGCTGTCAAAGCTTAACACCTGTTTTCTCAGCTCAGGATGAAACTCGTTGCATTTTTATTTTATTTCCAGTTTAGCTTTAATCTGCTCAAACTGCATGGTTCCAGTTTCTCAAGTTTTCTGCACAATATTCATTTCTGGGTTCCTTTCCACACAGCACCACAAAGTCATATACGTGTCTAAATAAAAAGTATTAGCAGGACTTCCAAGTATTTAATGTTTCTTGTTTTTACTTCACAACAATGTGAACGAGACAATAAAACTGCAGAAAAATTATTTTGTCAGTAGGCTGGCTGTCTTCAAATCTTTCCAATTTAACACAATGCTTTTCCCCCCCTCTACATTTTAATTTAAGGTTCAGTGGAGTTAGTTGAAAAAAACAGAGTCTGTTCCTTTCTTTACTTAAGTGACACCGGATACTATTTGGCTAGAGGGCACTCTTAAGACGGTCCGTAGTGAATTTGAATGAATGGGGCTGGACTATAAAATAAATATACTCCCATGTCTAGACCAAACTGTTACATTTTGATTTCAGCTTTTACTAATGTAGTTTTAATTTTATATCAGGATTAAAATTAAACTTTACTAATATTTTTTATTTTGCATACACGGAATATAATATTCTGCTAGTGCTGATTGGTCAGCTGAGATTTCCCCAATCACTTTGTCAGGATACTCTCCAATAATGAGACCTGTTTTCAAAACACTTCAGCAAATCAAGTACGCTCCTGTGTATACGCTTTAAAAAAAGCAAACTTAAATGTGCATATTAAAAGCTGCCTATGCCATCTGCAGGTGCTTTATTATTGGTTGCCCTGAGGTGTCTGCTGCTAGGAAGCGCTCAGCTGCAGCTCAGTTGATCTATAAAAAGTGACTCATATTACCCATAAATATTATCTTAACCCCTTTTATTAAAAACATGCAAGATGAACTAAATACCCAGTATTGGGAGATTCAGCTCCATAAGGTCTATCCTGTAAGCACCCTCTATGAGTCGGGATCTACTGAGCATTTTTTAACCCGTGTGTAGTGAGACGGAAGTCTGAGGTTTCCCTTATGCTGTCAACTTGCCGTCAATCAAATCAGATCTAAAGTTGTGCTCACTGTCCAGATGAGGAAGATTAAACTCAATTTCTATTGCAGTTTTTGGTTATTTATGTTTAAGATTGCAGGTTTTGTTAAGTCTTAAAGCGAATTTTTCAGTGGCTTTAAGTAACCAATGTTACTAATGTTACTCTCTTATTCTTTGGTGTTTTTAAGAGATAAAAACACAACCGCTGCTGTCATTTTTCAAAAAATAGCAAAAGTAAGATATTTTTTCTTTCATCTTTTATGTATTTTTTATCCACCAAGTATGCTTAAGTAGTACATTAGTTTATGAATGAACCACTTGATACCATCTCAGATTGATACTGGACATAGTCATTGATTGCTGCTGATAAATAACTGTCAACAATCTTGATATTAGAATAACTACATAATTGTTGCCTAAAGTAACCCTGTCATGATTGTAGTGAGTTATAAGGAAGAGGTCATGCAAAACAAGCAGTTTGATGGTTACGTTCTTGAGAAGCTGTGATGGATATGTGTGGTTCATGTTTTTTCTGGCCTGAGCAGTGGCAGATTAGTAATGCAGAGAAATGAGCAGATTAATCAATAATTAAAACAATCATTATTATAACCTTGAAAGGTAAAACCAAAATGTGTTTTTTTTCTTAAGCTTTATTTTTTCTTAAATTGCTTTTTTTGTTAATGTCTGTGTGCTAGTTTACAAAAGTAATACCGGCAATTTCATTGTATCTACTTAAGGGTAACTTTAAAGAAAATCTTTAAAATCTAAAATGATAATGAAATAAAAGTACGTATTTACTTAAAAAATATTGTTATATACCAGTCCCACTGGCATATAATGATACATAAAAATGCAGATACACTGTGCAATTAAAGCTTTTCTGGTGTGTGATATTGAATATACAGTGTAGTGGGGCTCCAAGGGGATTGCCATTAGAGCAGCAGCCTGCAGGATGCTGTGTTGTTTATATATTATGATATGCTGTGCTTGTGCTAATTTTTTGTTTGACAATGCAAAAAACAGAACCTGCTTTTATAACCTGCTATTTTCAGTAGAGCAGTCTGGTGTAGACATAGATAATTCATGTCATGTAGATTTTAAAACAACCTTGCAAAAAAAAAAAAGAATCTCTTTCAAGCGTGCACCTCCGATTGCTAAATCCACCTGTGATTGGCCGTGCCTCCTCTGAGCTTCTATATGCACAGTAATAACAAAGCAGACTCTATACACTGATATCTACAGAAGGTGATAATCTGTTAATCCACATAAAACCCACAGAACTCATACCGTAAACACAGGACTTCAACTAATTAGTGCCATGCACATAAATTCAACAGCTGCAGCTTTTCCTCTTTAGGACTCAATTTATTAAGACTACTTATGCAAATAAAGCCAGTCACAAATCTCTAATTGTGATACCAGGCACACAACAACCCCTTACACTGAAGCCATGTGTTTTAAAATGAGTGCAGAGCTGCAGTGAAAGTGCACCATATGGTTGAAAAGATAACAAAACATAATATGATTTTACCAATATAGCCAATTACACCAGAGGCAACAACAAGAAGGAGTGCCATGTAGTCAAACGTTGTCTTATCTTGAGATTTTTTCTTTAAAATGATTTCATGCTGACTGCTGAAGTAGCCGGAGGTAATATGTTTTGTTGCTTGAGCCTGCTATAGCAGAGAACTGAATGGAAGGTTGTGATATTTCACATTTGGTCAGATATTGAATTGTTAACACTACTATTTGGTGCCCACGTGTTAAATGTCTTCAAGGTCTCCTCTACACATGAGTCTCGACAGACGTGGATGTAAACTGCAGCATGACTGGTTGACAGAGCCACACAGCAACAACGTGGTAAACCAAGTTTTTCCACCAAGCAGGTTTTTTGACTTTTGAAGGTTAGCGGTTTGGAAGATCCTTTTAAGGTGTTCTCTTTAGTGGATTACTAATGTTTCTTTTGTGCAAACAAAGTTACCAATTTGCAGTGGGGGTGAGTTAGTAACTCCGATATTCTATTACAAGCAAAGACTGAGCTATATTTTTATTGAACTTAAATTACACAAATTTTAGGGTAAATGCAGAATCCTGCCACTGTATGAAACTACTGGATCCTAATTATAGGCGCATTAAGTAAATGCTTTCATCTTCCTGTAGTTTTATGTGTACAGGCTTAATCTGGAAAATAACTGTAAATCTGGTTTAGAAAGTAGTAACTTCACGTGGGAAATATATAGGTACAATGGTAGGGGTGGCTGTATTGGCATTATATGAATATACATCAGTCTCCACTCTCTTGATTGCGCACCCCTTCACATCGACTGCCGTTGCCCTATGGCAGATTCTACTTCATCCTAATTAGAATTAATAATTGAAAATAGGAAATCAATATGTGCAAATTAAGTCTGGTAACAGTTGGTATTGTCAGGTTGACATTGTTTTTTGGAGGGACCATGCCATTCCAGGTGACTGATTTACTGCTGTGTGTTATGTCTTTGAAGTGCTACAGTCGTGGCTTTATTTATACCTGGGTCACTGTGTATTGTTGTGCACTGTAGATAAATGCCTGCCTTTGCTCTGATTGCTTTTTTTTTTGTTGTTGTCCTGTGGCAAGAGAGCAAAGGGTTTGTTTTCTGCAGGACAGGGTGAAGGGTAAATTATTAATTGGAAGGAGCAGTGGGCTGTGTAACAATTTGCTGATCCAGAGGCTTTCATGAGCCATGTCAGGTTGTGTTGAACAAGTGACTGGTTTACTGCAATGAGGCAGAGCATCTCTCACAGGGCGCTTGCATTACTGCTCAACATGGGCAGCTTTATTAGAAACTGAGGGGCACTCTTTTTAGTAACGTTACTTTTAAGTGCTCGTTTGGAATAACACGTGAGATGACCTGGCCTTGTCGGTTTCAGTCAGCCACTGGCCCTGTTAACCTAGTTACAGCTGTGCTGCAGGGGAGCTGGCTGCAGTACTTCTATTGATCCATGTTAGCATCCTATAGAGTAGAACTCAGACAAATGATCAGATCCTCCTCAAGATAAAGAACAAGGCCAGACTTTTTAATCAGTAATGCATAGTCCTAAAAGAATTAAGCTATTCACTCATTAGTTTTGTGGCTCCAAGTAGGCAACAGTCAGGTCTTGTTAGTTCTTCTCCAGCTGCAAGGTGGTATCAGGAGGAAGTGTATGGTGCATTATAGTGAAATGTTTGAGCAGCAAACTCTGCTCATAGACCTTGTGTTGTTAGCTTGATTGTGTGCTGCTTTTCCCCCAAGGGAGATGCGAGCACACAGGGTCTCAGCTAAGATGAATTAGGGCAGGACAAAAGACACGCCCAACAGCAGAAGCCGCAGCATGCTGTTATTCCAGTTCAGCAAAACGGCGCCCATAACTATTGGCAGTTCCCTCTGTATATTTAGAAGTTCATTTGTCAAGCTCTCATGGATGTATCTAAACTTTTTACTTGTCGTGCCTGGGTTTTCTGGGGACTAATAAATAACAGCATAATGGGTGTCAGCAGAGCACGGAGGTGCCAGTAGGACCTGTCTTGTAGCGTATTGGCTGTTTTTACAGCCCCAGGTTTAACAAAGCTCAGAGACATTTATCACTCAGTGCAAATTTACCACTTTACACAACAATCATCACTTTCCCTGTAGACCCTGTCCCAGCCCTGTCTGCTTCTCACTCAGTTAGTCTGCATCAATGAGTCAGGGAGCTGTGATGAATAGTTGAGCGTGGCTTTTTTTTTTTGAATAACTCCTTTTGCAAATAGCTCATATTGATTGAAGAGCAGAGTATTACATATTCTCGTGTCAGCTAAATTGTAGGAACAATTGTTTCATTGTTCTTTTTTTTTTTTTTAAATATATAATTTTAACATTTAAAATGTCTAAAGAAAGTCTGTCTCTTTATGCCATTTGTAAGTGGTGGCTTGTCTGCATTAATTCTGACCATGAGTATAATTTGAAAATTCAGATCTGTCAAGGAAAGAAGGGGAAAAAAAGAACAAAGCTAGTGGAACAAAGTGCGATCCAGACAATATGAAACTCAGAGGTGCATTCTGCTCATGAGGCAATGCAGGCGACTCATCAAGACAATGAGTCACACTGCTTTGCTTTGCTACAAGCTCTGCTCAAAAGTAAGCGTGGAGTAAAAGGCTCTCAGGCGCCAGAGCGTTTTCCCTTCTAATGTCTTTAGTTAAGTTATTCCTCAAGTGTCAACAGTGTGTGTTAATAATAGTTATGTGACAGTGAGTGACTCAGGCAGTGGGGAGTGAAGTCAGGCTGCCTGCCAAATATTCCAGTAGCAATAATGTGGCTTTTACAGTTTGAGTGGGCAAAGGAGAAAGCAACCGTCTGCACCATCCACCACCACTAGCCAGCATTTATACTATAATTGTAATTGAAGTTTGCTTTTCCCCTCCGTCGAGCTGAATAAATGATGTCTAAAACTTGGGCGCCATTTGAATGGTGAAAGATATTCTGTGTTTAAAGAGTTTGACTGAGGCCTTCATTTCGAATTTAGCTTGGAGAAGCTTATGGCAGCTTTCAGCGGCGCAGACTTCTCCTCGTCGAGAACAGTGACAAACATTTTGCTGTAAGTTGCCAAGTTCAGGAGAGCTCCTGAATGAAGTCGGCTGCTGAAAGCTGTTTGGTTTTAATCCTGTTTCAGCCAGCCTCTGATTATGCAGGCTCTTGAGCATACTTCAAAGCTCAGCACCACCATGATGGCTCTCTCAGCCTATTCTTTGGACATCACCTTCAGAAGTTTACTACCTGCCGGTAGCCCTTCATGATCTGTTTTGTTCCAGCAGAGGGGATTTTACTCAGCATCCTGGGATTGGACCTTTCCCTGTGTGTGAGGTTATCCACATTCTAACTGTTATACATTATGAGCTCTGAGAGCTCAGGCTGGATGGTGTATGTGTCCTCTGGTTAGACACAGTGACCCAGGCCAGACCAGCTAATGGTTTGGACTGCATCTTCTCTGGTTTCAGTCTGTGGGATTTGTTGCCTACAGACCAAAACCCACAGGAGTCCTCACCACCACACACAATTTAGCTGTTCTCTCTGGAAGCTGAAGCCTTCATGCTACATGCTACTTTCTTCTGCTATTTCTCTCTGTTTTTGCCCGCAGCTCATCATGAACTCTGACTCCTTAATCACAGTTAAATGCTGGCAGAGCTGGGGAGTGAAAGACTACTGGGTAAAGTTTCCGAACCTCCATGTAGGAGAGAGACAGCAAGATAATGGGCTTTGCTCTCAATGTGCCTCTAACTGGAAGCTAAAGGAGGTTTAAAACTTCAAATAGTAACATTTGTTGAGCTCCTAAGCACCAGAAAAGTCTGCAAATTAAGCACGGGATAGATTTTGGTTTATTCTGTTTCTCTCTGCCTCTCTGGTATTTATGCATTGATTTTTTTTTTAAATTGATATTATATTTTTAGTTGTGCATGTAAGAATGTAAAATGCCATCTCTACTAATGTGGCCAAGGTTTGAACTGAAACCAGAGGTTATGATGCCTCTAAGTTGTAGAGACACTGCCCATTTTTCTGCTGTGTCGAGGGAGCACTGTTGAGCAGAGGAAGCTCTGATGAGTGCTTATAGACTGCTAAACCAAGTTGCAGTTAAACTGCTCATCCATTACCACCACCGCCCGCACACCCCTCAAGTTTAATGTGCCAGGGTCGTTTGCGTGGCAGCAGCTCAACCTTCAGGGAGCTCATTCATGGCAGACTGGAGGCCAGGAGCAGATTAGATCAAATCAGTGAGAGCCCTGTAATGTAGTCTCTAGTCTGTCCAAACGCAAAAGCAATACTGCACTAGCCCAGTGTTTCGGGACCCCCTTCAGGGCAGACCTGTCCGTATCAGTGAAGGGCTGATCATCTTCCTGCTGTGTACCTGGAAAAGCAGGCTTCAGTGCCGACCATGAAACAGAGTTCATTAAGCTCCAATTTCGGTTGATCACAGCTCTGGCAAAGTGAGCATAGAAGGGGGGGTGGGGGGGGGGGGGGGGCTCGGCATCTTTACATTTTCAGCTCAGGCTGTGTTGGTGTGCGAATCAATAGGGGAATATTCATCATCCTGGCTGCTGTGCTGTCCTGGATCTCAAGCTGGGCTTTTCTGTGAGGCAATACAGCTGCTGATGGAGAGATATAGTGCCATATCAGTCACTTAAATCATTACTAGGACCTCAAATGAACAATTACCTGGCTGGGACTGAAGGCAGCTTACTATCCCACCTCAGTGCTGATCGTTCTTCATTCACATTGTGATTGTTGATCACTAGTTGTTTCCTTGATTACAGGTCCAATTGAGTTTTGTGGGGGTTTTTTTTAAACAGAACAATTCCCAGGAATGTGTGAATTACTTGTTTTACATCATACCCTCAGGTACTTCTTAGTAATGCCACTGAATTTAACACTGAGCCGCCATTGTCTCATACAGGTGTGGATCCAAATTAAACTTTTCTGTTATATTACTCCAAGTTCAGCACAATTAGTCAGCTTGTGCATTTAGCAAAATGTGAAAAATGAGTGCTCGCAAACGTTTACAACAGTTTGATAATTCGACTGTCTCAAGTACTTTATTTTTTTTTTCATTCTGACAGCTGGCTGCTGAAGTTCCACCTGAAAAGAGGCGTTAAAACCATTAAAGTATCAAACTGTTATATATGAAAAATGATTTGTTCCTCGTGTTAGTCTCTGAGTCCTCCTTCGCTCGTTCGTATAGTCACTGAAAGGTGTGAACAGCTTGCACACGTGCTTCTCTTTTTTTTTTTCTTTTTTTTTGCAGATTAATTTCAGGGTGTTATTAAGATTTTTCTCTGTGATGGTTGTGATATGTCAACATCACATATATTCAGTCTCACGCTATACATTTTACCGCCATTTCATCGTAACAGAACTGTATTCGCACCTTTTTAATCGTTTTATTTGCTTGTTGGTAACGCAGAGCTGTCATCTGTCCACTACAAGGAATTTGAACCAAAACATTTAAAACCTGGAAATTTACATTTTTATATCAACACTGAGTCTAATGACTGCTTTTAGATGTGGTGAAATGATCTGCTTTTACATGTGGTGTTGCTGGAAGGATCAGCACCACCAAATTCATGCCTTTGTAGCTGCATGCAGAAATTTGCAGCAACTTCATCTTCAGTCACAGGTTGTCATGAGATCAGATGAGACAGGTCCTGACTACATGAGGTTGCCAGGTTCCCATGCTAAACGAGATCTTAAGTATTGTATTACAGGACAGATTAAACTGCTGAGACCATAAACTCAATAGGAAAATGTTGGTGTTGAAGCCGGTCCCAGCTGTTATAGCGGGAGATGCAGGATACACCTTGCACAGTTCATCAGTCCCTTGCAGGGCTAACACATTCACACATTCATACTCACACCTACCAATTAAACTGACATGCATGCTTTCAGACTGTGGGAGAAAACCAGAGTAATCAGAGAGAACCCACTCAAAGGCCCCAGCTACATTTGTTGGATTCAAACCCAGGACCTCCTTGTTGTGAGGCAACACTGCTAACCACCTCTGAAAATGCTTTGAGGGATAATAAGTGGAGCCAGTAGTGAGGTCATAGGCAATTTTCTCAACCACCGGGATCACCCCCTGCTGGCCATTTTAAAGAATACAGGTTTAATGCACTTGTGTGAAGGGTCCGTTTTTCGAACCGGTAGGTTAAGGTGCCCTGACACACACAAAGAAGAAGATATTGTGCTGACTGTTTGTTTTATGATGTCGCTCTTCCCCTTGCATGCAGCTTTAAAAGTAGCAACTGCAACATATAAATTATGCCCACATCCTTGGCACCATTACTGTAAGATGAAGATGATGTTAGAAAACATTTAAAATTTTCATCCGCAGAGCTGTAAAGTTGGATTTTGGTATTTTCTAGAATGATAGAAAATGTTAAAAAGCTGAAGTTTCAGCCGTGTTCAGTATTAAACATAAAGTTATGAAATGTTCACAATTGATAAAGGTTGAAAGGTTTTCTGAATGCTAGTGTAGCAACATAGGAAATATCAAATAGAAAAAAATCATATTAAAATGTGAGGTATCCTGGGTAAAGACCTTAATATACTTACTTACTTTTAGAGAGATGGTTGGTCAGGATGTCTTTTGGGGAAGTAATTAACAATAATGAAGCTTTCTTTCACTTGTTTTCTTTTGTATTGACTCATACAGACACGAGATATAAATGTTGTTGTACATTGTTGCTACCTTATAATAGGACAAGCACAAGCATATATGGGTAGTTTTTGAGAGTATGAAACAGGAGATAAGTGAACTGTCTCATTTTGATTTCTAATCAGATCTTTTCATTGGGGAGTCCACACGTTCTTCCTGTCTCTCTGTGTCCGTTTTTCTTAGCAATTGCTTGACAGCGTTAGCTCTGTGGAGGGCCTTTTGTCTGTTTTTTGCTCAAGGCATCCTCATAAAAGTACCTGCTCTCATGTAATCCTGAGCAAGAGTGAAAAAAAAAATAATAATTGGAAAGACCAAAACCAGCAATTTCTTGTTATACCTCTCAACTCTGTGGTATTGAGCCACAAGGTAATTTATTCCCACTGAAGATCTAAACTGTGCCGTGATTTTATAATTTAGGTTTTTTTTTAAAGCAAACATCTTACCAAGCAGGAAAATTCTATGTTGTTGTTGCTGGCTACAACAGGAAGATGGTAAACATATTGGATCAGTCCATAAACCGCAGTGCCAGTGTACTGGTTTTGGTAACGAAGGAACACCACGGGCAATGTTCCCTCTAAGCTGCGCGTGTGCGCAATTGCGCACTGCTGCACGCTCTCTGCGCACAGAAAATCTGTGTTGTGCACAAAAAAAAAAAGAAAATCTAACCTGAATTGAAATTTTTTTTTTTTCTTTTTTTTTTCTAAATGACATCAGAAACAGCAGTATGCGACATTACGTGATGGCAGAGCTTCAGTTCATCCTTTGTCATTTTTTTTTTTTTTTTTTTTTTTTTTTTTTTTTTAATAAATAGGACAGGGGGAATGAATGAGAGAGAGAGGGGGAGAGAAAGAAAGAAAACCAAAGGGGAGAAGAGATGGTGAGAAGGGGGGGGAAGAGAGAGAAAAAAAAAAACCTCCTGGGTCACCTGTATGGAGAAAAAAAACAAACAAACAAACAAACAAAAACAAACAGAGGAGACAGCAAACAACAAAGAGCAACATAATAATAGAGAAAACAAAGCACCATCACAATAAACTAGCTAGTCATAGATATCAGTATTTACTAAGTAATAAACGATATTGTGCAGCACGCAAGATAGACAGCGCACAGTGTGCTTTGAGGCAGCAGCCAAGAAAGCTTTAGTCCGCGTCTGTGAATACCCATGTGTGCATACCTGTGTGGATCAGCATGCTTGCATTCCAAAGGTTTCTCCATGTAATGATCTGCTAGGGAGTGTGGGGGGGCCACAGCCCCGTCCTCCAGGGTGTGAAGCGGGTATGGAGGAGATCAAAACTCCAGACATCCAGAGGCCCCCAGAACACAAGAGACCATGGAAGACCAACAGAGGGGCAGCCGCGCCACTGTTCCAGTAAGAGCTGAGGAGAGTCCCAGATGAGGGCTCGCCCAGCAGCCGCGGAGCAGAAGTCAGGGGGAGTTGCAGTGACGCGCCCGTGAGCTCCGCCGGCCCCCAGCTGCGCCTGAGTGACCGAGCCCTAGGCCGAGAGGCCGGGGGCACCCCACCTCCAAAGGGGCCCGAGCGAGCCCCAGGCCCCAGGCCCCGACAAGCGGCCGCCAAGGAGTGAGCCGGTGTGCACCCGGACGCCCACCCCCAGACACAAAGAACCACCAACACACCGACACCTGAGGGAGTCCGCCACCGGCAGGGGAAGTGGTGGTGGGTGGAGATAGGCCTCCAAACCTTGGAGGGCCTGAGGTGTCCCCAGAGAGGTGGCGTCTGATACCCAACCTGACATATAGACACAGACATACAGGCACACACAGACACAAACATCCATTCCCACCCTCATGCTCTCATATGCACTCACTCCACACTCAACCAACGTGGAGACAGACATAAAGAGACGCTGTACACACAATCACACTCCCCAAGCGTACTCTACAAACCGGGTCTAGGTACCCTTGCCCCTGGAGGGGGGAATTGCACCCAGACCCAGGTGGTGTTACCCTTTTCCCTGCGGTGGGGAGAGGCAGACCACCCCGACAACCTGAATTGAAATTAAAATAAATACGTTAACAATTCTGTTTTGCAGTGTTAGTCAGTAAGTGACTGGCTGCTCCAGTATGGGATTAGAACGATGTCACCTTATCCCATAGTCCAGCCAATGATGAGATTCACATTCGTATATATACGCAGCTAATCAACGTCGTCCACAGGCTATGACAGCATCCTTATGCGCCGACACCGGTGTTTTAGCTAGCAAAGCGGCATGGCTGATGTGGAGTGAAGTCACGTTAATGACAACGTGTAGAACCATTGGAGATGTGAGCAGGACAGACGGAACAATTGACGGAAAAAGTGTGGACTTTATACCAGTTTTTAAATTGTGTTGATAGGCCACGTAAAACCAGTGTTATGATTAAAATATATATATATATATATATATATATATATATATATATATATATATATGTGCAAGGTTTGTTTTTTTTCCTATTGTTGTTTATATTTACTGCGGAAACGCTCGAAAGCGCTCTCTGCCTGTGAGCAAAAACAGCCCCCCTCCCGACCCCCGCCACCTTTCCTATTGGTGGAAAAATGTACCATGTCGACCAATCAAAAAATGATATGGCAACATGGCATTTAGTTGTTTGGGAAGGGGGGAGTTTTAGGAGTGATGGCGGTGTTTTGAGACGTGAGAGATTTGCGTTGTTTAGCGCAAATCTTGTGTAGTTAGTGTGTAGTGTAGTCAATAGTGTTGTTGTGTGTGTGTCAGAACAATGAGGCGACAACTGAATGTTACAGGTGTTACGGCAGTGATACATCTCCTGTTGTCAGGCCTGCAGGTATCAGGCTGTTGTTCTCCTTTATCTCATAGTGGACAGAAATGATTTGTTGGAGCGGCACAAATAATTTGTGTGGCATCAGATTTGATGCAGAACAGCTGATTGTTCTGTAAATAGTTTGAAATGTTTATTTAAAAAACCGCCCTGGCTGCATTTTGGGTAAACAGCTGCAAGAAACTTTGTTGTTTGCAAAACTCGGTTACTTTTTTGAAGAAGTAACTATATAATTAATTGCCCAACATTGGTCATTATATGCTGTATTTTGCAGACAGGACTCTCTCCCAGACCACAGACTCATACTTATAATACAAGTCAGAGCTTTATTTAAAAAAAAAAAAAATTTAAAAAAGAAAGTTGTGTTTTCAAAATTGGAGTTCAAGTTATTTTTACTTCCAATAGTGTTAACGTACTGCACAGGTCATGAACAAGATTTTTTTTTAAATTTTCATTGTAAGTGGGCTAAAGCAGTTAATTAAAAGTAGTCTAACATAAATGCTGTAATTTGATTATTTTAATAAACCGTGTAACTTGGATGGATTCGATGCTGCCGTGACCACAGTGCACACGTCTGCTGTTGCTCACAGTGGTCGAAGGGACCGCTCAGGGAGTTTGTGTGTTCGCTCAGACACATGAAAAATTAGAGGCAACATTGACCACGGGTACCAGTGTGCTTTATTGATGTGTTTTTAATCGAGGTCTGTGGCCCACAGGAAGAATATCAGCCTTTTGGTACACAGATAGTATTTTAATAATATGTTCAATTAATTGAGTGAATAGATTACATCCAGCAATTTGTTTGCTGTTACATGTTCAAAAGATAAAAAAAATACACAGATTAAAGCTTTAGATTTTGAATTTGTTGAACTGATGAAAATTAATATTGGAGGCATAGAGATAGATTTGCAAGCAGTCTGAGACAGCGCTTCCAAATCATACCATTATAATAAAGAGTAATTCATTGGGAGGAAGATTTCCCCTGATCATTTATTATTAATGATGAACTTTTATGGTTATTCCAAACAATCATTAATGAGTCACTTTATTATTTATTGTGTTTTTATGTGACCGTTATGATTTTCAGTGTTCGCGAGTGTATTCTGATGCATAGTCTCCTCTTTTTTTCTGGTGTGCTTGATGCCACTTGTTTCTGTGCCTGCAGGCTGCGAGAGTGACTTCTGGGGACCTCACTGCAGCAATCGGTGCCAGTGCCAAAATGGGGCTAAGTGTAACCCCATCACAGGTGCCTGTGTCTGCACTGATGGGTACCAGGGATGGCGTTGTGAGGAGCCCTGTGAGCATGGTTATTACGGCAAGGCGTGCCAGTTACCATGCCAATGTCTCAATGGTGCCACCTGCAACCACGAGACAGGAGAGTGCATCTGTGCACCAGGCTACACAGGGGCTTTGTGAGTACCACTATCATATTTACTCTTTTGGCACATTTTATGTAGCAATGTGAGTGTGTATATCCAATTTCTTGCTGATGCAAAGAACTGCAGGCAAAGACAGGTTACTTATCTGATACTTTTGACTTGTGTGCTGACAGCTGTGGGGAGCGCTGCCCCTCCGGTAGTCATGGGCCTCAGTGTGAACAGCGCTGCCCCTGTCAGAACGGAGGAACGTGCCACCACATCACAGGAGATTGTTCCTGCCCTGCTGGGTGGACGGTAGGTCACAAAAGCAAAAGCAAAGGCCCGAGGGGAGAAAATACTTGAACGCTGTTGTAAGTTTAGGGGGGAAAAAGTACAATAAATGAGAATGCTGTGTCTCTGCTCCCTGGAAGGAGAAAAAAAAATAGAATTTGTAGTGTGGAGTCTGACTACTGTGAACTTTCCATGTGAAAATTAACTCTGCATTGACCTTTCTGAAGATAATATGTGAAAATATCTTCCACAGTAAAGTGTACAGTTTTGAACTTACTTCTTGAATGTAATGCTTTCAGTTGCCTTCTAAAAAAAAAGAAAGAAGAAAAAGTAAACACATCTGCAGACACATAGAAGGACATTAACGATAGGTCTGAACTGTCCAAACTTCAATCAAGTCTGTTGGCTTGTTTTCACAGGGTTCAGTGTGTGCCCAGCCCTGCCCTCTTGGCAAGTACGGCATCAACTGCAGCAAAGACTGTTCCTGTCGTAACGGTGGAATGTGCGACCACATCACGGGGCAGTGCCAATGTGCAGCCGGCTTCAGTGGACGCAGGTATGCAGGTGACACGTCCGGCTGACAAACAGACCGCTCAGTTATTATTCAAAACGGCTTTTTCTGAAGTTCTATCAGCAAACTTTTGTGCTCCTACTTAAAATAGGTCATACAAAGGGATGATTTATTGATATTAGTATTTAATGCAAAAGAATGGTTTCATGCAGTTCCGCATTTAACAGTCACTCATTGACCCATTCTCTTTGTTGACTTCTAAATGAGGCACAAACCTGGCTGTTCTTTAAAAAGATAAAGGAAATCCTAGCATATTCTTATACTCGAGAGAAATAAGCATTTATAAATGCCCATTAGTCCATTTGAAGGTAGATTGGAAGCTTTTAATAGGGGCGTTGTATGTTTAATTAATCTTGTACTTCATGCTGGCCAGCAAGGTTTCATGTCTTCAGCCTTCATCCTCATCCACTCCCAGCCTATCCATTGATCTCACCATGAGCTACATGCTGTTTGGAGTCTGCTCATTAATTATAAGTAATGGGCTTATATTAAGGTCTCATTGAAATCCACAGATCTTTTTAGTTCCTCGTGCCTGCCAGAGCAGCCCAGAGCAGCCTGGGTTTATTAGTTCAGCTAAAGCAATTGTCTCTTGGATGGAAACACTTCCTTTACAAGACCTTTTCCTTTACTTTATTATTTTGCAAAATTGCCCTCATTCATTTTGTCAGTGGCAGGTGAATTAAACTGCCAGGAATAATCTAAGATTGTGTTACCCCCCACCCACGTGTGTCTAGTATAATAATACCATTGTCCTCTGATAAAACTAAAGCTAGGGTAATTTAAACATGAAACATAACTTGGCCATTTTATGTTGTAATTGAGCTATTTCTAAAAGCTTTGTTACACTCTTGAGACTGAAACTCCACCAGGACTGTATACTTAAGTCAGTATATTGAAGTGAATGAAGAAATCCATTTTTGGATCTACACTAGTTTATGTGCAGAAAACTGAAGCAGTTTCTGTTTAGCTGATGACGATTACTGAGTCTTGTCCAACCCCTGCAGAGACGCTGAAGTACTGACAGCAGAGGCCCGCTGTCCTTGTTAAAATTTGACCATGGATTTATGAAAGTATTTTTAAAGTAAACATTCATTATTAAAACTTTGAAATGTAAGAAGAGTGTTAATAATCAGTGACTCTGAATATGACCACTTTTTCATTTACAAATAATCTAACGCGTTACTATTTCCATAACAGTAGTCAGATTAAAGTTACTTGTCCAAACCACTGTGCGTTACTATTTTTAAAGCAAAAAGATTTGGTTTCTTCTTTTCGTCTCAGCGGATGACAAACGCATACGTGTCGTAAAACGTCACATAAGCAACAGCTCACGTTTCCCGCTCACAAGCAGCCAGCGACGTAAAAAAAAGTGTAAACAACAATGGAGGGAGAGAGATGTTCGTTCTTTAGCTGGAAATATGGTCACTATTTTGAGTTTCTGTCAACTAAAGATTTCAATATTAAGGTTCGTTGTACACTCTGTGTCGGCGTAAAAGTGTTATCTACCTTCAAAAACACTACGTCAAACTTAAGGAAACATTTGGAGTCGCAGCACGGCACAGTCACACTCACAGAGAGAGTCCCACCAAGTGGTCCGAAGCAGAGAGCCGTGACTTCCGCAGGAGGTCCTACACCCTCAAACAACAAAAGTTGGACTTTGGTGCAAAACCAGTAAGTGATGAAGAATTGAAGAAGTTGGTCGCGCAGTATATTGTAGAAGAAATGCTAACTATAAACACTGTTGACTCGCCCTCGTTTCGTGCCATAATAAAAAAGATCCCTACTTCTAATGCCGAGCTGCCTCACCGAACGACTTTTACTTCTTACTTGGAGAGTTTGAAGGCCGCACTGAATGAAATTGACTTTGTTTCAACTACCGCGGATATTTGGACTGCTAACAACAGAGGCTATATGGGAGTAACGCTCCACTGGATCAGTAGAACCACATTAGAGCGCTACAAGGTTGCATTAGCATGTAGGCGGATTCGTGGTAGACATGTATGATGTCATTGGTACAGAAATCGAAAACGATTACTCAACAAAGTAGTTGCAACAGTTACTGATAATGGATCCAACTTTGTTAAGGCGTTTCAAATTTATCATCCTGTCATGGAGTCCGATGATGAGACGGAGAAGGAAGAGTCCACCCCCAAAGACGATGATGTCACTTTTTCTGATCTGTCAGAATGAAAGTGATGGTCAGCTGTCTCTTCCCCCGCACCGCAGGTGTGCTTTGCACACCATCAACATAATTTGCACACAGAGAGCAGGGCTGTGTATAGGAGCAGCACAGCAAAATGCACAGCTCTTCGGACCAAATTGAGTAGATCTACACTTGCATCAGAAACAGTGGAAGAAATCAGTAAAAGAAAGCTCCTAATACCAACACCCACAAGGTAGAATTCCTTTTTTGATGCTGTAAAGAGAATTGCAGACATCCCCATGGGTGAGCTGAATACTCTGTGCACAAAGCTAGGACTGAAGTGCTTCAAAGATCAAGAATACCAGGTCCTGCATGAGTACTGCATGGCCATGAAACCTCTGACTGCAGCACTGGACATTTTACAAGGCGACTGTCCATATGGAACTTTACTACTAACACTTGAAGTTCTGATGCAGAAGACCCAGGCTGTGAAAGATGACCTCTCCAGGATGACTGCAGGCCTTCCAGATGCCATTGTACAGGTACGCTCTGTCTTTAAATTTGTCAAATTTTTTGCTTCATACAATTCACAAACATGGAACAGAATATTAATTATCATTGAAAAATAAGATTACAACAATTAAAATGTTTACAAGTAACCTAAAACAAAATAAATCCATAATACTGATCTCATATTAGGCATGGTTTGCAAATAATTCAATAACATATTAAATTGTAGGTATAAAAATATCGATTATGTTTTTTAGGCTATTCAGACTCGTTTCACCGGTGTGCTAGACGACAAAGATGCCCTTCTCGCAGCTGCCAGTTGTCCAAAATTCAAACTCCGATGGCTGAGAGATACAGGAAGGAGGGAGCGAGTACAACAACTTCTGACAGCAGAGTGTTGCACCACTGCTCCTCTGGCAAAAAAACCTGCCAGTGTGCCCAGTGCTACTACATCTAGCAGCCAAGGTGAGATGGCAGAGCCAGAGGAGGAGACCTATTCTGCAGAAAAAGAAGTCATGGACTACCTGATGTCAGGCTACGACCTTCAGATTCTGCATACGTTTTCAAGCATAAAGACATTTTTTTTAAAAGTATAACACTCCAACCCCATCAAGTACTCCTGTGGAGCGACTTTTTAGTCTGGGAGGTTTGGTGCTCACGCCTAAAAGAAATCGACTTTCTGACAAAGGGTTTGAGAAGCTTCTGTTAATGAGGTACAACCACTGGTTTACTCGCTCCAGTCTACTGTTTCCCCCATAACATGCAATGACAACATATACTGAAAAAAAGAGAATGGGGAATCCAATTTAAATAACTATTTACAAGTAACTGAATTAAGTTTATCAAAGTCACTTAATAAACTTATTAAAGTTTTCAAGTTGATTAACTTAAATCAATTACTTGCAAGAAAGTAAGGCAATTTAAGTTGGACCTGCAGTCTCTTTTTTTTCATAAGATTAGTCCAAAGTTACAAAAGCGGACAATAGTGCTTACATGTGGATGATAAAAAAAAAAGTATCTTAAGGGAAGTCAAGAAAGACTCTTTGTTTGTTTGTTTGTTTTTTATAAAAAAGTATTTGTTAAATGAAGTCGACTTATTGTTTTTTATAAAGTTTTTGTTAAAGTCAAAAACTTTCTTTGTTTTTTTTTTATAAAAAGTATTTATGTTAAGTGAAGTAACAAGACTTTCTTTATTTTCATACAAACAAGTATTTCTGTCAGGAAAAAGTTCAGCTTCAAATGTCAGGAGATATATTGTTGACATTACTGTTAAAATACACTTCCAATAAAGTGAGTATTGGCAAAACCGGTTGATGTTTTTATGTTGAGGCAGTGGGGAGTGTTATTGGCAGCTTCTGAAAGTAACTAATAAAGTAACTAGTAATCTAACCTAGTTACTTTAAAAATAAAGTAAAGTAGGGCTGGGCCATATTATACCGTTCACGGTAATACCGGTATAATGTTAGGCAACGATAGGAAAATGAAATATCGCGATAGAATATGAGTAAAACGCGCGTGCGCAGTGCCTTTGTTTTTTTGTGTGTGAAATTATTTTTTAACCATTTGACTTGAATTTGATTTAAGCAGATGCATATTCTTTGTGATATGACCATATGGGAAACAAATGATCATTTAGCCATTTATTTTTAGCTCAAAATGACAACATTAACACAGTAAAACAGGTCTCTTTTTTAAACAGAAGCCTGTCATGCTTAACTTTTGAGAATATAAGTAAATCTTTCTTTAAAAGAACTCTGTCCTGCTTAACTTAAAATTATATAAATTAATAGAAAGCAATAGAACAAAAATATTCTTGTAACAGTGCACATATAGTGCATTTAGTACAATTGGCTTCAGTTGAGGTATTATTTCAGCTTTTCTAATGCTAATCAGCTGCTCCTGTTTGTAAACCCGCTTGTTCCCATGATTACACATCATAACTCATCATCATTATTAATCTATGTATTACTTTTATGTATTAGTCATCTATTTGTTGTAATCATCTATCCTTGCAGTTGTTTATTACACAAAATAAATTTTATTATCACACTTCTGGCCACATAGCGCTGATATTCACTGCACATGCCCATATTAACCTTAACCAGAGGGTTTAAAAAAAACAAACCAATGTTTACATACCATATCTGCTTCTGCCGTGGCCTGGTGGACAAGAAGTTGGTTAAGGGTTCCCCGAGCTTTCACGCCCCTCATGTTCTTCATGCGCCCACCATTAGAAGCATGCCTATGGAAAAAGTGAGGGTGTCACCGCAGCTGCTCACACGTAAACGTCGGTGAAAAAGACGTTGCAGCACGGTGTGTGATCTGGACACAAGCGATGGAGGCACAACTTGTAGAACTTTGGAAAGCTCATCCGAGCCTTTTCGATGTGGCATCACAAAATTATCACGACCACAACAACCGTGAAAATAGTTGGATTTACATTGCTGCTCAATCACAGCTGCCTGATCAATGTCTTTCATTAGCAATTTAGCAAAGTTGATGGTGGTGGCGTGCGTATCTGTCTGAGTGAAAGACAGAGAGGGAGAGCGAGCGACAGATTTTCTATTATAACCTTCATTTTATGGAGTCACAGTGTGAGCACTCAGGTCGCATCAGAGCATCGGGCGGTATAGTGTGAGACCCTGCCTCGTGACCTATAAACTTATAACCCCTGTGAGTCAATCGTGCAGTTTGAAAATCGCACAGTGTCTGTCCAGCTTTAGGTGTACTGTCGTCCGAGAATTGCACCGCAGTGTCGGCGTTTGTTTCCCTGTTGGCCATGCTTCTTGTTGTGGTCATCTGTTGTCTTCCGGTATTTTCTCTGTAAGCAACCTTTCCTCGACCAATGAGATGAACGGTAATCTGACTTGTCATACTCGAATTGTCATAAGTGTGCTGTCAGCTCATTGGTCACAAAGCAGGAGAGGGGCTGGGAATTATGCTTTCAAACAAAGTGTTAATTCCATAAACATTTATAGACTACTTTTGATTCTCACTGTATTACGGGACAAAGTGCGTCCCTTATCAGCTCAATAAGGGACGTGTACTTTTGTTTCTAAATACGGGACGATTCCGTATTTTAAGGGACGGTTGGCAACCCTAGGTCAAACGAACACTGCAGCATCACTGAGAGTTAAAAACTGTCTCAATTCTTTCATCTTTAATAAAACGATCAGCATTGCTGCTTTACCAGGTGTAACTATGAAGTTTAACTTCCAGGCATCCATGAAAACAAAATGTATTACATTTAACGGAGTTAGAAGTTAGCAGGACGCTAGCGGAAGTTAGCTCGCTAGTTACCGCTGAGATTTCTGAAAAAATTCAAATGTACAGCTCTGCTATCATGTCCAACATAAATGAAGACAGGAAACTAAACAGCAGTGACGTTTGTAGGGTTACTGAAGTTGGGCTAGCTGGTATATAATGATGTGCTACCTGATCGCTAGTGACACAGCTATGCTAGCATAACATAAACAGTGAAGCTGGAGGACGAACACTAACACTTTTCCACTTATAAAAGTTAACATTAAGGTTCCTGATAGTTAGAGACAAATGCAATCGCATGGCAGGATGCTGTAAACGGACCAAACTTCAGTCAGGAGAACAACTGAGATGATCCATCCACAATACAAGGTTAGTCATTAATATACTGCAACAACATGGGAATAGAGTATCTGCCGGAGAATTCAACATTAATGACTCAATGGTACAGAAGTGGAGGAAGCAAGAAGAATGAGTTTAATAAAGTTTGATTTATCTGACTTCTTTGTTTCGCTTAATGTGCCTTATAATCCCGTGCACCTTATGGTCTGAAAAATACGTACTGCACACTGCAGTTTCATGTTGCAAAGCACCTCTTTTTAACTTCAGTGGATATTATACATGGTTATGCTCAGGATATGTCAGCCCATTTCTACTGGAAATGCCTTTTGGTTAAACTTTAAGCAAGGAATTTGCATTTGCACTGTTACATTTTTATAAAGCTTTAATGTACATAAAAACCAGCTTCTTGTTTAAGTGAAAATAAATGGAAGGTTGTCTTTTTGCACTAGTAATGTTGTGGAGTTGTATTTTGTCTCGCATCAATTATATCGTCAGTTATATCGTTATCGCAAATTTTCAAATATATATCGTGATAAATATTTTTGGCCATATCGCCCTGCTCTAAAGTAAAGTAACTAAATTACTTTTGGAAGGAGTAATCAGTAGTCCGTAATATATTACTTTTTCAAAGTAACTGTGGCAACACTGTTAATAATATATCCATATTATTTAATGTATTTTTAGCTGGGGCTGGAGTTTTATTTCATGTTCCAATTCTTAAACAATCTTTGCATTGCGTAAAATATGATAAAGCATTATTGTTTTTTAGTATTATATTTACATGCACTTTCCAAAAACACCCTGTTGCATTCAGATCTGCCGCATTTCCTCGTGGCAGAGATTCAACAAGGTGCTGGAAACATTCCTCTGAGATTTTGGTTCATATTGACATGATAGCATCACACAGTTGCTGCAGATTTTTCAGCTGCGTGTATTGATGTGAATCTCCCGTTCCACCGCATCCCAGGGGTACTCTGTTGTGGATTGAGAACGTGTGACTGTTGAGGCCGTTGGAGTACAGTGAGCTCACTGTCATCTTCAAACCAGTTTGAGATGATTTGAGCTTTGTGACATTGCGTGCTGTCTTGCTGGAAACAGTCATTAGATGATGGGTAGACTGCTGTAATAAAGGTACGGACATGGTCAGCAACAAAACTCAGGTAGGCTGTTTAAACAATGCTCAGTTGGTACTAATCGGTCCAAAGTGTGCCAAGAAAATATCCCCCACACCATTACACAACCAGGTCAGTACCAGGTATTTAAACCCTAGTGGGAGTTCTCCCTTAAGAGGGTCGTTGACCCGCTCTTGATCATGTGCCTCATCACACGAGCCAAGGCGTGAAAAAGGTGAGTGTCATTATCAGCAGAGGTTTCAGGTGAAACCATCGTGAGACCTTGCCTCACACTGTCATGTGAACTATTAAGAATGCCTGATGCAAGATGTGAGTGGGGGTTATTTAACAGCTAACCTTCTGAAGACACACAAAAATGTAGTCTGCTATAAAATCAGATGGTGACTGGTACCAACGTAAAACAATAAAATAATAATACAAATAAAACTTTACAAGCAACCTATTATATATTTATCTTATGCTTTTAAAATGTGAACAGAGTGGTTAGAGTAAAATATTTGCCCGCATTTATTTTCCTTTGAGTTTAGAAGGTTCAGGGTCTATGAAATATGTATCCAAAATGAAATGTTTCAGTTTTACTAAAATGGCTCATAATAAATATAAAATTGACTCAATTTCCTTCATGTACTTGTGACCATGTGCAATTTGTAAAGGCTTTTTAATGCTGTAGTGATTAAGCATTGACATTGTTGAAAAATACCATCATTTATTAACTGAACTGCACTCACAGAGCTGAAAGGTGGGATTTGTCTGTGTTTGAAACCCTAAAACATGAACTAGAGAAAGGACAGAAAAATGAGCACATTTTAAAAGATGGAACCAAGCAGAGTTTGAGATTTTGCAGATTATTCTTTATTCAATTCATTTTATTCAATTGTTGAAATTAACATTGTATATATCTGTATATATATATCATACATGCACAAAAAGAATCTTTAACATTTCCAACATCAGATTTTCATGTTACAAGTCTTGACTCATTTTTTCCCCCATGTACCTGACATTTTTTAGAGCAGCAATTTAAAAGACTCCGTCATTGCTCTGTAATTTTCCTCCAGATGTCAGGATGACTGCCCTGTGGGCACCTATGGACCGCAATGTAACCAGAAGTGCGAGTGTCAGAATGGAGCCAAGTGTCACCATATCAATGGAGCCTGTCTATGTGAAACAGGGTTTAAAGGGCCTAATTGCCAGGAGAGATTCTGTCCCCCAGGTCTATACGGCCTCATTTGTGACAAGTACTGCCCCTGTAACACCACCAACACCGTCAGGTAAGTGAGACATCAGTGCAAGGCCACACACAGCTTTGCTCTGACCAAGCCCTGAAGCAAAGACTCTCCATATGAATAAAGATTTCTGCAACTCAATTTTGTCTCATCTTAGCTCTATGCCAGCACTCATTCTGAAGTCTGGACACCTCTTAGCCATGTCATCCAGTTAGCTTTTAATCGCGACCTTTGCTTCATTCATAATTTCTCAGCAGCATTCATAGTTAATGCAATGTTAATGCTCTGATTCCGGCAAGAGTTGGGCATCGGCCATAGAAGTCATTACAGAACGAAGGAGAAAAGGGACACCTCATCTATCAGAAACGAGCACGTAGACGCGTAGATGGATGAATGGCTTTTGGCGCGGACTTCACACTTTGATCCTGCTCAAGAATGAAGTGTTGATACTTTTAGAGCTCAAACTTCACCTCACCCTTTTTCTTCCTGTCATTGTCCCATATTTCTTTCTCATTATATTGTAGCTGCCACCCGCTTTCTGGTGAATGCACCTGCTCTGCGGGATGGACAGGGCTTTACTGTAATGAGTCCTGTCCGCCTGGATTCTATGGAGAGGGTTGCATGCTGACTTGTAGCTGTGCCAACGGAGCTGACTGTCATCCTGTCACGGGTACCTGTACATGTGCCCCTGGGTTCATGGTGAGTATCATGTACATTCACTGCTATTTTATTGTACTCATATCTGTGGCCACTTTCAGGATAATGTTTTATTAAAGATTTTCTTTCAAATTTGACCTTTACCTGATCTCATGAGATCTAGATCTCTTTTCCCAGAGCCAAAATGCCAAGGTGGGGCCACAGTTACGCTATGCAAACCGAAACACAGCCAATGTGTACTCAAGGAAAAGGAGGAAAAAAGAAGTTGGTGGAAAAACAGAGAAAAGAGCACTCAAAATGCATTAAAAACAAGCATAAGCTTAAACAGCATTTAAAACACTTAGAAAGAGCAGTCCTTGAACATCCATGACTTTGTGTTCTAAACCACGTTGACACTCGCATGTCCATTTTAATTTATTCGCAGCTATAATTACCATGTCAACTTGTAATTATGCTATTGGTTACATTAATTTCTCATGAAATGCTCAAGGGTTAATTGTATTTGTAACCTCGCTCCTCGTGATCTTTAATATACTGAAGAATATCTCTATCTCCACTAACCAATAATTGTACTCGCATGTCTCATACCATATGCTGCGAAACTCTCCGCCATGAGCCTAAGTTGTGAAGGTTGCAGCTTTGACTTATGTTTCATGTTTTTTTGTGGCTGTTGTAAAAGGTTTGTGTCAGTGTGGTCATAATTTTTTTGGAAGTTGTCCCAGTTTCACTTTAGAAGCTTTTTGTACACAGACAGTCAAGAGCAAGGGGAGACATTTTATTATCGCCTTATTATAAATGTGCTCTACCGCATCACAATAAATCCTCTGGTACCTCCCAGTGCAGACATTAATAATGGGTCGTGTGTATTTTACAAATACAGTCGATATGTCTTGACTTGTAGCATCAGTGATCTGTACTCCTGGACCAATTGGGAGAAAATTGAATCCTTGACCTATATATGTTTTCGTTTTAGTCGGTTTTTGTTGCAGCCACATTGTTCCCTCTTACAACTGTCAAATTAGTTGGGTAACTTCAATCAGTTTCCCTATTGTATTTCTTGTCTTGCAATCTGAAGTTAGAGAGCAACAGCGACTGCAAGGGTACATTCCTGCCAACATTACATTTAGGTGGAAATTGCCTGTGTCTTACACCAGGCCACTGTGGTGAATTGAGCTACCGAGCAGGGCCGCAGACTGTGTCTTAATTTGCTCCACCTGTTCTCTTTGGCGGTTGCTGGGAAGGACTGCCAGATCCATTAAATAGACCTAGAGGGCAGGAGCTGGAAAGAAAAGAAGGCAGTCAGATGGGACCAGACACACCTCATATGGAGGATTGGTGTGTTTGAGTGTGTGTGGAGAGTTTTTTTTGTTTTTTTTTTTGTACTCTGAACAAAGCTGCTGCTGTGCAAACACTTTGTTACAGAGGTAGAGCTGTGTAGCTGCTACCTGTAATTGTGTGACATGCATCACACATGGTTATTATCACATGGAGCTTTTAAAATGTGGTTGATGATGGTGTTGCGGCTATGATTGCAAGCGAAGTCACTTCCCCGGGGGACAGCTGATAAGACTAAGCCTCCCCACTGCATCTTTGTTCTGGAGTCCCATCGGGGGGCAAACCAAGCAAAGTGTCTGAGCAGACTGAGCACCTCCACGCTTGATTTAGCTCTAGTAATTGGACATGCTCTTTTTGACTGGGACAAAGTGATTACATGTTACCTATTCAGGCATTGTCCCTTGCAATCTGCAGCATGTGGACTCTGTGAGGTGTCTTTCTTTTTTTTTTTTTTTTCTACAGATTCTGTTGGTACTGCTTTATGTGAAATATGAATGCATTAGGAATGGATTCCAGTCTGCCTTTGTAGGTGGTGAAAACAATTTTCCTATCTCTCAGGGATTTCTCTCCTCATCAGAAGTTTCAGAGGTTCATTTTCAACCATGCTGCATGAATTTTAAACTGCACTCACTCACCCAGCAGTTAGATGAACTGTTAAGGAGTGAGAATGATTGGTAATTAGTGGTGCCATTTGCATCTAGTCTCGAAGGGTACCAGCCTGATCAATGTTGTGTCAGCTAGTGGCTTTCTGGAAAAAATGCACTCCAATTACATTAAGATACTAATAGGTATGAATTTAGTGCTTTGGCCAAGGACGACCTGGTCTGGTCTGGTTACTACTTCTATCGGCTGTGTAGTTATGTAAGGTCCTGCTGCTCCTATGCAATGGACTGACAGCCCGTGTATTAATAATGATTCTCCACATCCAGACTTCTATCCTTCCCAGCTCAGAAGGAATATGAATCAGTCGACTAATGAGAGAGCTGCCTTTCCCCACTTGAGAACAGACCAACCACTGGAGTCCGCACTGTGAGGGGGGAAACCAAGTGGAATTCGACGCAGTCATGGAGGCAGCAAAATCCATGGTCATTTGTGGCTGTATGACGTTTTATCCATGAGTCCAGTCACCAGTAAATTGCCTGAGCTCTGAAGAAAGACTGCACCTCCCTGCCAGTCCCCCTCTGTCCAGCCCTCCCCCACCCCCCACCCCCCAGCCGGTCGAACTTCTTGCCGCACTTAACAACTGTAACTGAACTGCTATTGTTAGCAGTCTTGAAGCTGTCGTTTGCGGCAGAACAAAGGTTATTGCAACCGATTGATAAAAATTTCATTCGCAGACAGGCGCTTTTATGTGGTGTACGGGGAGGAGAGATGTTTTAAGATGTGTGTTCTGCCCCTGGCGTCCACTGGCACATCTCCTCCTGCCTCATGTTTAAACTGAGTTCAAAATGATAATGAGAGCAGTGAGCAGCCAGCAGTCCCCCAGATCTCTGGTGAGCGAAGCAAGAGCCACTCAGGACTCCTCTGGGCCTCTAATTGGAACTCTAAATCATTGTGTCACCTGTCACTCAAGTCAGGGTTTGAAACAAAGGGTGTGGGCATCCATAGACTGGCTGTGATCTCTAGCTGAGGGAGGGACAAGAGCGGTGGAGGTGGGTTGTGCTCAGCCTTTAAAGCAGAGAAATTCTAATGACAGCAGGATGCAGAGGACAGAGACGGAGTGCTTCATGTCCTTTACCAGATACTTAATTTTAATGCAACAACACTAAAAGGCTGTGCCAATGTGGCTGCCAATCTTTTCTATGGTATATTAGAGTGAGAGGTTAGAGAGTTGGTCTATAAGTGATACCTGTGGGATCCTGTCCATCCATTTCACTGTGGAACTCATTTACTTGGATTTTATCGCTGTTTTTGCCTAGTGTGGCTTTGGCTGAATATCTAGCCTGATGAGGGCCCACGTGCTAAAATGTAGATACAATGTGCTCACCACAAGATTCAGCCCTATTGCATTCCCATGCTGTCAAATCCATGGAAAGCTGCTAATGTCTCACAGACGAGCACAATGTGTTTTTTGCCATCAGTGCTGTGACGCACAGGGTAATGGCAACAATGAGATGGGTTTTGCTCCCAAATGATCACAGGCAAACTTGTAAAGGACCCCTTGGCATCACATTTATGGGCAGGGTTAATGTGGGGAAGGTGCATGTTTTAACCCAAGCCTCAATCTCCTGATGCTGACTTATTTGCTCATTAAAAGAGGACCATTATCTCTCTGTGTCCAAGACTGCTGCTGACAGTGTGTCAAGGACACCGGTGCCAAAGGACACATTATGAGTATCTTAAAAGTTGCCATTTTTTGTTGATTCCGTTTGGCATGCTAAGTTGGCTCACTCAGCAAACCGGTAAAGTTGAAGCCACAGAAGTGGTTTGAACTCAAAAATCCAGTTTCTTTGTCTGTTTGAACACACAGATGTTTTACATATTTTTGTGATTTAGTTTGGCTCACAATTCATGATGGTTTCATCATCTCCAATGTCCATCGCAATAAGCATCCATAAATCAGATCTCAGACAAACTCCAGGATGTTCTTCTTTACCTTTCAATGTAATGTAATGCAGTGTAGTGTAATCCAGTCCATGGGAAGCTTGCAAACAGCAACTTGTTATGCTTATGAGCCATATTTTTATTTCATTTCAGTGTGCCAGTTCCATTTGCATGCCAACATTGTCTTGACTGCTTGAGTGGGCTCCACAGTGTCAGATTTTGAACACCCTTATAGAGTAAGGCTTGCAAAATACATCTTCCGCAAGTCATTTCACAAGGCAAGGGCAGTAACTTAATGTGACTTTAGTTTATTAAGAACTCAAAAGATTGCATTAATAGAGTGAAGATGATTAGATAAGAGTGCAAAGTTAGTCATTGCTTGATTGGAGAAAGCGGTGAAAAGTCTGGATTCTCCAACTTTGGAGTCCTGCCTGCGTCTCAGCTGAAAAGGAAATCTAACGGGAGATGGAGATGAAGAGAGAAGTTGAGAGATGGGGTGAAATGGGGTTGCAAACCATGGCTCAGAACAGGTGCTGTCAGAATATATAGAGTGCATAATTGGAAGTTAAGAAGAGATAGCTTGAGCTGATCAAGTGTGGTCCTTCCTTTGAACTTCAGTTACTTTCTTAAATCCATTCAATTTCAGTCTCCATACAGACACAATGTGACTTGTTTAAGTAAACAGCTTAGTAAGCTATACAGAGAAATAGAGTCAACCTTCCCAGTGTTTTAGTCCACATCCTTTCAGACTATTTTATTCCTTTTTCAGTCTGCCAGTGTCAGCATTTATTGCTATGTTGGCTGTGTGCTGCATAACTTTGCGTTATTTCTCCCACAGAGTGAGGACTGCTCTACAGTGTGTCCACCTGGTCTGTTTGGACGTAGTTGCCTGTCCACCTGCTCTTGCCATAATCATGCATCCTGCTCTCCTGTTGATGGCTCCTGCTTCTGCAAGGAAGGTAAAGAATCATGAGGCTGAGCACAAGTCTTCTATATCATGAGATAAGGTGTACTGGCTGTGCAGATGAACAGATGGATGAACATTTGTACACATAAATTCTTATGGACTAAATTCAGTTGCATTCTGTGCATTGGGTTGTTTTCCTGTACAAACTTTAATCTGTTCAATTTTCCAGTCTAATGAATAATACATGTCATAAGCTATTCTTAATTTCTTAAGACAAAATTTTATGGTACAATGCACCCCTCATTGACCCACCCCTCATTTCCATGTGTTTCTCAAGGAAAATGTGAAATAGGTGCATTGATTCATTGAAATGTGCAAACATGAATGAGAATGCAACATGCAAGGTAAAAACTGTTCGTACAATTCTAATGAAATTTGGTATGACCGCCTTTATTCTTCAGCAGAGCATGAACTCTCTTAGGCAAGCTTTTTTTGTCATTTCTTCATGTAGGTTTCAGGAATAGTTCTCCAGGCTTCTTGAAGAGCACTTAATAATAACGAGCATGGTGTGGGGAGGCCAATCTATGACTGATAGTATGCAATTGTGTGTGTAGAATCATTGTCATGCTGTTAAATGAAGCCACTGTCAATCAGACAATTTCCAGATGGTTTTACATGATGGATCAATGTATGACGCTATTTTCTGTTGACAATGCGATACATTTTGACAAGAGTCACAATACCACTGACCTCAAACTCCAAATCATGGCGGAGCCTCCACTATGCTTTACACGTGGCTGTAGATGGTCACTATCGTACCTCTGTCCTAAACTCCTCCTCAACAATCTAAACTAAAACCTTCAAATCTGGATTCATTCCTTAATAAAAAGCTGTTGCAACTGATTTTAAGTCCAACTTTTTCTTTTTTAAACTCAGATCTGCCACTTTTTCTTTTGTCCTCCACTTGTCCAGTTTCCTCAGAGTGTTTAAGGACACACTGCACACAATGCCAAGATATGCCACGTTTTTGGCCAATAGCACTTTGGGAATCACCTTGCTGGTGCAAAAATATTATGTTATGGCCATCAAACGGTGTTATCTTTGGCATTTTTCATTGATTCAACTAAAGAAATAGGCACAAATTATTGGTTTTGTGACAGACTGCTAATAACAAGGTGCCAAGCGATATATTTCTGTGAAAGACAGCAAAGACTACACTGAAAAATGACTGAAAAAGTAGCCAAAGTTAAAAGAAGAACTTTCAAGGACCTTCAGAAAGCCTGGAGAACTATTGCTGCAGGCCACTTTAAAAATTACAAGAAAGTCTGGCTCCTTGGAAGCAAACTATAAAGAAATGAGGGGTGGCTCAAGATTTTTTACACAGCACTGCATAAATGTCTCACTGATATCAAATCCTTCTTACCTTCTAACCTCTCATTGCCTATAAAAACATTTTCCTTTCTCAGATTGTATTGTTTTCCACCAGATAAAAGATAAAAATAATAAGTGTGCACCAAATACACAGTATACACAGTCAATAGTACCACCCAGATCAATTATTCCTGAGAGATTTCACTCATGCACACAGATGTTAACTCGTGGGTTAATAGAGGAATCGTAAATTTTGACTGCCAACAGTTGAGTCTATTCAATGTTTTGGGGGCAATATATCCAGGACATATAGATATATTTCTCTGGAAGTAAAAACTTTATTATATTTGAACACAATAAAACAACTGAAGAGGTTACCAAAGTCCAGATGCTATCAATATACCACTTTTTTTTTAAATCTTTTACCCATTGTACTGGACGCACTGAAGAGAAACTTAAGAACTCTCCAAAGTCAGTAGGACTGAATAAATTTATACAAGTCCATCCATAGTTATTGTGCTCATTCATACATTGCCATTCTTAGAGGTGTGTTTTCTCTTTGCAGCTGAATCATATCACATTTATTTAAATTAATCTTTAGGGTTCAAGCACAAGGGCAAAAACCATTGTAGCTCACCATTATTTACACCAAAGGTGTCAAACATAAGGCCTGAGGGCAAAAATTGGCCCAGCCTACTGGAATGATTTTAAAAATGTGATGGAGGACCTAATTTTCAGGATTTAAACAGCTGTTTCTTAAGTTTTCCATCTTTTCTTCAGATGAAGACCTTCCTCATGATCACTGATGTTACAACAAAGTTATAGATAAACAATTAATTTTGAGTAAGCTTCCAGTTTTTTTGTTCCTTTCACTATTATAGAAATGACAGTTTATTACAATGGGTCCACAGTAATTATAAAATACAACATTTTCTGTGAATGACCTTGCAGAACTTTTTCTGAAGTTTTACACATTTCTTGCAATTTATGCTGAAAGAGTCGTGATGACAGAGCAGAATTCCTTTGGTGTGCAGAAAAACTGAGATGCACAGTTGACATTGCACTTCTTTTTCTATTATTAAGATATCTCATGGATCAAGTGGGTAGTTAAACTTCTTTGCACTCATAGAAAGGAGTGTTTCACTCGTCCAGCCCACTCAAGATCAAAGTGGACTGTATGAGGCCAATGATATAAAATGAGCTGACATCCCTGATTTAGACTGTTCAGTTGTCTGGTAATTTTAATATAAAGCCTTCATGTCGCTTTTCTTGTATAAATGTTTATAGTTTGATTTTTCTCTCTCTGTTACTCGAGGTTGGCAGGGTGTGGACTGCTCCATCCTCTGTTCCAGTGGTGCCTGGGGTCTGGGCTGTAATCAGACATGCTTATGTAGCAACAGAGCTGCATGCGATCCTATAGATGGCACTTGCACATGTTCTCCTGGTTGGAGAGGAGAGCACTGTGACGAGCCCTGCCCTGTAAGTCTGTCTTTCTTTCTTTTTAACTGAGAGATTGATGTGAAGACCCAGCTAAATCTTTTGCATCATTGTGCTGTATTTTAGAAGAGTTAGATCAAGTTTTCTTATTATTATCGTCGTTGTCAGGAGGGTACGTATGGGTTGGAGTGCCGTGAGCGCTGCGACTGCAGCCACGCCGATGGCTGTGACCCAGTGAGCGGTTATTGTCGCTGCTACCCTGGCTGGACAGGTTTGTACTCCTTTTTTCACAACAAAATCACAGTAGTCTGTCTTTAGGAGCAGAAGCGGCCCGTCTTTAGTAGTTATCTTCATTAGCTGAAAATCAAAGACATTAGATGCCAGTCAGACACACTGATTTACCATAACAGGAAAATATGCTGCAGCATTCATGGCTTGTGCAGTACAGTATGTTTACAGAATGTCTACACAGTGTTTTGTTAATTAAATGTTCAATTTGTTTTGCCACTGCGCCGGTGGCATAGCCGAATGAAAGATGTTGAGAATTGAGCTCTAAATTAATTCTCTTGGCTGGCACGCTGGAAGCTGCTATGCAATCATGCTTATATTATATGATGCCGGCTACACACAAGGACTGAACTGAATCATCAGCTAAATATTTGCAAACTGAATCAAATAATTGGCCCACATTGCTCTCAAGATTTTTAGATATGTCTTGTGATATTGTTATTTTTGGTTCTGTTTATTAGAGTTTGCATTTTATTGGGAAATTTGATTAAACCAGCTGCCGCGTTTATTCACCAGAGTATCAATCGTTCTTTGCTATCACAAGCTCTCCACTGGAATCTGATCCCCTCTAGATGCAATAGTTTTTCGTTTTTTGGGGGGTTTGCACGTCCATATGTTCGCTCTCTGTTTCTTGTCATTTAAACCATTTGCTTACAGGGAAAAAGCTTGGAGGTTGGAAAGTATGAATGTCACAGCAAGGGTGAGAGTCATTATGCTCAAAAATGAAGCGTCGCATCTGAATGTCAAATACAGGGGGCTAGCAAAGGACCTGGTCTCTGAGCTTGGGCAGAGAGGTGCAGTCGGAGAGGGAAAAAGATTCAGCAGGAAAGGTCAAGCCTGTGAGCTCTCAGCATCCCACTCCATTCAGCCTCCCGAGCTTCGGGCATTTATTCTGGGAAACAATGTGGGTTTTATTATCTGCAAGAATGGAGCCGGCAAAACGGGCCTCTCATGCTCTGAATCCCGCACAGGTCGGGACCATCTGTCAGCCTTAATTGAGTCACCAGGGTGCAGAGCTGGGGGCAGCGTGCAGCCCAGTGGGTCGGACAAACACACACATACATACTTAAATTGCAGCGGCTTGACAGCGGTCTCTCTGAAGGAAGGAGCACCTAGAGAGAGGGCTATGTGGGATTCGTCACAGGACTGAGTCAGGGATGGAGTGAAATGTCTGTTTACAGCTATTTTTGTAAACACTGTCATATCACTGAGTGTGCCAGGGTTGGTATTGCATTCTACTTTGCTGTCAACTTGGTGTTGGCTCTATTGTGAGGCTTGCCTAAATTGTCAAGAAGCTTGACTTTAGGAGTGTGCGCGCTTAAGTGGCTAGGCCGACTATGACCCACAGAATTGTTACTGAACTGTCGTGAGCCTGACATCAGCCAACAAAGATTTAAAAAAGTTCTCTGACTAGACACTTGATGCAGAGGGCATCGTGCTAGACCATGTTAAATAGACCTTTGCCTTTTATTTCTGTAGAGATTCTGGTCCATGACACGAAGCAGGTAATGTGATGTGTGTTTACATGCACTAGGAGAGAGAGAGTTAAAAAGGGAGAGAGAGGTTTGCTTCGCTGTGCTCACTGTACAAATTGGATAGTAGGACCTCTGGCACTTCTCAGCGAAAAGCCTCCTTTGAAGAGACTTCAGTTCTGGCTTCTTTCACTCTTTCTTCTTCTCCCTCACTAGGCACCCAAAGCCCCTCTGTTTGTCACCATTAGACTGAAAAATGTGACGCTCTGTCCGCATTCATTTTCTGACAGTAAAGCCAGCCACTGTTTTTCTTTTTTTTCCTGCCTGCCCTAGCAGAACCTCAAACACACTTGCACAAGCCTTGCCCTCCTTTTGATGTCCATGGCACAGCTTCTGACTTAATCACTGCGACTGTACCCCCCACACCCATCTAGCCCCCCACTCATCAGACTTAACATTTCCTATCCTATATAGCCTTAAGGTGCCATGGTTACCGTATAACATTAGTCCCCAGAGTTTAGTCCAGGTTTAATTCAAAGGTACTGCACTAATGCCGCTTTAATTGCCACACCATTCTCAGATATTCTCGCTCAAAGGAAATTTCAAATGAGGCTTCGAACTGAGGGCTGAAGCTTGAAAGGTTGCAGAGTTTGCATGCATTTGTGCGACTGTGTGACACCGACCGTGTGCATGTGCAATTGCAGGGCTATGCCACACTTTCTATACCCGGCTGTATACATGTAGAACGGCACGCGTGAATTTTTTTTTCTGAAGGAAAACATGGCGCTCTGATGGGCATGCTAATGCATTCACAGTGAGAGCCCTGTATGGATGCAGTGTTTTGCATTTGGTTGAAGCCACAGAAAAAAAAAGACACTGTGACACTTGCAGACTGTGGTCTGAGTACTTCCCTTCAGCTCCATGCACTACCCTTGCTCTGCTGAAAGAGAATGGGAGACAAGCTTGGCCTCTCTTGAGACCCAACCCTGTTAATCAACACAGTGCACTGGCAAGGAGCTCCAGTCAGATCAAAAATAAAATACATTTGGAGAGGAGAAGCAGAGTGTGAAAGATGGGCTGAAAAAAAAACACCCTCCAAACTGCAGCTTCTTTATTCAAAACTAAAATAAGTCAATGATTCATGTTAGTTTAATAACCCTGAAAAGATGTGCAATGATCAAGCATTGTGAATGCTGCCCCTTAATGATGTGTTTTTACAGATGGCACTCTGTTTAGAATTTATCAGCTTACCAGTCTTTTGCCTTCTTAATATGCATTCACTGAAGATTTGGTAACATGCCTGCAGGAATCCACTGTGATAATGTGTGCCCACAAGGCTTCTGGGGACCCAACTGTTCAGTCAGCTGCTCCTGTCAGAACGGAGGATCGTGCTCTCCCGAGGACGGCACATGTGTGTGTGCACCTGGATACAGAGGGACGTCCTGCAAAAGAAGTGAGCCTCTTTCTCGAAGCAACTTCTTTTTATCTAAACCCTTAGGAAATAAATCTGTTTCACTGAGACCATCATACTTGCAAACTCCATCACAGCACTGACCTTGTTTGATCTTTGAAGAATTGTTGTTGGACATAACTGCTTGAGTGTAAACCCTTCATCACAGCTATCATGTAATCACAGTGTCTTTGCCCCAATGGCATTCCCCCAGACACATAAACATACACACACACTGACACACTTCTCACCCCCTTCTGGCACAGTCCTCAACAACCACCTCACAGTGGGAGACTCACAGTCCTCGCCTGAGGCTCATCAGAGGGTATGCTCACTGGGAGTGCCAGCGCTGGTTTCCGAATGGGGTCTGTCTGAAGGTGCTCTCAAGTGATGAACTCACTGATTGGGAGTGAATTCACTGTCTCAAACCTGTAAACATCAATTTGAGTGGAGAGACTTAAACACGCCGTGTGTGTGAGAGACAGAGAGGGGAAATGGTTACTCCTCCAAACTCAATATTTACACAGATAATTTTCTCGTCAGCTAGAAACCTCGTAACTGCAGTTTTGCACTTTTTCCCTTACTGAAATATTGTTAACTAATTGCATGCTTCTCCAGAGGATGATAAAAATGCACCACACCTGGTGCTTAAAATAAAATCCACTGGGTAAACTTAACATTGCAAGTTTGTCAAGCTACAACTGAGGTTGTTTTGTCAGTTTCTAAAAGGTTTCTATTTTAGAAATACCCAGCTGTCCCCTGACAGTTTTCTCCGAATCACTGGCTGTGAAAATAGTGTAAGTATTCCTAAGGCGCTCTTAGAATGTGTAGCGCTGGAATGAAAATGTGTTTTTAATATAAATTGCAGCTTTTTATAATGGTTGCACAATCTTTGCATAAAGTGTTATATAATAACTTCTGCACCACCGTTTATATATCTCTCAGTTCACATTCTTTCAATGAAATTTGCATTATTAACACAGCTGTGTGTCTCCTCACATATATAGATCATCAGGCTGCTCTCATGACTTGACGTAAAACAGACTCACTATGCTCTTAACTCGTTTACTATTCTGTCTCTGGCTGCAGATAAAATGGCAGTGATTACAATGGAGACTGACTTTTATACTTTTCCCCTGCCTTTGCTGTCGCTCCTTGTCTTTTCTGCTTTACTTCTCGCAGCCTTGATTTTTCTGCACTCCCTTGATCACTCTTGTCATGCTTTGTTTCATTACTATATACCTCTTGTTTCATCCAACGCTGGTGACTGATTCTCTGTCGTCTCTTGCCACACTCTGCTGCCTCCAGTCTGCTCTCCGGGGTTCTACGGGCACCGCTGCAGCCAGTCGTGTCCACAGTGTGTGCACAGCACCGGGCCATGCCATCATGTCACGGGCCACTGTGAGTGCCTGTCTGGCTTTACCGGCTCGCTGTGCAACCAAGGCAAGTAGTCTTCTATGTCCTTTTGACCTTTATCCTGCTCTTTCACGTACAGTGAAATTCATTCACTGTGAAGTTTGAGTGGTTTTTTTTTCTTTTTTCGTTGGTTATTTTTGAAAATGCCTTTGTATAAAATACAGAAATCTGTAAGGGAATAATACTGATCATGTTGTTCCTGTACATTTTGTTTAAGTCCTCTCTTTGCACACTGGTCCTAATAAGATGACCTGCTGCCTCTCGCACTAGCATCTTAGCCTTGAAACTTTAAAATATGACTATTATCGATGCAACCTAAGCTAAAAACAAAAGTAAACAAAAAAAACAACCTTCAACAGAGGATGGAAAATTGCTAAGAGCCACATTTTTAGACAAAGAATATTTTAAGTAAATTTTGCTGTCCCCTTGCCTAATTCTGCAAAAGGAGCTGTATGTAAATTGCTTTCATTAATATACAGACAAAGAAATGCACAAACACACCTGTTTCTATTGTTAAACTTGTTTTCAAGGCAACTTTTCTTTTGTGGCGTTACTGAGGATGTTATATGAAAGCAACTTGGTTTGGCACTTTTTATTCCTTATAAGCGACATTTCTCAGCAACTACTTCTTGTAGCGTCATGACATCTTGATAAATGTTTTACAAAGAGGGTTTTGTTTTTTGCAAGACGTTTAGCTATATGTCTGGTCAAAGAGAACATTTAGTAGGAAACTGAGAAAGAGAATGAATGTATACTATGTGTGTGTCACAGTAGTTTTTGTCTCCACACTGTCCATCCATTGAACACCGTGCTGATTTCAGTTCATTTGTGTGACAAGGTATTGTATTTGTCGTGTCAGTGGTTCCACATTAAAAATGTTCTCCGCCGTTCTGAGAAGAGATACCTTCACACAAATGCGCTGTAGATTTTTTTCCTCTAATAATTTACCTCTTTTTTTTAATAAATTACAGATAGGCGATGAGGAATTTTTGAATTCTCTTTCATGGCTTTAAGCAATGTCTTACAAATAAAAGTTTAATAGCTTAGCTGAAGGAAGAGGGAAAAGTAAAAGCGAGAACGAGTCCTAATTTGTCTGAACCATAATTACTGGTGAGCGGGCGTTAGGCGACGAGGGACAGAGGTGGCCATCATCATGCACATTATCCTCTTGTTGAGCCCCATTGTGTCCTCACTTGTCCTCTGTCCAGCACACAAAGTCCCAGCCTAATGAAGCTCTCCCAGTGAGCTGAGGCTTGAATCCCCAGAAGCAACAGTATGGGGGAGCCAACCTCATGGCTTAATGACAACCTGCTTGAAAGAGGTTGAAAGAGCTCTCAAGAAGAGGGAAAAACCAGTTGAAATATAATCATTAAAATCACCCCCCATGATAATGAGTCAGACCCATCTCTTTCACAGCCTGCCACCTTATCAGATATTCCTAACGGTGGCTATTCTTTTATGTGAGACGTTTATTGCATCTGCTGGCACTGCAGCTCCCTGATCCTGATACTGAGATACACCTTGGTTTAATTTGTCCCATGGTCCAACAAGGAAACACAAACGAGGTTTCACTGGAAATAATATTTCTTATTGAAGAGTGCCTGGATGCATTGAAATATTAATTTCATTAAAAATGTATACAGTGGTCTGTGTACATGGTCTATTTTAATTCTTTGGCACATCACTCATTCCACTCTAAGCAGTGGAAATGGGGCAGTTGTGCCACAGGAGGCAGTGACTGACTCCTCCTTTTGTTTAAGCAGATCATTTCGTGTCCACTCAAATAAAAGGATATCATCCATTAGAGGAACATGTTTACACAACCTTTTCAAAAAATCAGTGTGTTTTCATAAATGTGTTCACAGTAATGTGCCTAAGTTTAGTGTCATAATGTTAATGGGTTTTTCTAATCTTAAAAGAGGCAGAGCAGTTTTTTTGTTTATTCGTAAAGTGGTGTGTTGTTTCTTTCTGTTCTGCAGTCTGTCCAAGTGGCAGGTACGGGAGAGCTTGTGCCGAGATCTGCCTCTGCACCAACAACGGCACCTGCAACCCCATTGATGGCTCCTGCCAGTGTTTTCCTGGCTGGATAGGAGAGGACTGCTCTCAGGGTATGGCTTCCTTCCTTCCTTCATCCACTCTGTAATTTGCTCATTTGTCCACTTTTCCCACTCTCATTGTCTGTCTCCACTCCTAATTTCTCTCTCACCCTTACCTTCATACACATTAATCATCTTCATGAGAGAGAGAGAACTAACCTCAGCACCAGCTGATGTAAAACACACAGCTTGCTTAAATGATTGTTGTAATACATTATGCTCTTTGATTTACAGAACTGTAGGCCAAAGATCATTAGCAGAACTTTGAGCTGCCATGGCATGGGAAATTGATGTGTGTGTGTGTTTTTTTTAATTGCATTAACTATTAAACTAAAAAAAAACAACAACTAACGATCACACGGGTGATAATCCATACATATTCACCTGACAGCAATTTCCAACACTACAACTTGTGGGCTTGTGGAGGGTAATGACAAAACTGGATTTTCTTCCAAATGTATCATTTTAACATATTGTATGAAAGCGTGGAGAATGTCTGGACTTTTCCTCAAACATATGTGTTATGTGATTCATGTATGCATGTCTAGGACGTAGTGTATGTAAGGGAGAGTGCGTGACCATGAGTTTGACTGTGTCTCTGGCGTCTGCAGCCTGTCCCTCTGGGCACTGGGGCCCTGATTGTCTCAACTCGTGTAACTGTCACAATGGAGCCCAGTGCAGTGCCTATGATGGAGAGTGCAGGTGCAGCCCCGGCTGGACCGGTCTCTACTGCACACAGCGTGAGTTTCTCCCATCCAGTTAGTAGACACACAGTGTCATCTACTGGCAGTCTAATAGAACTGCAGCAGATGACAAGTGAGAAACAATGCTTTTTTTCTGATTACAAGGAAACTGGATGTTTTTATCTATTTTTTTATTTTTATTTTTTTAAAGCGAGAGAGAGCAATAGCAGAACAGAACTAATGGTCATTTCATTAATGGTTGTAATACATCCCAGTCATTTACCCAGGGATAGAGCAGATCATCAATATCAGTCCACTAATTTGAATTTCCATTATCCATCACCTCGAGGGGTTTATTCAGTATTGTTTGCAGTGTGGAGCTCCTGCTATTGTGCATGAAAATTACATTTGTTTTCCCCTCTCTTCTCTCATATAGATTCTTACTATTTGCAGTTGTCTTCTTCTTTATTTCCACCTCTAGGTTATGTTGACAGCATAACAGCATTTTCTGCAGAAGCAGGAAATGTTTCATTTCAATTCATTCACATTGTCTCTTATTGAGTATGCAGCAGAGACATTGAGTGATATTGATTTCCTCGTTCCTTTGCGATTTGACCTTGACTCTCTATGTTGTCTTCCCTTCTCTTTGTTTTCACCACTCCTCCCACCCCAACATTTTATACATCTCTGTCCCAGGCTGTCCTTCAGGGTTCTACGGCAGGGACTGCTCCGAAGTCTGCCGCTGCCAAAACGGTGCAGACTGCGACCACATATCTGGCCAGTGTGCTTGCCGAACCGGCTTCATTGGGACGAGCTGTGAGCAGAGTTGAGTAGGCACAACACATTTTAGCTCTGAGCAAAATTACCCAGTAGATGAGTGTGTGTTCTATAAACAGTTTGGCTCCCACTCTGTAAGTGCTTTAATTTTGATGGGTGTAATAATGTGCCTCTCTGTCATGCAGAGTGTCCCGCTGGTACATTTGGATATGGTTGCCAGCAGCTATGCGAGTGCCTGAACAATGCTACCTGTGACTATGTGACTGGAACATGCTACTGTAGCCCTGGCTATAAAGGCATCCGCTGCGATCAAGGTGAGAGGTGATTGAGATGGCCGAGGCTTTACGGGGTATTATCGCTCAAACACAGATGTGTATGCATTGTTTAAACGACCCACTTTTTCTGCTTTCTCTGTAGCAGCTCTGATGATGGAAGAGCTGAACCCATACACAAAGATCAGTCCAGCACGAGGCTCCGAGCGCCAGTCGGCAGGGGCTGTCATGGGCATCATCTTTCTCCTCCTCATCATCATGGCCATGCTTAGTCTGTTTGTGTGGTACAGACAGAGGCAGAGGGACAAGGGCCATGAGATCCAGCCAAGTGTATCGTACTCACAGGCCATGCACATTACCAACACTGACTACTCTCTGTCTGGTAAGAGTCTTGCATGTGCATTTTTCCATCACTTACAATATATGTAAGTGATGGGATATTACACCCCATGCAATATCACTAAAATGGGAAAAAATGTAAAAAGGTATCATTTTGCTTTTGAACCTTTCTGTGTGTAAATCCTCAGAGTGTGGCAGTACTGTCGCGATGAGAACCAGTGCTCCTGAGATCAGTCAGAGCCAGAACAGCAGCAGTAGCAGTGGCCAGTGCTTCTCCAACCCTAGCTACCACACCGTGGCTCAGTGTAATGTGGTCTCAACCATTTCCAGCAACTTGGACGGCACTCTGACCCTCAAAGTATGAACTCCCTCCATGTCTTCACACAAAATTTCTAAATTACATGCTGCAGTACAAAATCAACACTACATTGTCTTTTTCTTTTCACAGTCAAACACGCTGAAGAGCAGAAATGGGTCTGAATGGAGGGCCTACTGCAACCTCAATGACCTGGGTCAGTTTTCTTCTCTCCCTTATTACATCGCAGTTCGTAGATCTGGAATTTGGACTTTACAGAGCCAGCAATTCAAGGGCAAAAGACACACGTGTCGTTCTCACACACCCTTTATTGGCGCTAACCTGCTGTGAATGAAGATGAACCAGGGGTCTCTTGTTAGACATAACCTTTGCTCTGATTTTGATAAGATATGCAGCGAAAGCAGTGGTGCGAAGATGAATAGGGGTCACTATGAGCTCATTAGTCCTCTTTCACTTCCCCTGGTGGCACATTTTTCTATGAAGGCTTACATTGGGTCAAACACTACACTCACATAGGCTGTGAACGATAGAAAATTAAGTGTGGCATTTAAAAGGAGCATATTAGCATTTCATAAATGGTTTATAACAAACTAAAGGGTAGTTTGATGTAAGCACATCAAAGTCATTTTTTTTTGTATTAATGGTAATTGTCAGGTAACCATTTGTAAGTGGAGAATAAGGTGTGGTGCACAGATAATGAATGACAGTGTGAGCTGTTGTAAAAATACTGTATTATTAATATTATTATTTTCTTTACTGCTTATGTCCTACTTTAGGCGCGCTGAACACTGTTGCAATGCATTCTGACCCTGAGGCGTCAACTGCTGCTGTTCTGTCAGATGCCACTGGTGTCCTAGAGATACGCACAAGGTGTCCTTTTTGCTTTGTTGCCGTGAAGTGCTGCAATATAAGATGCCAAGAGATAACTGGGCCCCTTTTTAAAGACTGATAAAATCCTCAGTAGGAAGTGATTGCAGTCCATGTCCCCTTTGGGAGCGTTTGTCTTTTGGACTTTGTTTTGCTTTATTTTCTATCACTGAATTCAATTTTGCATCCACTCCCTGGTTAGGCTTAGGCTTGCTTAACTTTAGAAAAGTGTGCACAGTCCTTTACTAGATTCAATACTGTATGTGACAAGTTTGGAGCGAGAAAGCAGTCTTAGTCTCGTTATAACCAAGTGGGTCATGCACAGACACCAGAGGACACCTTGTGCATATCTGTGAGATGCCAGCAGCTTTGACAAAAAGGACAGTGTTCAGCGCTCGGGGAATCACAATAGGCTGGATGTCCATTCAAAAACCTAATATCTATAATTAATTCTTTGTCATGCTTGACTTTAAAAGTCGGAGCCCCCATTTAGTTTATACGTACAAAGCACATCAATTATATTGGGAAGTCAAAAAGTGGTTTTTATTTACTGAGCTATGAACTGTTGTAGTCACAGTACTTGGCTTTTTCTTTTTTGTGGTATTTTGTTGTTGGCAGTAACTTATCACCATCATTTTCTTCCTATCCTTTCAAAAAATAAAAAAATAATAATATTTCACTATAATGAGACGTCGCCTGTCAACCTTCACACGTTCTGGGAATTTAATGTGATGTCTGACTTTGTTGTTTTGACATGTTTACAGATGTTCAACAGGGTGAGGCACAGACACAAAGAGGCTCCAGGAAAGGTAAGAAATGAATAGCAGGGACAGTTTGCTGTGTGCTGCATGCGTGTCTGTGAAGACCTATTCTGCATATGGAATCCTGTTCAGCTTCACTAGCAGCTAAATTACAAAATCCTTTTATGCTTAACAGCCCATATATCCATTTTCCCATTTGGGTCGTGTTCCCCTCTGAGACAGCTATTTCTCTGACCCAAAATCCCACATCCATATAGTCTCTGTAATTTATGTGAAAACTCACTGCACTTTGGACAAGATCATGGTGGGCTGAGGTTTTATTCCAACAGTAATTGCTCTCTATGGCTCCGTGCCTGATACGTCATTTTGTCTTCCACACTGTTCAATCGGTGGTGAATGTGAGAAACCCAAGGGTGTGGAGAGTGGTCTGAAGCAGCTTTGCTGCGGTCTCTAATGAGCCCTCTTATCAGTATGATGAGACTGTTATGGATGAGACGAGTCCTCCACTCTCTCCCCTTTGTACTCTGATTACTACGTACCACCATTAGTCACCTGTCCGAGACAAAAGAAGTTCAGCTTCTTGAGAATGGCAACGAGTTTCGCTTCCATTCTTCTGGTCACGCTCTGATACCAGCTTAAATTTTAGTCCTTTAATATCAGAGTTCAGTATGTACGCCATTGTTAAAAGTCAGTGGCAGGCACTTCATCTCTGTTGATACTAAATATGTCCTTGTCTTGCGGCAGCTGCAGATTACATCAAGAGCTCCATGTGCAGCAACAGCTCCTGCTCCCTCAATAGTGAGAATCCTTATGCTACCATTAGAGACCCACCAGGGCTGGCTTGCAAGCACACAGAGAGCAGCTATGTGGAGATGAAATCCCCCTCCCACCGTGAAGTGCCCTTTGGAGGCACTGCCACCCTCCTGGGCAGTGCAAGCAGGAATGTCTATGATGTTGGTGAGTGCGTTGTTGGAGTGTTGTGTGTGGAGCTCAGCAGGGTCCTGCAGCTTATGGCCTCTCTGGTCATGTCCCATACTGTGATCCTGTACAGAATTTGTACGCCTTGATAAAAGAAAATATATGTGGTCTCTGTTGCATGTACCTCTCTGGTCTCTTTTTTTCCCTCAGCCTGTGCCTGACACTTTACCTTCTTATGTATCTCTCCCACTTTTTTTCCCTTCCTCCTTCCCCAAACTGTGACAGAGCCGACAGTGAGCGTCCTGCAGGGGCCCAATGGAATGGCCACCGGATTCTCCCAGAGCCCCTACGACCTTCCCCGCAGCAGCCACATCCCCAGCCACTATGACATACTACCCATGCGTCACAGCCCCACGCACACACCCCCACCGCCTCCAGAAAGCCCCAGCTCTCTGCTCTAGAAGGAACGCTGTCCTCCGGGCCTCTGACTGCGTGCCGGCATCTGGGAAACATCCAGCCACCTTTCAACCAACGGCCCTCCCTTTGTCTCTGTGTGTGTTCGATTAGATACTGACATGCTGAGATGGAAGGACAGCCACAGCTCTTCTGGACCCTGCTCTCTTTAGCTCCCTCACTGGTGCCCATTCTATTGCCCAGAGAGAGGAAAGGGGGGAGATAGAGTGTCCCACACACCAGCGATCATTCACTCATTGTATTTTCTTATATAATTGATCACACAAACTGCTGGCTGGCCTCTTTATGGACCTGCTGAAGTGGAACAATATCTTTCCAAGCACCCTGTAAGACAGTATACATGGAGTGGGTGGACAGTTTATTTACCTGGAGAGAGCTCTCTTCACTCTGATTTTTAACCCATCATATAAGTTTACATTCAAGGACAGCCAAGCGTTTATAAAGTCCCCGCAAAACACAAGTGATTTTCTCCACAGGAAGGAAGGTTTAACAGCCTTCACCATATCTAAGCAGGCAAAGATCTGCTATGTATAGTGTTTATGAATTTTCTCTGTGAAGCAGCTGCATATCACAGCACAGCTGCCACAAAGTGCTTACGATCATCTACTCCGAAGTGAAGAAAAGCGCGGGCAAAGGTAGCGCAACCTCCACTAAATGTTAATTTAAGGAAACTTTGCTGTGAGTGAGCCAAGTCTGAGGAAGCATGGATAAATAGTAAAATATTGTATTTGGGTTTTTTTTATTCACTGTTATCCAGTAACAATCACAGTTAATACTCATGTGATCTCTGTGTCTTACTAAAGAGCTTCTCTTAGTTTTAGTGTTAATGAGGCCCAGTGTATCTTGAAATGTATTCAGGTCATCAGTGTTCATGCATTTATTGCATTGCTGAAAGTAACAGTAAGTCTAAAGTTTGGATTTTTCTCCCCACACTAATGAAGTGATCTGATCTTGTGTTGTTTTGTACGTGAAAGCTTCTTCTTCTTTTCTTTTTTTCTTGCAAATGTTTTGGTTTACATCTTTTTTTTTAAAATAGTGGGTCATAAGAAGAGTTTGCTTAGACTTTTTTTGTATTTATAAATCTAATTGGTTTTTTTTGGATTGTTTTATATTAGTGATGGTGTTCCTTTTTAAAAAAAAAAAAAAAGTCTGTGTTATTCTAGCATAAGAAAAAAAATGAGCATGGATACCCGCTGATGTAGATAACACAATTTATCTTCTTGTGAAATTATCGGTGTCATTTTGTGAACTGTTTTTGAAGTCACTTAAAATGTTCTCACTCTCTCTGTCAAATTGTAAATTGAAAAAAGGGAGAAAAAAAAGGCTTTCACATGAGCAGTTTAAGACCCACAAATATCCTGTGCAGTATTTACAAAAGGGAATTATATGTTTAAAAAAAGAAAAAAGAAAGGGAAACAAATCCATTTCTAAATCTAAAATTTATGTTTGTATCAGGCTAAAAGAGCATATTTATTTATTTATTTATTTATTTATTTATCGAGATGAATTTGCTCATTCACTATGTGAATTCCATTTCACCCTATGTAGAAGCAATAACATGTTGACAATCGATGCACAGACAGCGTTTCATTAGTGCTGAACATTATCCCATCTTTGACCAGTGTGGTGACCAGTGGATCATAAACCATGTGACTATTTGACCTCCGAGGAAGGTTTTTCTAGCTGCTGTCATATCAAAGCAGGTTGTTGTTTTGGTACAAGTTTCAAATTAAATGCCTATTCTGCCATCAGAAACCCGTTTCAGTCAGGTTAATACCCTTAATGAAGGGTTCTGGTCTGGTGAACAACAAATCTTATCAGGTGGCTTAATGATGAGTCTTTGGGTGAAATTCATGAATAGAAACTCTGTTAAATCCTCCGATGTTATATGCTGTGCGCAGACTGAAGCAGAAAGGGGACAACTACATGATTTAGACCAGCGATAGGCTTACTCGCCACCGCAGGGCGCCGGCTGACCCGTCGACTATTTTAAAATTCACTGTATAAAATTGATTGAGTGGTCTCCACCGTTGCGGGGTGTTGCATGAAGGCTTTTAAACTTAACAAAACTTCAGATGCCCCTACTGATTGCGCTATCAGCTTGTCAGTTTTATTCATTTAATCTCATAAATTCTACTTTTTTATCATTTAAACTGGCCCCTGGCCTCCTGTCATTCTAAAGGAGCGACCTCCAGGCAAAGCAAGCTGATTTACACCATACGTACACTTCAGCTCTGCACAGCATGTAAATTTATCCGCTACACCACAGAGGAAAATGTTTTATCCTTTATTCTACCGCATTTATTGTACTTTCATTAGAGTTACTTGACAGCTATATAAATGAAATCACAGGAATTAAACATTTTCTTTTGAGTAATTTCCTGATCGACTGTGCAGACGAGTGAAAAACAGAAAAGCAGGGTTTTTTTTACTGCTACTCTATGTGAAAGTGTGGAGCCTGTTTTTCATCTCTGACTGCGCCCAGGATCGCTGATGGTTGTAATTGATGCTCAGAAGTCTACTTCATGAACACGATAGGCTGAGATGATGACCTGTTGGAGTTAAGTAAAGATACACATTTTTGGAGCTGTTAAGTTTGTCTCAGTGCACGGGGTTTTTAAATAATTTACGCTGTTGGATCACCAAATACATTTAATATGACTAACCGTATCTGTCTATATGAAGTTATAGAAATAACTCTGTGTCTCTCAAGTGTAAAAGGCCATAGTGCTTGCTTTACTAAAAAAAAAGAGTCATAACTGTCATAATTACCGGAACGTGGAGAAATTGCAGGGTGTCGGGTCACTATTACAAAGAATTAAGGAGCGGGTTTTTTGAGCTCCACTCAATTGACAGCCGACAAACCCTGAGTGATGCCCCACGGAAAGGAAATGCAGTCACTAAGTCAAGGAACTAATGGACCAAATACAGCCGGGGACTTTAAAGAGAGCTAGAGTGGAAGAAAAGAAGCATAAAAGGAAGAGGTCACACGGTAGCACGGTAAGCACTTGAGAGATGTCGATTTTTTTTCTTCTTCTTTTTGGCTTGCTGAATAGCCTTTCCGAACTGAAATACTTTATGTGATTTCTCAGAGGTCAGACCATGTAGAGAGTTACAGACGGCAACAAACCTTCATTTGACTAAAAGCTGGACAGATACTGAATGCTTAAAAGTTCTGTGCGTTCAGATGCAGGTATCATTATTGCTGCTGGGGAGCGTGTGCTCTCTTTCAGCTGAGTCACTGTGACAGACAAAAAGAAAATGTTTCTAATTTCCAGAGTCTTGTTCTGCCACCTATATGAATATTACATCTCAGTGTAAAGCGTGCCATCAAATATGCAACTATATTAGTGGCACATTCGCTTCTGTCCACATCTGTTCTCCATTAATCCTAATTTAACAGTGTCAGCTGTCTCACGGGAAGTCATTTGTTTCCCTTTAAACTACATTTTATACAAAGTATTGAAATAATCTTCACAGTTGAACATATTTCTTCTCCTTTATTACTGCTAGTCTTTCAGTGGGCAGTTAAAACTTGCAGAGAACTTTTTGGACATTTTCACTTTGTTAACAAGAAGCACTCCAAGAGCACAAACCTCTGGCATGGCAGCTCATTCTCTGGGTAGTATTTACTTTTAGGGGAATAGTGTTGTATTCTGTATATATTCATTTTTCTTTTCTTTGTTCTTTTCAAACTACTTTAAGAAATTTGTTGTGCAGTAAAAATCAGAGAAGGGCAGCTAGACAGATAATGTAGGCGTAGGTAATGATCAATAAATCAAACAAGGTATTGATTTAGGAATAACCAGCTCGTTCTTTTTCTTGATAATACTTTCTTTTAAGATGTAAGAAAGGCAGATGTGAAATGTGAAAGTGAGGTCAGAGGTCAAATGTGACATGATATTTGGATGCAAACTGTAATGCCATATTTAAAATCCACGTATACCAGAATCATTTCCTAAATGTTACCAGTATAAACAAAGGCGGTACAGATTTAATGATGAGGTATTTGATGAAACTTTGAGGTTATTTGACTAGAGTAACGAGATATTTGTATATCCCCATATGTAATTCCATGTTGTCAATGCAAGCAAAAGCAGTACGAAGCATGGGTTTAAATAACACTGTATAGAATTATTATCACTTTGACCTGCAGTTTAATCTAACAACTGTGAGGTCAGAGGTCATATATGACATATTAAAATATTTTTACAGTAGTTTCTATATGTTGACACATCTCACTTATAAGGATAATTTTTTTTCTACGTTCTAAAGCTTTTTTTTTTTTTTATCATTTTCCGACTGATAAATCATTCATTCGACCTTGAAGACCTTGGTGGATGTAAGCCAAATTTTAATGGATTGTTAACATGACCCCACTCTACAACCCTACCACGTTTTATCAAAATTCATGCAAAGCTGACAAGATGACATGCAAATGCTACCAAAAACTACACACGACACAAACTCGTTGCAACTGGTTAAATGTGAGCGGTGTCATTGGTTTGATTCATATGTGTGCATATCTTTGGTCTGCATCTTACAACGTTGATAAATCTTGAGCTGAAGAACTTCAGGGCTTTTTTCACTTTCTAATGCAGTCCTAAGGCGTACACCTTTCTGGTGCAGTTGCCTGTCAGCTCTATCTCTCGCAAAAGCTGTTTTTCACAGAAGCTGTCATAGAGTGGGGAGGGAAGAAAACGTCTACATGTTCTGAAAAGCTGCACCTGGATGCTGACCACGCTGCTGCAGAATAACCTGTCACTTTCACTTGAGTCTGACATCAGCTGTTGAGAGCCAGGGAATAGATTTATGTCTGCATGAAGCATTTGAAAAGAGCGACACACAACAACTTCTGATAAAGTTTCTATTTTTCCTGGTGAACTTCTGATAGCAGGATCAATTGTGGTGTGATAGCGCTCTCATTTAAGTATGCACCATTTGACTGCACTCTGCTGTGGCTAAATCCATAGCAGAGCTCAGCTGCCGATCTTTATTGTGGTCACGTCCTGCTACAGGAACTGTGATTATCCATCAGACCAGAGCTGGATCTTTACTTAATGCACAATCACTATTCATCCCAGTGAGGTTGATCATTTTCACTCCCTCTGTGTCTGTATATAATTCAGATGAAAACCAACCTTGACACTTCTAACACTGCTCAATAACTAAATAAGCCTGTTAACAAAGTAAAGGTGGGAAAGGAAATGACATAAGATTTGTCTAAATCAACTGGTGAGACCTGTTAATGGAGAATTCTATGAGAACAGATGTTTCCATATGAGTTCAAAGCTCAAGGTTTAAAGAAATTACTATTTTTATGGAGACAGAGCAACCACATTACTACAACCCTGCGAGTGCTCAAGGCTAGTGAGTCCTGCTATGTAATGTTGCACCTCGGTCTATAATGCTTTTTTTTCACAGGTATTGGTTGAACTAAGGAGATTTACCCTAGAGTTGAACAATCTCAGTCATAAACTGATTTTGTGCTAGGCCTGCTAACTGTGGTGAACTCACAGATGTGCAGTTGCACTTTTTAATTTAAGTGTTATTAGGTACTCTTTGCAGAAAGATCATCGTTAAATTTGTATATTCAGATCTAAATTAATTGTATTTCAAAAAGATCTCATGCAAGATGTTTCATCAGCAGCAGTTTAACATAGTATTACAATTACATAAGTGCACCTCCTGGAAAGGATTTGGAATGAAAGATCACTAAATTGTGGCTGTAGACTTAATTTAGACATGGTTAGGTCATTATTACTAGTGTGGACTGGAGACATTGGAATCGCCCTGAGGTTTACATACTCACATGTGCCTCAAAGACGAGCAGAAAACGGAATGAAAATCAATACCTGCGGTTCTTGCAATTACACATGTTGACCACCAGGAGGCAGCCGAGTGCTGGTGAGAGCGGCATTGAAGTAATTCTGCCAGTCACAAGTAAGTGCCCAAGTTTTGTCTTTTTATTCCGGTCTACAAGGGAAACAATACATCCGCAATAAATATACACCTTGCAGAAACAAGATGTGTCACGATTCACTCTATGATTTTAGTAGGTCGCTGACACGTGGTTCTATGGTGTAATGGTTAGCACTCTGGACTCTGAATCCAGCGATCCGAGTTCAAATCTCGGTGGGACCTGAAAAGTTATTTTTCTTTAATTCTCGTTTTTATTGTAAAATGTCTATAGTTTAACACACAGGATTCTTTTTAGGTCTATCAATACTTATAAAATAGATTATAATATATCTAATATCTATCGTTTCAGCTTACTAATGGGAAATTACAAACAATCTCCACAGTACGAAATAAATCCTTTCTCCTCCGTTTATATTTCAGTTGCAGAAGGTATGCAATATTTTGACTCGTTCACTATTTACATGCACTCACACGTTGCAAGTTTTCTTAAGAGTCTGACGTGCATATATTTGTAGAAAAACATAAATCATTTAAAAAAACACAGTTTTTGAAAGTCTAAGTCAAATCACTGACTCACTTCCCAATTTTGTCAAGGGATTTTTCAACTAAAGAACACAAACTTTTTCCCTGATGGTCTGAAAAACTGTATACTTCTGAAAAAGTGTGAGTGAGTCAAGGAGCTGATTAGACTGGTGCTGCTGGCATGACCAGCTGATGATCAAGTCAAGTTGGCTTTATTGTCACTTCAACCATATACAGTTTAACAGTACACAGTGAGGCGAAACAACGTTCCTCCAGGAACCAAGGTGCTACATGCAACATAAATTTACAACATAATTTAACAGAAAAACTCTAAACTAGCTAACTAAGAGGCCTAGTTAGCTGGCTAGCAGAGACAAGACAGACTGACCTAACATAAATTACAACATAACTTAACAAAAAACTATCTAAGGATGACTTTTTTTTTTTTGATGATGACCCCTTTCCAAGCTTGAGGTGTAACGTAGAATTTTTCAATAACACTTTCTTGTCTAATGTCCTCCTTGTAATGATGTTCATTTTCGAAACAATTTTTAATCCTCTGGAGGATGTCATCAACAATAGTCTCATGCGATCAAAGACCAGACATCATTATATGGTAATTTCACCTGGATTTTTCTGATCTGATATTAAATAAAACTCTGTCTATTGCCTTTAATGCAAGGCTAACAAGGCAGACCAATTCACACTAATGGCTGATTTCAAAGCTCAACAATAACCCCAACACAGCTGGTCCCCCCCCCCCCACACACACACACACACACTTTTTTAGCCTAGCTGTTATCCTGAATCAAATCAGAAAATGATAATCCTTTGAAATGTATTTGTTGCTCAGTCTGTTAGTCGTTTGCAAGGTAGGCTCATACATTAGGTTGGATAAATCACCCTTCCTTCCTTCCTTCCTTCCTTCCAATGTGTAGATATTGCAATAACACGTTTTTTAAAAGAGTTGTTTTAATTTCTTCCCTCATTTTTTTTTTTTTTTTTTGATGTTGTTGTTTTGGGTTTTGGTTTTTGTAATAACTCATCAGCTGTTGCCATGGATGCAATGTTTTCTTGTTTGACAGCAGCAGCGATCTCAGTGATTGTCAGCTTTGGAGCTTGCTTGTTATTTCATTGTGGGTAACACATAAAGATACTTAATGTTCTGTTTTTCTGCTTTAGCCCTTCAACTCATACTGAGCTATTTGCTGAGATCAAGAAATGTCAGGTAATGTCAGTACTCCACATTCACGCTTCTGCAAAAAGCCCAGTATGACAGCTGTGTTGTGCTTTGACAGGAAGAACCTCACTTCATCTTACTTGAACTTAACTGTGTTTGTAACAACACATCTGATCTTGGATTGCAAGCAATTTATGTGAAGTCACAAAATAATTATTTAGTCTTCTCTAAAGTGACGGCGCTGCTGGTAACCAGTGCAGTAATAAATACTGTGTTTAGTCAAACCTGAACCTGCATCACTACATAGCTCTTTGGCAGCTCCAGGTGTTTGTGGGTGGGAAGCACCATCTGCTAAAAATACAAATAAATGCCTAGTCAAGGCCCACAGTTGTTTTTGTAAGTTTTTAGTTAACACTGTAGCATAACCATGAAGTTAAGAGCACAGAGCAGAGAATTTAGTGCAAGCTGACAGAAAAATGGTATGTAATATTCTCAGGCAGTTCGACTTAAATATCCGTTTGGACCGTTTGGACCTTTGTGATATATATATATTTTCATGCTAAACCAAAGTGTGATGATGATCATTTAGCTCTGAAGAGCATTTTGATTTGTTGAGTTTAATGACTTAACATCAATAACTAGGCCTTTACATAGAAAACCTGGTCACTTTTAACACCTGTACAGTACCTTTGAAATACCAACAACAGCATATCTGCTAACTGCCTAAGAATATATCAGATATCTTGTTGTTTTTATGTTTCTTCAAGGGTGCAGTCGGGGTGTGTGCCTGCAATCTCACAGAAACAAATGAAAAGCCACCTACTGTCTGTTGCTAATGAATACATTATCCAATGTGAGCATGCAGCTTGTCAAACACATTCACGCCACAAATCTTATATCATGTTTTTCATCTAGTCTGCACATCTCAGCAATACCATGTTGAACATTTTTGATGTAGTAGCTGTCTTCAGCCTATAACTGTTTTTCTTTTAACAATAAAACTGCAGTGTTGCCATCCTTATCTTGGAGATATAATAAGCATTAAAAAGCATTAAAGAGACAATACCATATCTGAAACTGGAGTAAATCAGAACTATGCGTTCTATTAATTAATTAATTAACTATTAATTTTCCCAAGGGGCTCCATGAGAAGCTGCAACTTTTTAAAACTACTGGTGCATGTATTGCTCACCACTGGAGCTATATGGGGTTTCCCAGTATTAATATGTGGTCATTTGTGAATTTCCACCAAACTGTGTGTCTTAGTAATCGCCACACAAGGGCAGCAGAGGGCAGGACTGCCAGGGTTTATGCAGAGTAAAAGGTTATAGTATACTGTAACTTTTTACTCTGCATAAAACCACTTTCATTGGGTATAACTGAACATTAAACAGCTGAGTGAGGAAAAAAACAACAACAACCTTTTGATTATCATGTCATAGATGAGTTCATGTGATATATAAAATTGTATAATAATAATAATAATAATGATAATGTGGTGAAGTTCAGAGTTGTCTGGCAATAAAGTATCATCATCACCACCATCATCATAATTCCTATATTTATTGCAAAAATTATATTAATATAATTAGCCTAATATATGTAATATTCTCAGATTATACTGAATGCACTACCAAAATGAATAAGTGTTTCTATGCCCCTTTTCCCTTTAAGAATAAAATAATGTACTTTGCTTATTAAATCAAAAGAGTCTTGTCTGTCTTTGGCGATGGGTGGGTGGGGGGTTGTGGGCCTGAGCGGTGTGGATGACTACAGTTAAATCCTGGAATACTGTGTCACTCAGTAGATTTAAATAAAACTAGGTGTAGCTCATCAGAATTTATTATTCCTGTTCGTATGCAAGAAGTTTCACAGAGCTATCAAATGAAAAGAAAAACAGTTTTAAGCTTATTGCGGTGATATAAATAAGTTGTAAAAGTAAAGTTATACTGTAATATTTCTATCAGAGACGTTTTTTATGTTAGCTCAATAACAAAAATAATAATAAGAAGAAAGTAAAATACGTTTTTATTTATATAGCTCCTTTCGAGATAAATATAACAAAATCATTCGCGACAAAATGCGACTAGTACAGCTTATGGCAATAATAATACTCTTTTGGTGTGGTAGCGCTTTCGGAAGTTGTGCAGTTCCGTATAAACCTGTTTCTTCAGAACCACAGACGTTTTTCTCTGTCACAGCACTGTCATCAGTGACGTCAGTCAGGGTTGTAATCGGTCACGTGAACAGCGCAGGTCTGGATAAAGCGCTGCTCGGGAATACACCATTTATTCTGGTCGGTCCAACCCTCTGTGAATGATTTTTTATTATTTTATACATTATAATATATGTGTAGGTAATTTATTTAAATCTGAACTGTAAGAAATAAACATTTATCATCAACGGGGACCTGGGTTTTATTTTCAGCGTGTACTCATATTCGACTGATCATCTTTCATTCGTCGTGATGTGAGTAGATTCTTCTTTTGTCGAATATCTTTAAAAAAAAAAAAATACAAGCGACGCTCGCACACGTAGTTTCTGTGCTTATAGTAATTTTTGTGTTATTATTTTTTTTTATATTATATGTCTGAGATCCCATTTTTGTAGCTTTATGTTTGTGTGTGTTATACACTGAAGGCTAATTTTAATGTTGGATTGCTGCTTGGAACAATTAACGGCAAACATGTCATATCACTGTCCAAGAGCTTCATGCAATGCAAGCTCAGATTAATTCTTTGCGGTGAGCATCGGTTTCTGTGTGAGATTTTCTGTGTATACACTGCGCCCATTGGTTACAATGAAGTCATATGGAGGCTTATTCCATTGCCTCCCGTGTCGGTGCTCCATAAGATGGCCTCTTTAGATGTGGGCATATGAGAAACCCCCTTTATTTTTATGGTCGCTGTAGCCAGTTGTTTTTTTTAAAAAATCTATTTATTTAATTTTAACCATTTACTTTATGGTTAACCCAGTAGTCCTTTTGCACGTGCGGTTCAAGCTTAACGTACAAAGCCCTTCAGCGTTCTCCTATTTTCAGCACCACCTTATCTCCTTCATCTTTCTGCTCTGTTTATCTTGGGCGTGTGTGGTTTCCTCATCAAGCGGCCAGGGCTCCCCCCTGTCCAGCATAAGGAGTGCAAATGGCTGATGAGGGTGAGGGTTGTCTTCATGGCTTCATGGGGAACAGATGCTTAGTGAAATGTTGTGGTGGTTCCCTCCCTGTTCACACTGCCCATCCTCCCTGCCCCCCTGCTGTTAACACAGCCCTCTAATCCCTCCACAGCCCTACTCGGACTGTCCAGCAGCCACTGCCTCTGTCTTTTGGGCCATAATTACAACAACACACAAGCAGAAGTCAGAAAGAGGGAGGATCGATTTTTCAAAGTTTAATGTCTGCCTTCTGAAAAAACAACAACAAAAAACAAAACAAAACAGAAAAAAAAACATGTTATTGGCAAGAAATATCAAAAGAGACTGGGGATAAATAATCGGTCATGTTGCTTCTGATGAAATATAAGTTCATTCTAATTTCCGAAATTGGCTTTAATGCCTATCCAGCACTTAAAAATATATTTTGGTGCAAACAAAATCATGTTTGATATTTAGGGGTTTTGTCATCTGCAGAGCTTTGGCAGTTGGGACTTCTAAAATGTGAGGCAGTGCATTTTAGTTGAGAGCTATAATCAGAGTGTGCTGCATACAAATGCTACAAATGTAAAAGGAATGTTTAAAATGATGCAACAATTTTATAGGACTGATGCAAGTTTAAAAAACTCATCTTAGAACATGTTTTAGAACATAAGAAGATACACAGAAGGTGTGATGCTCTCAGATACCATGAAAAGAAAATATTAGGTTTGAGGATGCTTAAGAGGGAAATGTCAGGAACATTATGGCACAAGTGGTTAACAAATTACTGCAAAACGGACGGTTGACGGAGACTCACGCAAATAATAGTGGATGCGAATAGGGAAGTTGGTTTGCTTGCAGTAAGAGGAAATCCGCCGTGTCCTTATTTGTCCTGTTATTAAGAAATGCAGTGAATGAAGCGGTTGCAGTTTCTGTGGCGACTGTGACTTGCTCACTTCCAGTGTTTAGTAAACTCGAGACTGCCTAGAATAAGTGAGATAATACGAGAACATTTCAAAATTAAATTTCAGTCAAAATATTTGTGATGGAGTCAGTTTGATTTCTGTGTTGGGGGGGGGGGGGGGTTGTCACTAGAACATGCACTTAGTGATTGATGGGATGAACAATCACATACATGAAAGTGGATGATACAGGCCAGTAACCAATCTGTTTTACCATAGTCATCTCTGTGGTATTAAATATGATATCACACTGATAAAAAATAGAAAGCATTTCCAGATAAAAGGGAAACACTGTGGGCAGTCATGTTTACTAAGAGTGTTTGTTTCCTCGTCCACAATCACATGGAAAAAAAAACATCAATTCACATAAACAGATAAAAGATATTATTGCGGCCGATTCTCCATCTGGTAAAACATGTTTCTCAGACACATCGGTCCAGGCAAAGACAAATAATCTACAGCATTCTGATTAAAGGAAACCAAAGACTGTGTATCATCACAGGAGTCAGAAATGTTCAACCTTCTGTTCTCTGCTCAGTTTTAATGTTGTTGCTATGGAGAGGATTAGATATAATTTTAGGCCTCTACTTCCTGTCGAGGGGGAGGAATAGACGCAGTAATGTCGTGGTGGTTGGAGCAGGAGATTACATCTATATTTAATCCAGAACCTTTTGAGTATTATATGACACATCTGTCTAGCTTTTAGCTGTCAGCATTTGTGTAATACCTACTGGCAGCAGGTATGTTGTGTAAGTGTTGTGCGCGATCAAAGAACAGGTGAATCAGCTGAACAGAATTATTGTGGCCTTCGGCTTGTTAGGTCATTAGGTAAAATGGATTCGGCACTGGATTACAAAGGATTTTGTGCCACATGAACAGCTGGCGATATGATAAAAGATGTGACACACAAATTTCTGCTTAGAAATTCTGGGGCAGGAAAGAAAGTGGTAAAAGAATCGCTTCTAGCTTTTCCAGCAGCATTATTTTGGGTCAAAGTCTGCAAACATTTCACCTGGTTTTAAACTGATTTCACCTGTAATTATATTTCATGACTTTGATTGTTCATTTGGTTAATGGGGAAGGACTTATTTTCTAAAATAGTTAGAACCTATTTAGAAAATAAGACCAAAATTAACTATCATATAGATGTTTAACAATGTAAATTATCTAACATAAGAAAAGAAGCCATCACATTCTGCCAGATAAGTAAGTAAGATTTACTTACTTATATGGAACCTTTAATTCATATAACACCTCCTTTAAGGACCACAAAGTGGTTCACAACTACAATAAAATTACAAATATTAAAACACAACAATAATTTCCACTAGTTTAAGTTTCTAAAAGCCGTTAGATAATGTGAATAGTTCATTGAAAAGTAGAACCGCAGAAGCAACATAAAAACAAGACCAGCTAAGCAATAAAATAAATATACATCAGTGTTTTTCAGAATAAAAAACTTTTTTGAGAACCTGAGTAAACCGTAGAGGAACAAATGCTACGTTGTAAAATGCATAAGTGGCAGTGTAATGAATGCATACATATTTTTCAATAAAATAAAATTGAGTATTGAAGGAGATCTGAAAAAACAAGAAACCTTTTTGCTCTTTACACGCCGAGTCATCACGCGTAACCATAGGGCTCAGCACAAATAACTGCGAAAAAACATCAACTACTGATGGAAAAACAATGTCGACTGGAAGACTGTCAGGATGGAGGAACCTGGTGGTGATGAGTCATCATTTCAAAAACAAGCTTATGAAACAGTGGACTGATCTTTGCTGGTAAATTATTTTAAAAGGTCTTGTGATTGAAAGTGAAAGCCAGTCAGATACCAAATTCTAAATCTTGTTCAGTAAACAACTGAATCTCTGTCATCACTCAACATGCTGCAGTATCTTGCTTCTACAAATTATCTTTTTTCCATGCTCTTGTGTTAGGAGTTAGTTTTGCACTCTGAGCCTGTAAGCAGTGCTTAGCTATCTGTACCATCACGCAGCCACAGGGAGGAACAACACACGGGACTATTAGATTTAAAGCCAGTAGAAGCCAAAGTCCTCAGTAGATGAGATATGGCCATAGCTCCTTGTGTGCCAAGGTTCCTAACAGTGACACATCCATCACAAAGGAGTGAGACAACTATTCTACCTCCCACATACGCCAGTGGGGAAAATAATAGGCAGCTGTTTATCAGTTTGCTAGTGTGTGTGGACGAACTGCTGAGAGAGATAAACCAGGCTCTTCAACTGAACCACAATAAGCTGGCCCAGCACTTAGAGGGCTTCCAGGGTTCCATGCTTTGTGATAAAGCCATAACAAGCTAATTCACTGGCGCGCCCTCTATTCCTTTCATTTTCATGATGTTTTTGAGCCCAAAATAAATGCTGTCTGAATATTACAGCTGTAAAAGCCCAGAAAAAACTGCTTGCCGAGCAACAACGTATCCTCTCTTCACTTCTGAGTGCTCAGTTACAGTTCAATTCTAGTTTCCATATGCGCCTTTTTTCTTTTTTCTCTACAGAGGCATGTGTTCTGTTTTACATAACCAGCCATGGCATATAGCAAGGTCACTGGTTGCAAGCCCTCCCATATTTCTCGGTGAAATATGATGTTTTTGCAGCAAGGAATGTATTTTAAGTGCTTCCATGTGCTCTCATTATGTGCTATTTCTTTGGTATGGTATGCAATTTAATGCACTGCAGGAGAAGTGTACATTTTACATGCTGCATTTTGCCTCTTTTTTCAAATCTAGTACAACAGCTAATACAGAGTAAGGACATTTAAGGGTTATCCAGTGTATAGAGTGCACTTTGTTGACCCCCCCATGCAACTTCCACTTTTTTATTTTGCAGCCAACAGTGTGGGAATGGGAAATGATGGAGGATAAAGGGCCTCGTGTAGCAGACTACTTTGTGGTTGCTGGCCTCACCGACTCATCCAAGCCTCTAGAGGAGGATCTACACTTTGATGATGCTGGTCCCAAATCTGTGAAACCCAAAGCCCCTATCACGGATGTCGCTGTCGTGATACGCTCTCTGGGAGAAGAGGTACCCCCAGGCTTCACCTGTGTTGAAACTACCCCCTCAGGCCTTTCTGCAGAGCTCAATGGAGCCAGTCTAAGGGGCCCACAGATATTCTTGTGCTTTAAGCGAGGCAGAGATAAGCCTCCACTGACAGATCTCGGGTAAGAAGTAATCCTCACTTACTGACCTTTTACTCACCCAGCAGCACTAATAACTCCTCCGCTTAGGGTCACTGTAATCTGCTTTAATGCACATGCTCCAGTCTGAAGTCTTGATCAGTTTTCAAAAATATAAAAAGTCACCAACACCGTCTGATATTTCAGGGTTCTGTATGAGTGGAAAGAGAAACTCAAACCCGGATGTCACATCGTTCAGACCACACCCTCAGGCCGCCCTGCAAACATCAGCAGCTCGTCCTCCCAACGCATCTACATCACCTACCGCCGTGCACCAAAGAGCCAGCCACACACCTCATTGGCTGTCACCGATGTCTGCGTTATCATCCCCGGCAAAGGGGAAACGCCCCCTCACACCTTCTGCAAGGTGGACAAGAACCTCAACAGCAGCATGGTGGGATAGAGCTCTGAAAAATAATCACTTAAACCTAGTTTGTCTGCCCACACAGCCCAGATTGTTGCTGCTATGTGATGAACTTTATCTTTCTCCGTATTTCAGTGGGGATCCTCGGTCTACCTTTGTTACAAGAAGTCTCTGGCTAAAGCAAACACAATCGCATACAAAGCAGGTAAACTGTGCAGAGTTTGTAGCAGTGAAAAGAAAAAGGAAGTTTAGTCATGGATTTGTGTCAGTCATTATCAGTATTCATATAAAGAATATGTTTAACATTTCTTGCATGTGTTTGTGTCCAGGTCTTTTGTGTAGGTACCCCGAAGAGGACTATGAGTCCTTTCCACTGCCAGAGTCAGTGCCTATGTTCTGCCTGCCCATGGGGGCAATGATCGAGTGCTGGCCTGCACACACCAAACACTCCCTGCCTGTTTTTTCCACATTTGTACTAACGGGAGCCTCTGGAGAAAAGGTAAAATCACCCTTGTACGTAGTTGCTTTTTTGTATTCTTTTCTTTTACTTGTTATTTTGTGTACTCACCTACTGAAGTGGCCAAAAAAACACTTCTCCATTCAGCTTACGGCCATTTCGGTGAGATCATCACCAATTAATGATTCCCCTACAATACCACACATACAAAATATCTCCCTTAATTGCTTCATTTCAGCTAGCATCTCTATCTTTAGCTCCACCTCTGTCTCTCACTGAGAATTAGGATCCCTTATGGATTAGACTGTTTATGAAGTGCAGCTGTATTTCTAAGAATACCAGACAATCTTAATCAACTTCTGAACTCTGACTGGAATCAAAAGTGGTCTAAAGGCTGTGTTTGGAATACCAAAAGCCTGTTAGCCTCTGAAAGCACTGCAGCATAAAAGATTTTTTTTGTATTGTGCGGCTGAGTGTAGCTCATCTTTTGAATAATGGATGGCTCATGCACCACTTGGGCTGATGTGCAAGTTTTAAATGCTGGATGCTTCAGTGTTTACTGCTTCTTGCCTGCAACCTCTAGTCTGCAGGCTAGTCTCATGGCACTTTAGGCTAGGAATGACTTGTGTATTTATTTGGGAGAAGGAACTTCAAAGGGCGGATTTATTATGTTGAAAATTCTCTTGTGAAGCCGCCACTACATGCTCAATGAATGTGTTTCTCAAGGGACTTGTGGCTACTGTTGGGTTTGCATTAGGATAACAAGCGTGCGCATCCTTTAGATGCATTGTGCATTCTTCACGCAATTATCTTGGGGGCCCTTTGTGTGCAGGTGTACGGAGCAGCTATCCAGTTCTATGAGCCTTACCCAGAGGAGAACCTGTCTGAGCGTCAGCGCTCACAGCTCGGCCTGCCAAGCTCTGATCTCAGACCTGACGAGACCAGAAATGTTTACAGCAACAAGAGCATCTGCTTACTCTCCCACTGGCCCTTCTTCCAGTCCTTCAGGAGCTTTCTCACCTTCCTCTACCGATACTCCATCTCTGGGCCACATTCCCTGCCTATTGAAAAGTTAGCAACTTTTACAGATTTTATCCCTTTCAAATCAGACACTTTAGCTCACAGCCTGATAAATCATACAAAAGTAAGAAGTGTTACAACTTTACTAACTGAATTGATTTTTTACTCACAGGCACATCTCTCACTTCATGCAAAATGTGCCGTTTCCCTCCACTCAGAGACCGCGCATCCTAGTCCAGGTGAGTTTATGAGAAATCACTTCAACTTTGTACGGGTGGGTTCTTTGTTAAATTTGCTCTAACTCACTAAATTTTGCTTGTGTCTTCCACAGCTGTCTCCACATGACAGCCTGATGCTGAGCCAACCTGTGTCCTCTCCGCTCCCACTCAGGTAAAGATAACAATAAATTTCAGAATTACAACATCTTGCATTTTTTGCAATCCTAATCTGAAAACTTGTGTTGTTGTTGTTTTTTAAATTGCCGTGTGTTTTTGTGTGGTAGTGGGGGAAGCCTCTCCACGTTGCTCCTGAATCTGGGCCCCAAAAATGCTGCCACTCTGCTCGTGTTGGCTGTCACAGAGCACAAGATCCTGGTTCATTCCCTGCGCCCCGCTGTACTCACCAGTGTAACCGAGGCCCTTGTGTCTGTAAGTATTGTCTTTTTTAATCCTCTTTTTTTCCTGACAGTAAAACGAAGGTCTTTCATGGGACCATAAAAATCTTTTGTATATATTGTTTATAGTAATTTTACTTATGATCCTTTTCAGATGATTTTTCCCTTCCACTGGCCATGTCCATACATCCCTCTGTGCCCGCTGGCTCTGGCAGATGTTCTTAGTGCACCATGCCCTTTCATTGTGGGCATGGACTCCCGGTACTTTGATCTTTACGTCCCCCCGGCTGACATCACTTGTGTGGATCTGGACACCAACACCATCTCCCAGTAAGTGACCTCTTACTGCAGCCAGTCTGTGCTACTAGATGGCCACCTTCAAATCAACTCTTATGTAATGATAAGAGGTGGAATGTGAAGTATTTTTACTGTACAGAAAAAAAAACATGTTTGGATCCCACTGGTCTCCCACATCAATTCAAAAGGTATTCTGTGAGGATATCAGTGAATCCTCCCTCCCTCATATCTTTTTTGTTTCCTAACTGTCCTCCCGTGTAACAACAACCATCTGTTGTGCTTTCAGAAAAGATGACAAGAAGGCTCTTACGTGGAAAATCTTGCCCAGGAGAGCCTGCAAGCATCTTCTCAATAGTCTGAATAAGCTCTATCAGCAGCTCATTGAGGGTGAGTCCAGTCTGATGCTGTGTCATCCTCTAAGTGGTTTCATGAATAATTTTGGTTGCTTAGGCTACATGAGTCTGTTGAGTCAGCCTCTATGGGCAGCTTTACAGGAAAACTGACAGGATGCACTCACTGTTCCGTTAATAAAATAGTGCAATGATTAGTTCTTTTATAGAAGAGCATGTTGACCATGTATCATTCGCCATTTATGGTTTTTTAACTGATCCTCACCCTTCCTCTTATTCCATATATGGTATTCTTTCATTAGTGATTTATTCAGATTATTGTTTTTATTATTCTATTTCTATTTAATTTAAAAATCTTTTAAATTATGCAAAAATGAACTGTTATGTCCTGCCTCTTATAAAATCTAGATCTTCGCTGTGGTGTTTGAACAACATGACATCATGAATACTGGTCTAGACAGGAACAATTTGCTTGCGACATCATGCCAAGTGGTCTGTTTTTGCTAGCTTTATACCTGTTGGCAAGTTGGTCTCTGCATTTCTTTTAACTAGGTCTGCTGTGAAAATCAGAGTATTATACATAATTTGACTTTGACAGTCTCACTTTTACTCCAGTCTTGAGTGCTGTACTTAATACTTCTTTCCTTGTGGAAAAAGTGTGTGGTCTGTGGTAATAATAATACTGGTGTCTGGTTAAATAACCGGTTATTTGCTATCAGGTGGTTTACGCGCGTATGGATTGTTAAAACATCAGCTGTTGTGTGCCCTCAGGTGGTCATTTAAACCATGAAGATGTGCAGATGGATCACACAGTGACCGACTGTGAGCTTGAAAGTGGAAAAAGCCTGCACACACTAGAGCTCGAGATCCAGGAGGCCTTCCTGCGCTTCATGGCTGCCATCCTGCGAGGCTACCGTTCCTATCTGTTGCCCATCACCCAAGCCCCGTCCGAGAAAACCACTGATGCCAGCTCCCTCTTTGACATCCAAGGTATGTGTCACTCTCAGCCAGTAATATTCACCATACTAAGTCACGGCAAACCATGCTGACAGGTCATGGCTCCCCTCCCTCTGTGATTCAGTGCTGTAGTAAGTCGCGGGGTTAAGGTCTGAATGCTGCTAAGCTGGCCTCAAATCAGAGCTGTAATGACTGTTGTGATTTATGTTAAGCCTCGGTGGAAATTAGGGTTGGATGACAAGTCAGAGAGGCCACTGCGATTAATAGCACAATGTCCCTGCACATCTGTGTGCTATTATGTAAGAGGAGCAGTGGAGAACAAATTGTTTCATAACACAGCATTTATTTTGCGGAAATGTTGGTTACGGCTGCATCTTTACCCCATAAATATTTTGCAAGGGCTTGACAAGTAAATGCAATGATTTAGAATCATGAGACGGATATGAATTCCCCACTTTTTAAGATTTTCAATAAATAATTTCGTTTTCTTTTTTACAGGCTTCTTGAAGAGCAGAGACCGCTCCCATCAGAGGTTTTACTCCCTCATGACCAAGACTCAAATGTTCAGTCGTTTCATAGAAGAGTGCTCCTTTGTCAGTGATAAAGATGCCAGCCTGGCTTTCTTTGATGAGTGTGTTGATAAGGTGAGGTTTACAGCTAATCTTTATTATGGAGTTTCAGTGTCAGAGATGATTCATCAAAATCATTCTGCTGCGTAGGAACAAACGCTCTTTGAGCGATATTTAGTCTGGCCTCTGACTGCTGGCAGAAATTCTCTAAAAAAGAAGCAGAAACATTTAGAGGAACAATTAATCACGCACTGTCCTCTAAATTAAGACCTTTTTTGGACTTTATTTAATTTTCAAAAAGAATGAAAAAGCAATTAACCGAAAGTAAAGGCAATAAACAAAAAGTAATTAACACTTCAGCACATCTCTTGGGCCTCTTTGTAAGATCAGCTCTAAGCTTTTCCATCAACTTTATTGTCTGCTTCTTTTTAAAGATGTTTTCTGTCTTCTTTTTGCTTCTTCTGCTGTTCTGATTATCTGCCTTCTTGTCATTTCTTTCTTCTCCTTTGCTTGTCGTTACGGTCCCTGCCTATCAGTTATTTTCCAGTGGAGGAAAGGTAAGTTACTCAATCCTATGCTGCTGTTTAAATAAAATATTTTTAACATTTTCCCACATTGATCCCAATCAAAGGATTTAATAATGTACATTATATTTATGTGCACTTATTTTGAATAAATCAAGGTGGTGTAACAGAGGGCTAGAAAGAAAATGTCTTTAATGTGATGACATGCATTAGATGTCAGAAATCTGCGTTATCCTTTTTGTTGTTGTTGTTGTTGTTGAAATCCCGTGGGATGTGCTGATTATTAGTTTGTGCTAATTCTTCGTAGACTTGACAGATTTTATGAACACAAACTGACAACTTGTTTTGTCACACCCTCGCACAAAAACACTAAAACATCCGCCTCCTCTGTTCGTGTGTGTACGTGTGTGTGTGTGCTAGTACACTTGTGCAATCAGGAAGTCACATTTACATCCTGCTTGAAGAGTTTGAACTGTATTAATGGTCATTGTGGTTATTATTGAGAAGTGGAAGCCTTGATTCATACAGCGTCATTGCTGCTGAGGTTGACAACAAATGCGTGATTGAGAAAGAGCTCTCGGGTGTAAGAGGAAGGGCAACAAACAGAGAAACACAGAGCAGAATTGAAGTGAGGGCAAACAGGTCAGTGAGGGTCCGGTGACTGAATCATCCACTCAACTGAGTGGAACAAACCCTGTAATCCAGTACACCGGGGAACTATTCAGCCGCTGCCATAATATTAACGTTTTTGTGAAACTCATGCCCGAGATAAGCTGGTAATCGATTCAGACAAGCCAAGTGAGTGCACATCAGCTCAGTAGGCTTTTTATAATGTCCCAGGAAACTATTCAGAGCTGATTTTCTTTAAAAAAGGAGCATGTATGCTTTTGCTCGGCTTCTCTTTGTTCCTGCTGTTGTTCTCAGAAAGGCATGCAGGCATGCAGGCAGGCTTTGAAAGCTTCTCTCCAGACAGCAGATAAGTCCATTTGGAGCTGAAGCAAATGTGGCAGTTAAGTATCAAGTAGTGCTGCCAAAGCTGTACAGTTAAATGGTTTCATGTCCCTAGAGTAACATGGCATCAATTTTGTCCAGGTCACTGCAGCCTAGATTAATTCGGTCTTGGAGAATTCACGGGATCAAGCATTCGGTAGTGCCCTGTAGTTAACTGGAATTGGAGCAAAAGCCATATTTCTGATGCAGGCCGGTTCATTACTGACATCTTTGTGTCCTCACTGACCCTGATATCTGGTCGGATCTGAATGCTTCCAGAAAGCTTTAGCACTTGTAGATTTGTGTTTAGAGAACAGCTAAAAGGAAAGATGAAGACAGCTGCTGAATTTGTGTTTCTCTTGCAAACCAGATGGACAGTGAGCGACCAGAGGACGCCAGACTGATCGAACTGGATGAATCGCACCGCAGCGAGCACACAGTCTACATCAACCCTCCAGAGCTGCCTCCGCCATCGCAGGGAGAGGAGCATCCTCTGTGCTATAGGTACCACACTGCAGATGAATCTCTAAATGAGAGAGGCAAGACAGGGGGTTTCTTTTTTTAAAACTCTGTCCTGTATGCTTGAGCAGCACACTGGGTGCTGCTCCCAAAGGACAGACTCATAAACTGCTTCCGTTGTTAGACTTTGTCACTGCCACAGGGCTGTGTGGTTATTTTGAGCTGTAACACATTACTTTTGGATTCTTATGTTGGTGCCTCAGGGAAGAACCAAACTGTTGTAGGAATAACTCAGCTTGCTAGCATTTATGAGCAATCCATGTCTATTTTTAGCTTATGTAACTGTATATAAGGGAGTATACATTTCTTTCTGCAGCTACTCTGCATTTCCTGTGCTAAATGCTGAGCTTCTGGAGCCTTTGGAGGGAGCAAGTCCTTCATCGGCAGGCATAGCCTCACGCCACAGCAGTCCAGCCAGCCCCACAGCCATCTTTAGACGCTCTAAACAGGTCCTTAAGAATCTTCATGTCAATTTGGTTTCTTTCATGAACAAAGATAAACCTAAATATGTTCAAATTAATGTCACATTTACTCCTGTACCTATTCTCCATAATCATGTGTAAGGATATGAATGTGAATCCAAAATGCAAATCTGGTTGTTAATAGACAATGAATCACATTTACATCTGATCTTTTTCATCTTAGGAGATCAAATCAGCTCAAAGGATGGCCAAAACATATTCATCTATGCCTCAGATGTGGTCCAAGTGTCTGCTTCGCCACTGCTACGGCCTGTGGTTTATCTGCTTGCCAGGATTTGTTGGCAACTGCCACTCCAAGGTGCGAGCGCTGCGTACGGCTTATGATGTGCTGAGGAAAATGCAGGACAAAAAGCTGCAGGCTCCAGATGAGGTAGGAAACTGCTCTGGATAAGAAAACAATACAGATCTGCCGATATGATTCAGAAAAGACGACGCTGCACATTTTCAGTGTTAACGTGTTTTTTTTCTCCAAGGTTTGTTACCGTGTGCTGCTGCAGCTGTGTGGACAGTACAGCCAGCCAGTCCTGGCTGTGAGGGTGCTGTTTGAGATGAAGAAAGCTGGAGTTCAACCCAATGCTATCACATATGGGTACTATAACAAGGTGCGTGCTATCGGTCGTTAACAATACAACTAAGAAAATGCAAGCAATTTGCATATTGGATTGAGATGGGAGCTTAAATCTTAAAATATGTTGTATTTCTTCTCCAGGCGGTATTAGAGAGCACCTGGCCATCGACCACCAGGGGAGGTTACTTTCTATGGGGAAAGCTGAGGAACGTGCTCCTCGGTGTGCTCCAGTTCAAGCAAGCAGGAAGGAAACAACGGAACTCCCAAAGAGATCCTCATCTTTCAGGTAAGGAAAAATTAAATTCCTGATTATGTGACTGTCTGTAACAACCCAATTACATATATTTTGGTGAAAAAACAAAACAAAACATACAGATATTTTTTTCATTCAACTACAGCACTTCCACAAACATCTGGCCAAACATTTTGTATAGAGCAGTAATTCTCTGTGAATGCTTTCCTGGGCGGTTACATAGATCACACACATCATATTTTTGCCTCTTGTAAATAAAAAGCATGGATCAATCTTGTCTTGTATTAGCGGTTCAGGCTGGAGGGTATGTTGGCAAACTGAGCCCATTAGTAACATCTAAATGTTATCTAAACACCACAGCTCACCTGAGTATTGGTGCTGACCATCTTCATCCTTTTATGATCACAGTGTAACAATTTTGTGATGGATGCTTCCAGCAGGATAACACGCTGTGTCATAAATCATCTCAAATTGCTTTCTTGAACATGACAGTGAGTTCACTGTATTCAAATGGCAGCCACAGTCACCAGATCTCCATCCAACAGAGCACTGTTGGGATCTAGTGGAATGGGAGATTCTTATCATGGATGTGTAGCCAACAAATCTGCAGAAACTGTGTGATACTATCATCTCAAATAACATCTCTGAAAAATGTTTCCTTAGAACTCCGATTAAGGCAGTTCTGTAGTCAAAAGTAAAACTAGTAGTGACTGCTTTACACTCGATCCCAGTGAGGCTTTAAGATGTTTTGGACTGCATCAAATTTACAGAAAATTACTCCTGACTTCATCAATGGTGTATTTTCTTCTTAGTTACTGTAATTGCTTTATGAATTCATGCGACATAGTCTGATCCTGGTTCCCTACCTTGCTTTTTTTGAAACCTTTTACACAAAGTGAAGAGGTTTTCCTCCCTGGCAGTCAAAGTATACAGATTCCTTTTGATCTCAGTCTCAAATTCCCACAACAACCCGCAGAGACCCTCATTACCATAATGACATATTGAGTGATAGGCTTTAATGAAAAAGTAATGCTTTACACCATTTGATACGACATTTTTCCCAGCTGCACATATTTTAACTTAACGTTTTTAAACGTTTAAATTCCCAAAATAAAAACACGATCATAGTAAGTGCATCTTCGGTCTTGAGCAAGATTCGTTCACTTTTCTTCACTTTGAGGTAAAATAGATAAATCTTATAGCGCTGGTTGATGCTGTGGCACTCAGAACATTCCTGCGTTTGCTGCAGATGATAATGATTGCAACACAGTTCAGTGAGGGTTTATACATCGCTCATATATAGTGTGAGTGCAGCTCTGGTTTCATAATCCTGTTGGTAGTCTGTCTTTTGTGAAGCCTCTCTCATCCCCTTTCTCTCTGCTCTTATCTCCCTTTAGACGGCAGCGATCTAGACACAGTCAGCCATGGCAGTTTGGACAGCGCTAATGACTCTGCTGAGCGCACCTCCATCGACACCGACTTCACTAAAATGGACTCCAGCGATGATGGATTTAGTACAGGTAGAGAGCTACTGCCCTATGTCGTTCTCATTCCATCTATTTTACGTGCAGCCTTTTACTTTCCCTCATATCTCTCTGATTTATGGGATGTGATTGAATTAACTGCCTTAAAAGTGGCAGAACATCATGAATCTCAAACCTTAATTATTCATCTGCACTGACTTTCTCTCAGTCATTTTACACAAACTAATATATGAAAGACTCCAGTATTAAGGTGTGATGAAAGGTTCACCGTTTTCACTGTTGGTTTTTCCCATACCTGATGTACTTGATTTATATCAGAGAGACGTTTTTGTTGTTTATTTTGATATTATGGAATTATGCCAGGTAATCAGAGCGAAAATCTCTTTAGTGGTTGTGTCGTGTCTTGTTTTTTCCTCTGTGGTTAGATGCTATGGATGGTGAGGTGCAAGGATCAAGGATAGTTTGATCCCTGATTATTTACTTAATGGTGTGAAAGCAATAGGGAATAAAGGGGATGTGTAGTCAAAGGCACTCTGCTAAATACATAGATATACAATATGTGTGCTGCATGTGCCGTATTATAGGTACCTTTCAGCATGTAAGCAAATAACAGGTGATACCTTTTGTTATTTATTTACATTTTATATCCTTTTTGTTCGGCTTGCCCGCCCTCGGCTGGTGGTAGGGTCCATTCAGGCATGGATAAGAGAAAGAAGGCGTAACGTAGATGGAGATGTGGTGGCAGTTTGTTGTGTAGCTGCTTTCTTACTCTTGCTTTTAAATATAACTTTTAAAACTTTCTGCTGCTTTTAAACCAGCCCAGTCAAAAGCATAAATAAATACATATAATAAATCTTTGAATTATGCATTAAAGGCAAATTGCATTCAAATTACATTTTAAGTGATTGGGGAAAATGCAAATGTAAAAGCCAAGAAACAAGCACTTACATAAAGTCTGCTCTGTAATATGTGGTGGTGGAGGTATGGGTGGGGTTGGGGAAAATTGTATTATGTTGGATAGCGTTAGGTAGGCATGTTTCTTTTGTAAGCTCACATCTTCGCAGCTAAGACAAGTACCAAAGCTGAAAAGACCAAAGCTTTTGCGCTAACAATATCATCTGGCACAACTTGTCTCATCAAACTACTGAAAGTGAACAAATTCTTTGAAAATACTCCAAGCACAGTGGAGAAGGTTTGTACTGTCTCCTGCTATTTGACCTTGTGAATTTAATGAAGTTTTTATAAAAATATTCTGTTCCTTTTCTGGTGCCCCTGCTTTTCTATTCTGGGTGTTTTGTGTGCTTCATGCTGAAGGGAATGTCACAAAGCGCTTGTAAGCAAAAACTCTCTGATCAGTTGTCTCATATAAAGCTTCCATGGAGACTAATAGGAACAAATTCTAATTCACTCGAGGAAGAAACAAAACACCAGTGAGAGGACATTTAAAAAGTAAGCGTCAGCGGAGTGATTTCTCCTTATCTTTTTCAGGTGAACAGTCAGACCAAGGCTATGATTCCTTGTCTAAGGAGGAAGAGAGATTGTGCAGCAGAGAGAGTGATGGCACAGCCCTAGTGGAAGACAAAGGAGTCAAGTCAAGTGAGTTATGGATTGCTTTTATGTCGTATCTTTGACACTGGGGGATTATTTCTGCAAAAAGTGACTCACAGCTCACTGCAAAATGGATGCTTTGCCTTTAAAAGCTGGTGGTATCACATCTGGCTGTGGGTGTAAAGTGGTTTTTTTTCTTGTCCATTTGCTGTTAAATTTAGGTGTTTCTCATTAAAAAAAAATACAATCTGCTGATGGATAAACGTGTTATGTAAGCAGATGACTTTTGCCTTGAATTTTGTTGCAAATCATGACATGCGGTGTCTGACTTTGTGTTGTTTTTCTAATTTTTCAGTCTTCATAATCAGTAGTCCTCTGTAATTGGTGTGGCATTTTATCAGAGCCTTAATAACTTATTACTTTTGGCTTAAAATGCAATACAGCTGTATTGTAAGATAAACACATATCCCTTAAGGAACCGCAGAGCTGCCAGTTTCCCTTCCTCCTCGTCCCTGCAGCAGCTTCATGTTGGCGTGAACAGTAGAACACCAGCAACAATTCATTCAAATCTAACAGGATTTTTTAGAATAATGCAAGAGCACAATAATGCCACAGATTTCAGTGGACTAGCCAAAAACGCACAAAAATGCCTTTTAGTGTTCATTCTCAATCTAAATGTTGTTCAAAACTGCAGCGTTTGATGTGGAGGTTCCATTCTTTCTCCCAGTGCCTCCAAATCAAAAGATGCTAACACAGCAATGTTTTATTTATAAAGCAGACTCTCAAGAAGTCGTTTTATTACTGCGTATAACCACTATGTACCGTTCAGCTGAATGCTTTCAAATGTGTTTTTGTCACAGGCAGTGGCCTTAGGCTGGCTTCCAGTCCATCTAGTGACACTCTTCTGAGTGGAGCTTTGCCAAAGGCAGAGAGGCCAAATTCTCTGGACTTGTCTGGTGGACAGGGAACTCTGAGGCTCAGTGTCCCCATTCTAAGTACATCAAAGCAGCTTCACCTTGCTTCTGACAGACTGCATGAAGTAGAGGAAGAGGTCACAGAGACTGATAAACAGAAACACCCAGTGGAGAGGGCCGGCGTTATCTGCAATGCCGGGACAGTGAGGAGGACAGGTATTGAGATGGGATTTGATCCCCTGTCGCTGATGGCAACAGCGACCGTACAGGAATGTGACCATGACAACAGCAGTGCATCCAACTCTAGGCGCAACCTGGCCGAGGAGATTGAAACGTACATGAATAATGGCAACAGCCCCTTGAGCAGCCGCACGCCCAGTATGGACCTGCAGAACCCCTCAAGCCCTTTGTTCCGCTCAGCCTCTTCTCCCCACTCCTCCCCGCAATCCTCAACCCTAGTTCAATCCACTACACACCTCCCACTGCCTGCCAAAACAAAGGAGAGGCTGAGGCAGTCTCCATCTCTTCCTCTTGGTATTTGTAACAAAGACAGAGAGAGGCCTCCCTCTTTGGTTTCACCGTCATCACCCACTCCTTCCACTTCATCGTTCTCCATGGAAACACTGTTCACCCCAACTCTCGACATCTTCAAGAGCAGCGTTATATCAGCAGGAAAGGGTGTGGCTGAGAAAGCTAGTCGTCTCTACTCTCGTTTGTCCTCTCAAACTTCACTAACACAGGTTAGAATTTTTTTAACATATAAATAATTCATGCATATTTGGGATTACTGGCTCTAGGATGAAATCTAGTTACAGTTCTTTTTTGCCCCCTGCAGGACGCAAACTGTGACCGCATGAGTGTGTCCTCACTGACCTCAGGAGAGGCCGATTGCTTCTCGCTGCTTGATAATGACTCCTGTCTAGATCCAGATGGATTTACATCCCCACAGCATGGTAGCGTGTCCCGAGTCAGGAGAAGCCCCGTTGGGCATCATCATACTAACCTGGGCAGCCCTGGCACCCCAAACAGAGTGTTCAGACACAACTCCTTTTCTGGTTCGTTCCACATCTTTTAATAAATATTGTTGTAGTGAAGCTTTTATTTTCGTGTGTTACATTGTTATTTTACAACGTTACTGATACTTACACTGGATGATCAACAAAGTCAATTAAATCAGGTCCCTTTCCTGCTAGAAGCAGCTCTAATCTAAAAAACTCATGGCTTAAAGCTTTGTTGTTACAAGCTCATTATAACTGCAGCATTGTGCAGGTTTGCATGAAAACACTTCTTGGCAGTCTAAATTTAGAGTAAGAGTAGGCCTCAGTGATGGAAAGAGTTGGGTGTTGTTCTATTGGAAAGTAGGCCAGCAGGCGTGAGGGATGATGCAGTGTGTAGGTTTTTCTGCACCCAGCCACAGGCCCTATGCTAAACACACTTCAACATGTACACGTGCATGCACAATCACGTGCACACAAGCAGAGACACAGACTCACTAAACCTGCGGCACAAATACAAACACTCATTGCAGATTTTAATAAAGTAATTGCTGCTTTGTTTCAGCTGGACACTTTTTCTTAGTTTCATCCAGATATTTCAAGCTTTGACAGCTGTGTTCAGTCTTGGCTTTGCGTTCTGTGTCTGATTGTATAATCCTCCACTGTATCCAGGTGGTTTGGCACTTCCCTCCAAAACTCCTCACACTCCAGATTCCTCCCCCGACACCGGCCGCTTCCAACCCACTCCCAATTACACCGTAGAGGTAAGGCACCAGCACATAACAATCCCAGTCCAACTCTTGTCTGTAGGCTCGCTCAGGCAGTGTGATGGTTTCTTTCTGAACCTGACGCTTTCTTTTATAGGTGTTGATGTCTAGCTGTTCACTTTGTAAGACATGTGACTGTCTGGTGTATGATGAGGAGATAATGGCAGGATGGACGGCAAATGACTCAAACCTCAACAGCACTTGTCCTTTCTGCGGCACAGCCTTCTTGCCTTTTCTCAATGTGGAAATCAAAGATCTGAGACCGCACAGCAGGTAAAATTTACACAGCACACTATGCTTACAAAGAGAGCTCAAGCACTTTGAATAGTTAAAGCCATCAATTTGGGCTATTTTCAGTTACAACATTGTGCTAGATTGTCTTTTCTATAGTATCTTGCTAATTGTCTGGAACATTTTTTTTTTCTTTTTACAAAAGAGCACTAAGGCACACAGACACAGACAAAACATCTTTTATCCCCGTGGCCCATTTAAACAGATCCACTCTCTGTCTCTCATCAGGTCGTCTAAGAAAAGCAATCCGGTTAAAGAGGAGGATACATCCCTGCCACCCAATCCCGAGGAAAAAATCTCCACAACAGACGGTGCAGCTGAGGCGTCTGCAGCTCCTGCACAGAAGCGGGAGAGCAGTGGGGGTGCTGGCCAAGGCCCAGCCTCATCCTCCTCCTCCTCCTGCTCCTCTGCTTCTGCTCCTGTAACAGTGCCCTACTTGAGCCCTCTGGTTCTGTGGAAGGAGCTGGAGAGCCTGTTAGTGAATGAGGGCGACCAGGCAATCTCCTCCCCAAGCGTTGTTGACCAACATCCCATTGTCTTCTGGAACCTTGTTTGGTACTTCAGAAGGCTCGACCTGCCGAGTAACCTGCCAGCTCTTATCCTGGGCTCCCAACACTGTAGCCACGAAGACCAGGTAAATATGACAGCCTGTCACCCACGCAGAATACTTTAATGATGTCATCCCGTGTGCCATCAGCAACTAGAAAAGTGAATATTGTAGCTCATTAGCTTAGCCAAGCGCTAAGGCAAGCAGAAACAGTTTGTACCAACTGGCACTTCTAAAGCTCAGAAAATTATTTGGGACTTTGGTGACTCCTAGTGTTGTTATTAAAAATCAAAACTAACAAAATATAATGCATGAAACCATAACACGACTTGTGCCTACAGAGGACAATGCAATAATGAATTCATCTTTTTTATGTATTTTGTCCCCTTCAGACTCCTCAGATGCTGTCATCGGAGGACAGCAAGCAGGTTCTCGTGAGGATTATGTGGGACAATTTGAAGTTGCACCAAGACAAAGTTCAACCCTGCTACGTCCTGTGGAACACCCACTGTAAGTTAATACAATGTTTACTTTCACAGACTATAGTGCAATAAATTAGAAAAGGTGATATCAGGCTACCTTCAGAAAATTATTTTCCCGGTAAGGTCAGATATTTACATGCAAATGAAACAATGCATATTAACTAGTAGATCATGCATAATTCAGCTCAGGAAACCTATTAATCAAGTCATCTTATCAGTGAGCCACACCTTCAGACTTCGTTTCTTCATTTCTCTCATCTGTTAATGAGAGAAATGAGATGAATGAACCTTTGATCGCAGTGATTTTAATCTCTCCCTCTTCGCAGGTGCCAACTCGCTGGTTCGCTCCGGGTTATGTGAAGAAGGCCAACTCTTCACTGTGGAGCTCCTGCAGGGTTTCGTGAGGAGCATTAAGAAGAGTGATGTGCATCAGCCCATGAGCCAGATCATTCAGCTGTTGGGGCCTGAGTTAGGTTTTAAAAGACAGAGGTAAGTAAATAAAGAGGTGTGTGATGAGTAAAATTACACCGGCAAAATCATATGAATGGAAAATCTCATTGCTTTTCTTTTCTTTTCTCTCCCAAAAAAGGAGTCTCTACAGAGAGTTATTGTTCCTTGCTCTGGTGGCTTTGAGGAAGAACAACATTAATATCAGTAAGTTCAGAGCATGGATATTTTAGTTTTTAGTTATTTTAGCAGGACTGGAAATGTCAGTCCACTGCTTTTGCCCAAATATGTAATAATGACTCTTGATGGCTTTAATGATGCCCTGACATTTTGTGTAACTCCATCAGGCGGGTTTTTTTCTTCTTTTTTTCACATATCCTGTACAAAGTTTTGTGTAAACAGCCATCTTGGATGCAATACACTAGCCTCATTTGTACTCTGTACAAAGTATAAGATTAAAGTATTTGAATATATCCACATAACACAGTTTTAGTACCACCTTACATAACCCAAAGTATTTCTCTGACCATCTACAATAGAACAGCTAGCTAGAAGACTGTAGATTCTTCTGCCGATATTCTCAAATGCCTGCTGTTTGTAGTTAATGGATATAAAAGATTTTATATAAAGAAAGCGTGCTGACAGATTCTTAACTTACCATTATCTCGCCTGCAGGTGCTTTCGATCGCGAGTACAAGCTGGCATACGATCGCCTCACCCCCAACCTGGTTAAACTGACACACAACTGTGACCGGCCCCCTGGAGCAGGGGTCATGGAGTGTAGAAGGACATTTGGAGAGCCTGGTTTGTGAACATTTTGTCCCCCTTCTGTAGCTTTTTTTCCTCCCTCCAACAGTCACTGCTGCTGTTGTTGTTGTTTTGTTTGTTTCTTTGTTTGTCAAACTGCTCTTCAGACTCAGGACCAGCTCATCTGACTGAAGCATTAAGCTCTTGTAAGCACAATGGGACTGAACATAATGCAACTGCCATGAGTTTCTTGAAAACTGTCAGAGCTGAGAGGCATGAAGTGACAGGCCTTGTATTTGTAAATACTTTGAAGATATTTTCTGTATAAATGTTTGCACAGTTATTACACGGTCTACTTTATGCCTCTGTTACTGTTGAAGCTGTGAATAAGTAGGTACAACTAAGTGTAAGTTCACCTCGTCGAAATTCCTCAGTGGTCCTGGTGACCTTGTTAAGACTGTTGTTGACTGTGTGTACTTTTAGACGTTCATGTTTTTACAAAGCACTTTGATAAGATGAGCACTTGCTATTTGTTCTCATTTACATGGGGCTGTGTCTCTGCCACGCACACCTTAGTCATGGTTCTGTCTGAAATTTCCACAGGTTCAAGTTTGTAAAGGCAAATCACTTCCTCTTCATGTACACCTCATAAAGCAGACAGGTTAAACTCATATACTGAAATACACTAAACTAGGTTGTAACCTCATAAAATTATAAACCACAAAATTGTTTCTGATTCAAGAATGGAGCCAGTTAATTTATATGCACAATGTTTATTTGTTTTTGTACAATGTACCAAAAGATCCCAAAAGGGAATATTATATAATTCATTAATTTACAGTTTGGTTTTTTTTTAGGCAATATCTTTTTTTAAAGTAATGATTAAAATTTTGTGTTAAATGTGATTTTGCAAGGATGGATTTCCTTAAAAACAGTACAATCAATCAAAAGGAGATAAATGTTTTCTGTCAACATTTTCTTTTATAAAGACTTTGAGTCACACTAATGGGTTCATAATAATGTACAGAGCATTTGACTCTAGAATTTTGTATATTTTCTTTTTGTCTTCAATGTATGGTGTCGATGTTTTAGATATTTGGACAACAGTGCACTGTTTAGTGTGACATACAGAGTATTGATGGATGTTTTACACACTTATACTAACCGGTCTTGGAACAGACGGTAGTGCAGGCTTATTTGCACTGAGAATATTTAAAGATATAAAGATGTCAAAGGCATTTCTTTGACATGAAAAACAGCTCCGACCTGCCCTCATTCAGAAATCACTTTAAAACACAAGTGTGACAGTTCACTCTTTCACGATCAACTGACAAAAAACCTGGAGTGATGCAGCTCCACAGCTCATTGCTGGACTTTGCAGTAACTGATGATACAATGCTGGATTATATAAGTCTGTGTGCTTGAAATAAAACACCAATCTCACAGCATGTAGACCAGTATTTTAGCCAACTTGTAAAAAAAAAAGTCTGGGTAAAAAACAAAACAGTGAATGACCAAAACATAATTTTATGTCTATGTGTTGTTTACACTGTGTCAATTTTAACAATGTTTTCAATGTATTATTTATCATTTGTAACACAGATACTGATTTGTATGATTTTTACATAAAAAAAAGAAAAGAAATGAAATTTCTTCCTTAGGTGGATGTATAGTTTGACTTCATTTATGAATAAAGACATTTATTCTATGGATGTTGTGTTTGATTTATTTTTTATTTTTTCAATGATTTTTCATGATTTTTGAAAAAAAAGTTCAAGCAAGCTCAGGGTCCCTATCATGATTCTTACAAAATCATTTACTTACGATGATACAAAATACACATTTAGTAGCCTACATTTTTCAAAATGTGTCCACAAACTAACACTTTTACTTGCATTTCATAGACAGTGCATAAAAAACCCATTAACATCTCTGTTAGGTCTTACACCGCAAAATCTACACTGTATTAGACAGTAGTCATGCATCTCCCCGTGTACTATGAAAATCAATTTAAAAGCTGCCATCATTTCTATAAGTGAGTATCGGGTTCTAGAAAACGCTTTATTGCTGCTGACATACCAGACACTTCACTGGTAACAATGCAGAGCACGTAGCTTTCTGAATGTTTCCTATAGATATCCAGGTCTATGCTCGTGAGATCCTTTCCCAAAAAGGTTAACAGTTCAGCAGAAAGAATTAGATGGAAACTGGGCAGATGATGATACGATCTTCCAACATAACACTGAGCACCAAGAAGATAAAGTAGAGGAGGAACATGGTGAAACCCAGCACCTTATTCATCTTCCAGTTACAGGAAGCAATGGAGATGATGACAAAGAGGAGCATGAGGAAGAGCAGCACAATGGCACAAAAGAGCCCATTGCTGCTGACAGCCACTGGACCAAAACTATGGATGGCTGAGTACAGGAGCCAAGGGACTGGGAGACTTTTAAATAAAATGATAGTGAAAAAACATAAAGAAAAGGGAGAGAAAGGAATTATTAAAGTTTGTGTTAAGCAGCTTTAAAAACGAAATTGATGACGATCCAGCTATAGAGGCTCACCCCACAGTGATGTCAAAGATGTTACTGCCCACAGAGCTAGACACAGCCATGTCTCCCAGGCCTTTACGAGCCACAATCACACTGGTAATGAGGTCAGGGATGGAGGTCCCCGCAGCCAGCATAGTCAGGCCCATAATTTCCTCTGAGATGCCAATAGTCTCACCCACCTAGGAAGATGAACAAGATTTTTAGGTGCTCAGCTTTTAGTTTACACAGATCTTTTAAGCGATACTGTGTGTCAATGCACATCAACAGGAAACAAAGCAGAGTATTTGTATCTAAAGTAACTGACCTGATGGGCCCACCACACCATGAGGTACGAGAAGATAGCAATCCATAGAATAGAGCCCAGGAAGGTGACAACAAAGAATTTTCTGGATTTCTATAGGACAAAGTGAGTTATGGAAAAGCAAAATGCAGCATGATTTAAATTACCACAGCTGATATCAGAAATATTATGGTATCTCTCACCGGGTTGCGAACATCTGGGACAGTAAGCCACAGAGGGAAAACTATGGGCAACAGGAAGAGGTAGGTTGCTTGCTTTCGACGTGTATCGGGCCATTCTAAAGACAGAGGTTCATCGTCTTTTTCCTCTTCTTCTTCGTCTTTATCCTCATCATCATCCTCATCTTCACTGGACTCGTCACTTTCATCATCGCTGTCCTCTTCGTCGCTCTCAGAGTCGTCTGACTCTCCTGACCCATCATCTTTTGCTGGTACATCTTCCTGAAGTAGGAAAGATACCGCAATTAAAACATATGATAAAAAGAAACAAAAGTCAAACCATCCTAAGGAAGCAGGTGCCCACAAGTTGTATCATTGATCTGTGCATTGACTCTTACATAGACAGGAATCAAAGACTGACTTCTGGGCTTTTTGAAAGCCACCAGGACATGGTTGGAGAGTACCTTCTTGTCCTCTGGCTGCTCCTTCTTTTCTTCTTCTGCAGCTGGGGTTGGTTCTGACTCTTTGCTCTGCTCAGTTTTTTCCCCACCATCTGTGAAAGGAATCCCAAAGAGTTTGCTTAATAACTGCGGGCCCTTATGCAGTTATCTGGAAGATTTTAATTTCATTTAAGACTTCAGGACTGATTACAGGAAGAACTGCAGTCAATGCATTAGCTGAATTCACTCACTGTCTTCTTAGCTATATACCTATACATTCCTTGAGTTCTCTGCATAGTTATATGCACTTGGTTTGTACATGCAATTTGACATGTCAAATATGTCAAATAAAAAAAAAACATAAAGCTAGCATTAACAAGTAAACAAGCTTCAGTGATTTAGCATCCTAACAGATGAGTTTCGTCTTGCTAACCACCTTGGCCAACGTGTGATGCAGAGAAATGTTAAAAACATTGTTAATACTTCCTTACATTCACAAGGAAAGCTGTGATGACGGTGGAGAGGGCTGCTCTGACCATGTTGTTTTATTACTTTTTTGCTAAAATGTTATTTGGCAAATTCCTCCACCTCCTGTCATTCTCAGTTTGTTAGCAAGTAATATTTGGTAATATAGTAGATATTCAGTTATAAAAGTAATAATATTTTTAAATTCTTCAGTCAGGAAAGAGTGCCAAAAGCTGAAGACATCCATGTAAAGTGCAGACAGACAGCAAAAATGGTATGTTTTAATCTGTTCCAGTTTAACTAGTTAAACTGTTAAAAAGTGGAATAATATGTTTGTTTGTGTATTCTGGAGGCTGGGGAATCTCTGCTTGCCTTTGTGTAAAAGTCACGCCACCGTCATACAGTATATATATATTTTTTTTTTTAACTAGTGTGTACTAACTGTTTCCAAGGTATAAGCTAAAATATTACTACAATGGGGAAACAGTTGTTTTATTATGATAGTTGGCATATAGCGACATCTACTGATGTTGAACAAAAAACCTATTTTTTTTTTTTTTAAGTCATTTTGCGCATGTCATTTTAATGCTTTGCAGACCAGCTATTGATAATGATACTAAGCAGGTGTCAGTCTCTAGTCAGTGAATGACGCTCACATCCTTCAATGTTACCTTCACTTTTGTCTTTGGCGTCTGATTTCTTTCTTGCCACGCTGTTCAGAGTTTCAGCTTTCTCCTTAAATTTCCCTACAAACACACAAAGTGGCAAAATAAAATTAGAATCACAGACGTCACACGGAGGGCCCTAAACACAGTACAAAGTGCTTTTAATTTAGATTCATTATGTGTATATTGCTGCTATATTACGGTAGTCATGAAACCCTAAAGAGAGCCTGATTGAAAATGTTGGTGGTTAAGATTTGTATTTGATTAACTTATTGCTCATCTTTTCATCAGACTGCACTTTAGATTGAGAACTACTATAAGTTAATTTAGTATTTAACTGATATTTAATTGTCATTTCCTGGAGTGGGAGGAGCTACTGACTATATGGTCAGCTACTTTCCAGAAGCATTGCATGTTAGGTCATAATGGTGAGTAGGCCACAATGGATGTACTACAGAATTGCTATCTTAATAGTTTATTTTACTTTTTGGATAATCAGTGTTTAAGTTGAGGTTACTTGTTTTTCTTTTGCTTTATACTAAACTTCTTGCCTTAGTTTGATTGCAAATACGGCACACTAATAAATTGCTATGATGAAAAGGGGGGATAAACAAGGACTGGACTGTTCATCTGCGTCCACCACACAGCCATTCCTCACAATGAGGCTAAAATAATTATTAATATTACCAGTAGTACAGCAAAAACCACAGAAAGACAGCGTCAGCAGTCAGTTTTTCAACTTCTCATATTTTGGACTAAATACACTCATCCCAAGGTACATAATAACAGAGTAGAGTATTTCTATTGATAGTGCTCCCCAGACATGAGAAAAGGTTTGATTGACTAAAAATTATTGCTTGACAGAATTACTTCTGTCACTGATGTTTCTTGGATGGATCTCAGGGTGTTTTCATGCCTGCTGTGTTTAGCCCATTTAAATCAAACTCTGGTTCATTTCCCCCCTTCATGCAGTATGTTTGTGCAGATGTGAACACAGTAACCACACCAAGAGCCTTTAGAGGAGGTGGTCTTGGTGCAAATGAACTCCTTGAAGTTTGTTTATAGTGTGAATGTGATCCGACAGTGATTCAAGCCATGGCTTGAATCACTGTCGGATCACATTCACACTAGGAGTTGAAGACTCCTAGTTGAAGACCACTAAGCAATATCAGATCGAGCGTGAGAATATTCAGCCTGCTTATTGGCCAGATGTGTCTGGGGTGGGAATAACAACAGTAAAAACAGGAAGAAGGTGTTGTGTTCTGGACTATTTTTATTCTAAATATATCTTCATTTCATAGCTAGTTGCTAGCTCGTACAGACCCTTGCACATCTATAGTACCTTTCCGCTTTCAGATTACAAAGCATTCATGGCTAAAGGGAATTTTCAGCTCAAACGTATAACATAGATAATCTTTGTAACCATTTTCTCAAATGTCAAATCTGGATAGGTCAGCCCATCATCACACTGTCAACCCAGCTTACATCTTCTAAATCATTGCATTTTAACTAATTTAAGGGAAAGAAAACCCCGTCATCATCAGTGTAGGGACTAACATTATTAAGTAACACGTTACAGTAACTACGGTATTATTGTGGTAACGAGCACGGTAACTAGTTATTATGCCAAAATCAGGAACGCATTAATCGTTACTGGGATTTAGATAGGGTCGTTATTCGTTACTTCGTGTGGTGGCTATCGCAGCTTCCACAGATTCAGTAACATTAGCAAGTGGTGGAAGCCAGCAGGTGGATGAGGGAAAGGAGGAGCAGAGAACCGAGGCGGCCGCCGGTCCGAGTGTCAGGTGAACTGAACTTCAGGTAAGAAGTTATAACCTGCAGTTCATCTGGGTCAGAAATAAACCAAGTTTAGATGGAGTTTAAATGGTAAATGGCCTGTATTTGTATAGCGCTTTACTAGTCCCTAAGGACCCCAAAGCGCTTTACACAACCAGTCATCCACCCATTCATCCACCCATTCACACACACATTCACACACTGGTGATGTCAAGCTACGTTGTAGCCACAGCCACCCTGGGGCGCACTGACAGAGGTGAGGCTGCCGGACACTGGCACCACCGGGCCCTCTGACCACCACCAGTAGGCAACGGGTGAAGTGTCTTGCCCAAGGACACAACGACCGAGACTGACCAAGCTGGGGCTCGAACCGGCAACCTTCCGATTACAAGGCGAACTCCCAACTCTTGATGAACCAGTCCAGCCCTGTATGCAGCTCATCTGCAGTCTGGTGTTACCTACATCTTCCTATTCGGAAGGCCGAATTTCTGAGTTCTGCGTACAATCGAAAGCACCACGACTGCAGTTTTTGTGTTGGATGTAAAAAGCGCACATGACGCTGTGACGTAGGCTAGAATCGTGGCGGCGGTCAACGGTGTGGGATTTCTCCAGGTGTGGGATTTCTCTCGTGGAAATATGCACATCATTTTTTCCTTTCTATTGGTAGGTGGCACAGTGCACTTGTGGCAAGTAAGCAAGCTAGAAGACTGGCAATCTTGCTGGGTATCCAGTTATGGAAGCAACACATTAACAAGAGAATTCTGAGTAAAACCAAAGTTACTTTCCCTAGTAACTAGTTACTTTGAAAGTAACGATTAACTTGAAGTAACTGAGTTACTTTTGATAGAAGTAACTAGTAATGTAACTAAGTTACTAATTTAAAGTGACTTACCCAACACTGGTCATCATGCACTAACTGACTTTTTCTAGAGTGTATTGCAGCTATACCCTGGTGATATTCTTCCTGTTCTCCTACAGGCCTCTAAATGGATCCCTCTACAGACTGAGGTAGGTATTTATCTGCTTAGTATCAATCTGGACTTAGTGCTGCCTTCATGTGGGACACTTTGCTAATCCATTTTAGAACATAGTAGTACTCAGACAGCTATTATAAAAGCACTTGGTACACAGTTATCAGTCATCAAACAGTATTCACAACTATCAAATAGTACTCACCATTACCTATAGGGTCTAATGTATGAATCATGAGTTGGAAGATGGTGTTTCTCATTGTGCTGTTGTGTAAAGAAGCAGAACTCCCCCCTCGCTGAAGGGATGGCTTCAACTGGGGAAAGAGACGGCTGAGGTCATGATAACTAGTCACTGTACAGATAATAGCCCATCACTGTTAAACATGCAATAGTGGATATAGTGGCTTCTTAACTAGTGCAGGGAGCTAGCACTTGTCTTAATTATTTACAAAATAAGACTGTGAGTCTGAAGGGTATAAAGAATTTTTTTGTGACTTTCTTCTTGCAGTTTATTGGTTGGTGAATTGATTTTTACCTTTAAACGATTCTTGTCCTCTGGAGCAGGAGGGGCATTATCCTCACCGTTTCCATTAGTCTGTGTGCAACAATGTTTTGTTCAGTGATGATCATTCAGCGGCAGAGATAAAACAAAGTTCATTCTGGTAGATTTTATATTAGTGCTATAATTTAATGCATTACTAGTTCACTCATTGCACACGCTGCCTGACTTGATGATGTCAGATTTTTTTTTTTTTTAAATGCAGAGGATGACAGTATTTTTATTGTATCCATTATCCCCATAAAATAATTATTAATGATTCTAAATGATATGAAATAGCATTTTCAACAAGGAATAAAATGTTCTCTTTTTGGGAGTCCCACCCTCAAAAACCCTGAGTATGAACAAACCCTTAAACCCTTTACTTGGTGTAAGTTAAGCCTCAGTCACACTGTTTAGGTTTGGACACGCTATACATGGATGCTAAAGGAGCTATAACTCTGGAAAGCATTCATTTGCTGCAGCTGATTAGCTTTGGGGTGTTTTTGTTTTTATAAAAAGCTACGTATATATCATGTGACGAAACTGCTTTCTAGTTGCTAATAATAATCCCTACAAAAACCTCTACTAGTTAAATATCTTAAAATCTGCTGATTTATGTCTCTCCAGCAGGAATGCATTAATACCTAGCTAGTATGCCTAGCTCTTCAAAAGTTTCATTAGGTTGTTTTCTGTTACCAGTAGTTTATGGGTTTGGGTGAAAATGGAGAAAACTTTTCAATATAGATATCAGACAACAGACTTATTAGTTGTCTGACTGAGGATAAGAGCTTTGATGAATTCTTTAATAGGAGATCTTACCTTGTCAGGTTCCTCTACAGCAATAACTTTGACAATGCTCTTGTGTTTGTGGAGTTGGGTCTTGAATGCACGCTCTATTTGCACATTAAACTTCATGAAAATGACATAGACAGTGTAACAAGCCACCAGCATCATGCTCTCCCACCACATTATGACATTATCCAGGAAGAAGATAATTAGAAAGATGAGGCCAAGTATGTAGAATGACACATCTCTGAATAGAGGCCACCAGGTCAGATGGAGAATCTCCCGAGAAAACAAAGCACACATTCCAATCACAAACAAAATATTGAAAACTGCTGAGCCCACAATTGTGCCAATACCCACGTTGCTGTGGGCAATGAAGACTCCTATCAAAGAGGTAAAAAGCTCAGGGGCAGAACCTCCGGCGGCCATGAAGGTGGCTCCAGCCACATCATCAGAGATTGCCAACTTGTTTGTGATTACCCCGAGAGCAGGAACAAAAAACTCATCACACACAATTGCAAGTGACACAAACATGTACATCATCCCAATAATGTGAAGGGTCACCCAGCCACGTCTGCGATCTTCGATTGAAAAAATGTCCTCTGGGTAATCACCCTTCATATGTGGCGCTTCACCCGGAAAGGCTGGTGGGACGGTAGTTGTAGGAGGAGCTGGCGTGGGTGTTTCCGGAAGTTCAGGTGCCACATAGATGCAATGCACAAGAGTCCGATTTGTTGTTGGCAATAATGGCGATTCAGTAGTGGTAGATGTTGTGGATACTGAAGTTGTAGTTGCATTATGGACATCATACGTTGTGTTTCTTTGCTCAGTTTGCTCTAAATCATATGCTGTAGTTAGAGCCTTTCCCAGATCTGCAATCTCCTCAACCCCCTCTGCTGAACCTTCCCCACTATCCTGTGCAATTTGAGGCATTGCCAAAGGCTCGTACAGTCTAGTGCTGATGGTCAGCTGGTAGAGGGTACAGAGGAAAACCCCAGAGAGGAGAAAAAGAACTCGGCTCAGCTGCAGTCGCTTCCTTCTGGTACAATACATTTTTCTCCAGCAGCAGGTGTTGCTTTTGGCTAGGTTGAAATAAGGTGCATAAATAAAATTTGGTGGAGTCCAGTTCTCTCCCCAGAAGACCATGGGGTGGCAGAATTCAAAACTCCAGTGATGTGACTCATTTCACATCTTCAAATCCATGGAATACCCAGTCTATAGTACAGTAAAGGAAAAACAGGGATAAAATTGCATTTGGAAAAGATATTAATAGTATACATGTATGTCAAGGCATTTGGACTATTCATAACTAAAATGTATCCATTATTATGTGTCATGGGGAAAACAATTATTTGTTTGCTCACTTACAACAAAATTAAATCTGTTTTTTTATGGTAGTTTTAGTTTAACAAAGAGAGACAGAATATCAAACAAAACACATTATATAAAGGTTATAAAGTCATTTGCATGTCACTGAGCGAAATAAAGATTTGATACTTCTGTTCTTAAATAGTTATGTGCATGAAGCACAATCGTCCACATAATCAGTTTCTTCCATTCCAACCTCTGCATTCCCACAGGCTAAAGAGTAAAGTGCTGTCAAAGAATGTCAGGAGCAAGATTACAGACCTGCACAAGGCAGGGACGGGCTACAAGACCATCAGCAAAAAGCTTGGTGGGAAGGTGACAACACTTGATGTGACTATTAGGAAATGTAAGACACAGAAAATGACCCTCAATCACCCTCTGTGAGGAGCTTCAAAGTAACTCTAATAAGGAAGCCACATGTATAGGCTCATGTGAAGTTTGCCAGTAAAGATCTAAACAATTTAAAGAAGGCTTGGGATAAATTGCTGTGGTCAGATGAAATAAACATCAAGCTCTTTGGCCTCAACTCGACTCACCTTGGTGGAAACACGGTGGTGGAAACATTATGTTTTGGGTACAGGAGAGATCCTCTCATTGAGGGACAAAAGGACGGGGCTGCGTACCACAAAATCTTGGACAAGAATGTCCTTGCCTCAGCTAGAGCACTGAAGAGAGGTTGTGGATGGGTCTTCCAGCATGACAATGATCCAAAACATACAAGGCAACTAAAGAGTGGCTAATTTGTTCTATGTCATTTTTTTCTGGAGTTTTTGTTGATATTGTGTGTCTCTCCATTGAAAAAAAAACAACCATAAATATCAGAGACTGTTTATTTCTTTGAAAACGAGAAAACAAACAAATTCAGCAGATCATCAAATTATTATTTTCCCCACTGTATTCATAGATCCATTTATAAAGTGTTACAGTTACTTTCTTTGCATAATGCTGGTTTCTGCACAACATGAAAGACTAGAGTTGTGATGCAAAATTTAAAGCAAGGAGCCAATCTAATTGCTTTATCCAAAGAGAACAAAAAGGTTCAGACTTACCAGAGAATAACATCTTGCAAAATCATAAGTGCAAGCATATCCAAACACAGGTTTCCACTGTCAGCTATTGTGGCACAAACAAACTGTTGCAGTGGCCAGTGTTATGTATGTAGGACACAGAACAACTCTTCACAATGGATCAGCATAATACCTAATACCTGAAGTCTTCTAAGAGGATTATGTGCGTTACCGCACTCTCACTTGTGAGTATACCTTAGTAATATTCAGTTTAATGCAAAATAAGTGTTTGTTTTGTCTAATGGTATTTTGACACCACAGTGTTTAGAGAAAAAAACTTTGATGACATAGTGAAATGTATTATACTGGTATGTCTACCTTTAAACTTCATATTAAAACATATAAGTACCATATCAATGTGCATAACTGATAAAGTGACGCGTTCCTTGATGGATTGCTGTTCCGGTGTTTCCAGCATAGGAATATGAAATAGTAGTGCATCTTAAAACACTGTTGCAAGGGCGAATGCCATATTCTGAAAACTAGCCAACCATTAGACTCAGACTGTTTGCAGCTTTCAGTGGTGACTTGATCAGTGATGTCACGTGTATGTCTGATTAATGCTCCCCTAGTGTAGGTGAATGCATTTCCATGAGTGAACGCAGCTTTAGCACTGACTCCTCCCATACCTGCTTCCTAATCGTGGGTTGATAATATAATGCACCTGAAGCCTTTGTTTACGTCCCACTCTAACCATATATGCACTATATGCTTGCTATCTATCTTGCAGCAAAAGAGGAGGTATCACTTGGATCAAATAAATATGTATTTGGGAAGATGTTCTTGTAAAAGTAAACTTTGGTTTTTGGTTTAATTTTAAAATGTGTGCTGAAATTTGGTAAATAGTTTATTGTGGGGTGTATGATTGTGTACCTGCCAACAGGGGTAGGCAACTCCAGGCCTCGAGGGCCGGTGTCCTGCAGGTTTTAGATGTGTCCTTGATCCAACACAGCTAATTCAAATTGTTAAATTACCTCCTCAACATGTCTTGACGTTCTCCAGAGGCCTGGTAATGAACTAATCATTTGATTCAGGTGTGTTGACCAAGGGTGATATCTAAAACCTGCAGGACTCCAGCACTCGAGGCCAGGAGTTGCCTACCCCTGATGCACAACAAGGTTAATTAGAACATAAAACCATAAATATTTTACATACTGTTAGAGATGCATCACAAAATTTAAACTAACTGGAAAACATACTAATGGGTGTAAAATCAACATCATAGGTGAAAAGCTTCTTATGTACTGATCAGTTTTTGTGATTATTTGCTTCTGTTTTTTAGTTTTCTTAAACTATTTATTATCTGTGTTTCTGTAACTAACAATGTGAAGCTATTGCTTATGCCTAAACACTAAGGATTTAAAAGAAACCCTTTTTCAGAATAACTGTGTAGTCCCATGTGTTCCTGTGATTTATATGATTTGTGTCTTAGTCTTTTATTTACCCGGGTAAAATGCTAATTGAGATTTTAATCTCTTTTCCAAGAGAGACATGGCCTAGACACCAGCAGAGGTTACAACATACACATCACATAACAATATTCAGTACAGACAAGTGGGCACAATCTATATACTCTATATGAATCTATGTGAAACATACACAATAATACACATAAACAATAGTTACACTGACCAAAACAGCTATTCTGTTGCTCCTTTAAAATAGACTCAACTATCGTAACCCAACTTGTGTAAATTGTAAATAATAAACAGATCAAGATCTTTTTTTATAACACCCTCACAATTTTAATTAGTGTCAGGGGGACACTGCATTGGCTTTCAATGTTCTTTTTTTTGAAATTTCAGGTTTGTGGTTATTTTTCTCAGGAAATCATCTTTAATGCATCAAGCCTTTGTTCTCTAGTTTCTTTAAAGTCACTGACTTTATGAAATGTATATGAACCCTTTCAACAAGCCTACTTGGGCTTACAAACAGGATGTCAGTGCGCAGGATAGAAGGCCTTTGTATTTTGTTGGGCGTAATATAGGGCCCCTGACGTCACAGTCACACCATCACTGGGGGTTTTTTTTCAGAAAAGACTATTTATACATTTTCCGAGCGGATGTCTGATTATTTAGTTTTTTTTATTTACACGGCTGTCTATATGCTTGATAACTGCATAGTTTTGTCCAATGAATAAAACATTTCTATGGTCACACACTGTAACTCATTAGTAAGTAGAGATAGGGAGAATTCAGGATAATCCAAAGAAATGAGTAACGATACAGTAATTAATGAGCGGTGAGAGTCGGAAAAGCCAGGTTGAATTGGTAAGTTTTCAAGCATGCTTTAAAGGATTGAATGGAGTCAGAGGCACGAACGGTAGCAGGAAGACTATTCCAGATGTTTGGTGCTACAGAGGCAAAGGCACGATCATCCCTAGTCTTCAAACGGTGCCTAGGCTGGGCCAGAAGTAACTGACCAGATGATCAAAAAGAACGGCTGGGAGTATAGAGACTGAGGAGGTCGGTGAGATAGTCAGGTGAAAGGTTGTTTAGGCATTTAAAAGTAAGCAGCAGAACTTTAAAATCAATACGCAATTTAATAGGCAGCCAATGTAAATCAGAGAGCACTGGAGTAATGGAGGCAAACTTTCTAGTTCCGGTTAGGAGACGAGCCGCAGCATTCTGAACAAGCTCTAATCGTTGGAGGTGAGCGAGTTGGAGTCCAGAGTAGAGAGAGTTATATTAATCTAATCTGGAGGTCGCAAAGGCATGTATACGTTTTTCAAGATCTTTGTACGGTATTAAACGTTTGACCTTGGAAATTTGGCACAATTGGCACAAAAGCCAGATTTAACCACAGAGGAAACCTGTTTATCCAGCTTAAATGAACTATCCAGGAAAACACCTAGATTACTTACAGTATCTGTAAGAATAATAAAAATAACAATAAATCAAAAAGAAGAATCTGATTATCACCTTTTTGCGAACATCGGGCAGCCTAAGCAGGTAGATGGCTTGCTCCCACCCTGAGTCAGGCCACTGTAAAGACAATGGCTCCTCTGTTTTTTCATCTTGATCCTCCTCCACTCTGTTTTCATCAGCTCTGGCTTTGTTGTCATCATTTCCTTCAGGTAGATTCTCCTAGGAAGCAGTTCATTAATCATGACTGGCAACAGTACCTAATATGTACCATGATTTCTGTCTTTTTTAATAACAACTAGACCACTGTTTGAGACAATCTTCTTATCAACTGACTGATCCTTCTCCTCGTGTTTTTAATCATCTTATGCTACAGACTATACAATGCTGCAACTTTACAGACAGTATCATTTCAATTTTTGACATAGTTGCAACTACATACAGTGGGGCAAAAAAGTATTTAGTCAGCCACCGATTGTGCAAGTTCCCCCACTTAAAATGATGACAGAGGTCAGTAATTTGCACCAGAGGTACACTTCAACTGTGAGAGACAGAATGTGAAAAAAAAAAATCCATGAATTCACATGATAGGATTTGTAAAGAATTTATTCGTAAATTAGGGTGGAAAATAAGTATTTGGTCACCTCAAACAAGGAAAATCTCTGGCTCTCACAGACCTGTAACGCCTTCTGTAAGAAGCTTTTCTGTCCCCCACGCGTTACCTGTATGAATGGCACCTGTTTGAACTCATCATCTGTATAAAAGACACCTGTCCACAGCCTCAAACAGTCAGACTCCAAACTCCGCCATGGCCAAGACCAAAGAGCTTTCGAAGGACACCAGGAAAAGTATTGTAGACCTGCACCAGACTGGGAAGAGTGAATCTACAATAGGCAAGCAGCTTGGTGTGAAAAAATCAACTGTGGGAGCAATCATCAGAAAATGGAAGACATACAAGACCACTGATAATCTCCCTCGATCTGGGGCTCCACGCAAGATCTCATCCCGTGGGGTCAAAATGATCATGAGAACGGTGAGCAAAGATCCCAGAACCACACGGGGGGACCTGGTGAATGACCTGCAGAGAGCTGGGACCAAAGTAACAGAGGTCACCATCAGTAACACACTACAACGGCAGGGAATCAAATCCCGCAGTGCCAGACGTGTTCCGCTGCTGAAGCCAGTGCATGTCCAGGCCCGTCTGAAGTTTGCCAGAGAGCACATGGATGATACAGCAGAGGATTGGGAGAATGTCATGTGGTCAGATGAAACCAAAGTAGAACTTTTTGGTATAAACTCAACTCGTCGTGTTTGGAGGAAGAAGAATACTGAGTTGCATCCCAAGAACACCATACCTACTGTGAAGCATGGGGGTGGAAACATCATGCTATGGGGCTGTTTTTCTGCCAAGGGGACAGGACGACTGATCCGTGTTAAGGACAGAATGAATGGGGCCATGTATCGTGAGATTTTGAGCCAAAACCTCCTTCCATCAGTGAGAACTTTGAAGATGAAACGAGGCTGGGTCTTCCAACATGACAATGATCCAAAACACACCGCCCGGGCAACAAAGGAGTGGCTCCGTAAGAAGCATTTGAAAGTCCTGGAGTGGCCTAGCCAGTCTCCAGACCTCAACCCCATAGAAAATCTGTGGCGGGAGTTGAAAGTCCGTGTTGCTCAGCGACAGCCCCAAAACATCACTGCTCTCGAGAAGATCTGCATGGAGGAATGGGCCAAAATACCAGCTACTGTGTGTGCAAACCTGGTAAAGACCTATAGTAAACATTTGACCTCTGTTATTGCCAACAAAGGTTATGTTACAAAGTATTGAGTTGTATTTTTGTTATTGACCAAATACTTATTTTCCACCCTGATTTACGAATAAATTCTTTACAAATCCTACCATGTGGATTCATGGATTTTTTTTTTCACATTCTGTCTCTCACAGTTGAAGTGTACCTCTGGTGCAAATTACTGACCTCTGTCATCATTTTAGGTGGGGGAACTTGCACAATCGGTGGCTGACTAAATACTTTTTTGCCCCACTGTATTTGTCTAACTGGTAACTTTTTAATATGTTTCTGTGAACGCCTGGCATTCATGTTATCCTTGTGTTAATTCTTTTAATTCTTTAAATAGATGCAAAACATACTTACAGACACATCTGAATGAACTACACTCTGTAGTTTTGTTCCCAATCATACACTAAAATTGTAACACATCACTGGTGTAGATACCATCTGGGGTTAAATGGTTTTTTAAATCAAAGCAGTCATTACAAACCAGTTAACAGTGACCAATAAATGAGGTTTATGTGTGAAACTACATTTATGATGATATTGTCAGTTAAGGATTGTTGTGGGCACGGTTGAAATCATTAAATTAATGGGTTTTAAACAAGATAATACAGATTTTAGGCTCTTGAAAATTACATAAATACCAAACAGTAGATTCAATTCTTGTCTGATTCAACATAAGACCTCTGAAAAGGAGAGCTTACCTTGTCAGGTTCCTCTGCAGCAATAGCTTTAAAAATGCTCTTGTGTTTGTGGAGTTTGGTCTTGAGTTTGTGCTCTATATGCACGTTAAACTTCATGAAAATGACATAGAGAGTTTAACAAGCCACCAGCATCATGCTCTCCCACCACATTATGACATTGTCCAGGAAGAAGATGATCAGTACGATGAGGTCAAATATGTAGAATGACATATTTCTTAATAGAGGCCACCAGGACAGGTGGAGAACTTGCTGAGAAAACAAAGCACACAATCCATTCACAAAAGAAACACTGAAAACTGCTGAGCCCGCAACTGTGCCAAAAGTTGTCATGGGTGATGAAGACTCCTATTAAGAAACCCAAAAGCTTTGGGATGGATATTCCAGCAGCCATGAAGGTGGCTCCTACCACATCATAGGAGATGGCTAACTTGTCCCTGATTACCCTGAGAGCAGGAACAAAGAATTTATCACACAAGATCGCCAGCAGCACAAACATGTAAATGATCCCAATGAGGTGAAGGATCACCCAGCCAAAAGATATCTAGAGGATAATGAGCATGAAGGATGGTCGGTGCAGGAGGAGCTGGAGCTGCTGTAGATATTTCTTTTGGAAGCTTAGAGGCTGCAGAGATAAACCCTTTTGTGACTTGCAGTAATAGAGACTCAGTAGTGGTGGGTATGTTGGAATCTGAGGTTGTTTCCACATCATCTACCACATGCGTCTGATCTTGGGGATCATAATCATGCTTTGCAGTGAGAGATTCCACCTCAAGTATCTTTGTTAATTTCCCCCTGAAATCCTCTCCGTTCTGAGGCAAACCTGGTCTGGCACTGACAGTCAGCTGACAGAGGGAACAGAGGAGAGTCCCAAAGAGGAAAAAAAAAAGAAGCTTTTTCAGCCGCAGTCGTTTTCCTCTTGTACAATTCATTTTTGAAAAATCAATCAAAAAAAGTCCCAACTTCCCACTTCCACTTCAAAACCTAAAAAAAAGGTTCTTCAAAAAGTTTAGGAACTGTTTTGCAATTACAACTCAAATACAGCACCAGATAAGGATATTTTCAGAGGTTCTGTTCTATTCAGATAATCAAAACAAATATTATAATTTTTAATCATAGTGGCAGACATCTAAGGAATGTTCAAGTTATAAGATATGACGCTGGAAAAGTCTTCACCGTAAACATTATAACCTACTTTAGGTCCGACTAATAGGATTATGTGTAGCGTCTCATCTTAAACTAATCATCAAAGCAGATTCCAGAAAGCCTAAAATACATTTAAAAATATTTAAACTGTGAAAATGTATTTTGAAAATGTGGGTAGATACCTTGAAACGCGTCCACCAAATCTTTACTGGTCAGGGCTTTAAAGTGGGCGTTGCTTATCGGCCCGTCTTTTGTGCAAAACAAGTCGCCAAAAGACTTGTTTTGCACAAAGACTTTTTATCATCTCTAGATGATAAAAAGTTATGTCTGCAGCCAGATCATTATTATTATCATCATTATCATTATTATTACTATTATTGTTGTTGTTATGGGTTTTGTTTTGTTTTTTTATCTCCCGGGAACTATCCGCTGATGTGTACACTAATGTCAGCCCGGACGGAAGTGCTGGTGCACAGTACACCATAACCATTGTTTAGTTAGCGTAAAAACTGAAAGGCGCGTAGGTTTTAGTAATTTTTTTTCCTGATACCGCTTCTTTACTTTGTATCTTAGGTTTTGGATAGTTATAATGTAATTTTGGTTAAATGGCAGCTGGAACATTTCATTCGTTTGCCGTAGCGTTACATAATGCTAATGTAAATTAGCCGAAAAACTAGCCAACATTAGCTAACAGTTCGGATGTTACCATATGTCCCTTCTTCTTTATCTTTACTGACGGCGCCTGTGTATTTGGTTGTTCTAGCTAAATACGCCTCAGCGACGACAACGCAGTGGAAACCGTCAGTGGGAGCATTGCAGCGGACTTCTGTTTTCATATTTGGGATCTGTAAGCGGTGAGCATGCCTACTGTGGTGTTAATGGACGTGTCTCTGTCCATGACACGACCAGTGTCATTGGATGGCATCGAAGAGTTTCAGAGGAAGAACCTGGCTGTCCACGGACTCAATATGTTGTTTGAACACATGGCCTCAAACTACCGCTTGGAGTTCACGTCGCTGATGGCCTTTTCTTCCCTGTGGGAACTCCTGGTACCTTTCACCAGAGACTACAATGCATTGCAGGTAAAGTGTGCTCATGTGACATATCTGTCTGAAAAGTCAAAGTATATTTTGTTTCCTTGAAAAGCGGTCTGATTTTGGGATTACCGTATGTTTTTTTTCCTGCACAGGAGGCTCTGAGCAACCTGGAAGACTATGACAAAACCTGTGTTGAAGCAGCTCTAAATGGAGTTAGTAATGTAGTACAGCAGGAGTGGGGTAGTGCCTGCCCCTGTCAGGTATTTGGCTAACACTTTATTCAGTATCGCCACACCTCTGTATTTATTGGATTTATTTATTGCTTATTATTGGTCGAATAGCTTTCCTGCAGTGATCTGAACCATATGTTCATATACTGAGTTATGTTTATGTACTTCTTCCATATGTCCTGTAGGTGGTGCTGGTTACTGATGGATCCCTTGGTATTGGGAAGGGGTCTTTACGCCACTCCCTCCAAACACTGAAACAACGTGGGGATGACAAGAAATTTCCTCTTCCTTTCCCTTTTCCTACCAAACTGTTCATCATGTGTATTGCCAATGCAGAGGAGGTATTGAGCCATCCTTACAGTTACATGATACCAGAAGCAGCTATCAAAAACACAATTCAGGGTCATATTGCCTGTGTTAGACACCTGTAAATCACACATTTCTGTGAACATTTTAGGATGACAGCAGTATGACAGTTGCTTTCTACCTTCACAGACTCAAACTATAGTTTTCCAGCACATAAAACATTTTGGCTTCCAACAAAGAGGCTGTCACTTCACAAAGCTGTTATTTAAAAAATAAATTTGAATACATTTTATTTTTCAAATAGCAAAAAAATAACATAAAATGTATAAACTTATAAGTATAAGTGAAATAGCACAGTCTTTTTGTGTTGACTATATGCACACTAATCATGGTTGTAAATAGTCACCAACTTTGAGTCGGGGAAAACCCTGCATGTTATTAAATATCAGGTATTCATCAAATCACTTTTATTGTCACATCACATGTGCAGGTACACTGGTACAGTACATGTGAGTGAAATGTTTATCGTCATGAAATTTGTAGATGAGGTGACCTTTGATTAAAGGTTTAAGATGATTTCTCTGTCAGCATTTCAGAATCGACAGACAAAAATTTGCTATAGATAACCTCACAGCACTTATCAGTTAAAGTTTTTGTGCTATTGTATCCCAAGTGCCCGGGAAGTTTCTCATGGAGATTTTTTTAGGAGGGGGACCACACCTCATTCACTCCCTGTCATATGACTATTGTATGGCTACTTCCTTCACTCAGGTTCTTAGTTCTCATTTTCATACATGGGAATCTGCGAGGCCCAGGAGCAACCACCAGTCTTCCCCATACCACAGTCTCAGCCCTAGATCTATATTTATTCCATCTGTCAGTACCTTTCAGGAAGCATGATCAGTCTAATTGAGAATGTGGAAATTGCCATTAAATTGCAAATATGTAAAAGTTTAACTTAATCTAGCTAAATAGCCCAGCTTTGAAAAATTAGACCCACTGTCTTGTGTAATTTCAGTTACAGATGACTGATGCCATGGACAACCTGGAGGAATTACTTTGCCTTAGTGGAGGGGATGGGCAAATCTTTACTATGGAGGGACCGCTTTGCATGAAGAGTGTACAGACCATGTTTGGGTACTACTGTAACTGTTTAGATTATTCACAAAAAACATTTTAACCTCTTTCATATGTTTAGTAAGGGCATCTTTGGTCATATTCTATATCTGCATGTCCCCAGGAAGCTGATCGATCTTGTATACTCTCCCTTCCACGCGGTTTTGCACTGTGGGAATCTATCCTCAGATGTTCAGGTCTTCCCTCGACCTGAGCCTGTCGTGATGGATGAAGAGGTGGAGCCTATGCCCCGGACTGTTAGTACAGGTACTGGCTTCAGATTTTATGATTAGTTTAATTTAAGGAGGTCATGAAACATTACATGCATAAAAGCTAATTTACATCATGGAACCCTACTTTAAAAAACTGACATAGATGTAACTGTGAAGCAGGATTTAAGAAATAAGTGCTGAAGTTTTATTCTGTCAGTACGGACCATGACAACATGTGGTTGGCTGGTGGCAGCTAGTAGACTTACATTATTTTACGTTAGCTAACTAGTGAGAGAATCAATAACTCTAAGGAAAATAAAGACACTAAAACTGAAAATCCGTTTAAGGGGATCATTTTTGTGCTGGGCTAAGAAACTTAGCTGATTGCATGAGCTGATTGTGCCGCACAGTACAGCTGGTTAGAGGAGGAAAAATCAGTTTCTGACTTCATTCTGTCGGTCTGGTGATTCAAACAGTCTGTCCTCTACACTGTTCTTATTTAAGTAAACTTTAAGCACTTCTTTCACAGACAGTGTTACATCTATGTCAGTTTTTGAGAGCAGACCTCCACGATGTAAACTGGCCTTTATATGTTTAGTGTTTCGTATCCTCTTTAAATTCTTCATTTTTTTTAAACAAATCTTTCTCTTGTATGCCTTTCAGATTTGGAGATTGTGGGTTTCATTGAAATTGCTGACATTGCAAGTCCTCCTGTCATATCCAGACACTTGGTATTACCTATTGCTGTAAACAAAGGTTGGTTTTAATACTTTTGCTATGTTCCAGTTATAGAGAAATGCGGATTGGTGACATATTAGCTTTGCAGCTTGTGCACATCTCCTCGTATTTAGATGTAAACACCCAAATGTTCAAGCAGCTTTATGTTAACTCACTTAAGAAAGAAAGAAAAAAGAACTTTAGAGTTTGCTGTTGCAGAACAAATCAATTTTAGTAAATAAGGTTGATAACGAACGAATCAGGAAATGCCTCAGACTATAAGAAACCAACAAAATAGGAAGGAAGAGCAAAGCTGCTGGGAAATCCCTTGAGGTTCGAGCTTCCTTTATTTGTCATGCACACTAATTTATTTCAGTACTTCTTTAAAAAATTGCTCTCATTCTGTAATGTAAAAGATTAAAACTAACATTAATAGAAGAGATGAGAAAAACGTAAGTAAAATTGTCTAACACAGTCTAACAGCAGAAATGAAAACAAGTATTTTTTTCTGATTAATAAAGAATAGCAAATATTTATGATTTAGTTTATTATGTGTACTTGGTTTTAGATGTGGATGAAGTTGGTACGGGAACCACAGATGAGCTTGAGGAGGAACCTTCTGCCAGTCAGATGGCAGGCAAAAGTCCCAATTTTTGTGTACTTTTACATGGAAGTCTGAAGGTTGAAGGCATGGTGGCGCTGGTCCAGCTGGGGTGAGATGCAGCAGAGCTGTTATATAAACTCTTTTATATTAACCTGCACCATAAAGACTGCTATATTATGCAAACAAATTGTATATGTAGTTTGCTTTTTTGCCCCTCAGGCCGGAGTGGTACGGCATGTTGTACTCCCAGGCAGACAGCAAGAAGAAATCAAACTTGATGATGTCTCTTTTTGATCCCGGTCCGGAGCCTCTGCCCTGGCTGGGCAAGATATCACATTTGGGACCAATCTCAGGTGACTTTTTGTTTTTTTTAATCTCTCCACCATGCCAAGTTTCATTGCAGATGAGGGTCAAATGAGCAAATATGAAGAGTTCTGTGTTTACAAAAGATTATATGGGGTTTCTAAGTGCACTGTCTTTAAATTTTTTTTTCTTTTTTCCCCCAGTGGCTTAAATTAATCCGGAAACCATTTTAGGGATATTCTGAAACTCTGTGTTTTATTTAACATGTGACACAATGACCCATGCACAAGTATTCCTAAAGAACAACAGACTGTGGACACGATCAAGTAGTTAATACTTCACCTGGGTTTCTCACGTGTCTCATGATGCAGTGTATTGACTGACCTCACTATGTTGTCCCGTGACCTTTCTCATGTCACAGAAGCGGCTGATAATCCCTACGGAGAGGATGACAGTAAAAGTCCATTTCCTGTACAACCACAGGTGAAACGTAGCTATGCCCAGAATGTGACCGTGTGGATTAAGGCCAGTGGACTACAGGTGAAGTAAAATTACTGCGTGAGAGTATTTTTCTCTTGAAAGTTTGGAGAAAAGACAAACATTTCATACATTTCTGTCAGTGATAAATTTATCTAATTATATTCTTTTAATGAACTGCTTTCTGTTTTTAAAAAAACCCAGAAAGCGATTAATTTCTGACATTTCTGTGTAAGAAGAAGAAAAAAAGGCTTATTTGCGAAATTGTCAAAATAGCTTCAGATTAATTTCTTGCAATTGACTAATGAGTTACTTGGCTTCTCAGAGGCTGCTCTGTTCACTGCCTCTACAGTGGGCTCAGCAAGTCTCTACTTTGTTTGAACTCTCTTCAGCAGAGCTTGGTTAATATTTATTGAAATTCTTGTTCCTGTGATTAATAATTACTCCAGGAATTTCTGGTATTTGATTTTGTCAATATTGTCGCCATCAAACAAATATTGATTCTTCAGGTCAGTCCAAGTCTGTCATTCAGAGTAATCTTTACATGACCAACTATGTAATCTTATATTAGTGAATCTTAAAAAAACAAAGGAAAATGTCATCAAAAGGTTTTTCGTTTTTGTAGTTTATTCAATAATCATTACACACGAAGTGAAATATTTCCTAAAAATATGACGAAATATTTACTATTTGATATAAATCTTGAGGCTTGTGGTTTATAGCTCATTTAAAAACGGAAATCCAGTGTCTCAGATTATTAAAATGCTTCCTAAGTTTAATCAAAAAAAGATTGACAATAAAGAAATGTCCACCTACTGTAAAGTTCATGTAAACACTCAGCACTTAGTTTGAGTGCTTTTATTATTTATCAAGGCGGCGTGGCATGGAGATGATCTGCACTGAAGCCCAGGTTGCTTTGATAGATAGATGGCCGATAGTGCAGCTTGTCTGTGTTTCTCATCTTCCTGACATTATCTCACAGATTCTCTTTGGCATTTAGATCAGATTAGTTGGCTATAGTCATGCACAGTAATAACATTGTCAGCAAACCATTTGCTCATAGATTTAGCAATGTGTGCTTACTCCTGCTGAAAAAGGGAAATCTGCATCTCACTGAAGCTTATCAGAAGATCTGCGCATAGAGTACTCTAAAATCATCTTGTAGATGGCTGTTAACTCTGTACTTAACAAAACGGTGAACCAACAATTTCCAATACAGATCAACTAATAAATATTCTACTAATTGAGATACTGGATTTCAGGTTTTCAAGCCGTAATCACTAAAACTAATATAAAAACATTTCATTGGTCAAAACATTTAAGGGCCCTTTTGATTCATTGACTCGTTTTTTATGCTGTCATTGTACAGACTGATGTCCAGAAGATCCTGAGGAATGCCAGGAAACTGCCAGATAAAACTCAGACCTTCTATAAGGTAAGATTAGCTGGAGTGGCTCTAAACTATAATTTTTAAAGCTATGTTTGTTTTTTTCCAAAAATGAAATGTTATATTTTCATTTTGATTCTGACAGGAGCTGAACCGTCTACGTAAGGCTGCTTTGGCTTTTGGTTTCTGGGAGCTCCTGAAGGGAGTTGCCGATCTGCTGGAGAGAGAGTGCACCATGCTGCCAGACTCGGCACATCCTGATGCTGCTTTCCAGCTCTCCCACGCTGCACAGCAGCTTAAATTGGCCAGCACTGGTGACTCCCAGTATGCTGCTTTTGATCACAACATTGTTCCCATGCACACGGATTTCTCAAGTTGAGCCGCATCCGAATTTGTATGAATGAACTCAAAATATCATAGGCTCCGCCTGCGTGGACCAATGTGCTGCAGTGTTGCATACACCCTGTAAAGACGTTCACGGGATTATTTTACGAAGTCATCTTTGGGATTCAGTGTTGTTTTGTTTTTATAAATGTTCCTTTGTAGGAATCTTTTGACACAATAACCACATTAAAATTAGGTTTTTATTCATTGTCAAATAACTGCCACATTTACAGAACAGAGTAAACAGCTATTAATGTTGGCATTCGTAATTCAAGTGCAAATAATAAAAAAGCAGCCAGAAAAAACCTGTTACAATTTAACATTGCTCCTTGAAGGTTGTTGTTGAGCACAATGGACACTTTTTTTTTTTTTAAGCAGTCTGGTTATTTGTCCCTGAGCTTTGTGGAATGGCTTGGAATTGTGAAATTATAACCAAGAGCTTATCATGTGGAATGATGACTTGTTTTCTTTATACATATGGCAGTGACTGAATATGAAATGATAACAGGGTTTTCTTATCAGTGCTTCTCAAAATAGTGCTGCGTGGGAGAAAAACAAGACTAAGAGCGGGGGGGGCACTATCACACAGGTGCTATGGAAATGTACCGGTATGTGTGTGCAAACTTGGTCACCAATAAGTTTGCTCGATGCAGTATTTCTGTACTCATTGCACATCTATTGTGTTAATAATAGCCATAAAGGAAGTCATTTTAGTTTTTATATGGACAGGCTGTCAAAAATTGAGTTGATAATAAATTTGACATAAGGATGATGATTATTAAAAACAGGTCGAGGAATAAGCAGGCAGCAAAGGTGTTCAAGGAATGCTGTTGGTGTTGAGTCTCAATTTGCTTTCCTCTTTTTGGTCCGGAAGCGCCTCTTCCTCTGCTTGTAAAGGTGGCTAAAGTTGATAAAAAGTCCTTTTGTGGGGGGGGAGGGGGAACCAAGATTAATATCAGAGCAGCAGTGGTTAAGTTAGAATATATGTGTCATGTGAGAGACAGTTCATGTGGGGACTTACCCAAAAACATAAGAACAAGATAAATGTACAGGAAGTAAGAGAAGCTGACAGAGGTGCCAATCACTTTAGTCAGAGGAATGCTGAAGAGTTTAGATTCATCAAAGATGGGGATGGACTGGATCACTGCAAGAGCTACGTGGGATTGAGAGATAAGAGTATATATAATAGAGTCTATAAACATGTTTGCATGTTTTTTATATCAAATTTTGTTTAAAAAAAAAAAAAAAAAGCCTACCTTCAGCTAAAACACCTAGTGGATACAGTGGCATCCAGACAGTATACCGCAGCCAAGTGAGGGTTTTCCACTCTGTATTGAAACAGCCCAGCATGTAAAAGGGATACCTGAAAAAGGATGAGCATGTTGGTTAAGGAAAAAAAAAGTCATGCTCCAAATAAAATTACACAAAGTTGCATCCACAGTTACACATTCTTATAAAATTATAGCTCAGATGCAACTGCTACTTGCCTGTTTCAAGGCTGAAATGTGAATAAAATCTAACAAAAAACTGTAACTGTTCCAAACATTTGCAAAGCTCTAAATCTTATCCAATTTTAGTTTTATTTAAATACAACTGGCTAAAGCTGTACTATATATCACTAGATGACTGTTTACTGTAGACAGTAGGAAAATGCATACTTGCCTAAAAATCTCAATAGCACTCCACAGATAGAAAACAAAGAACACAACTGGCTTGTGGTGCATTTCCTCCAGACTACCAAAAATGATGAAGAGGATAAAATTCCTTCCGACCACCTAGTGCACAAACAAAAGATGTGTATTGGTGCTCAATCTGTAACTTTAGGAAACTTGAACTCAGGCAAAAAAAAAAAAACACAAAAAAAACCCATCCCATACCTGTATAAGAGTTGGTATAACACCTGTCTTGACTACACCAAAAGCAGCATTCAGGACCTCTACTAATGCCAGGATCTGGCAGAAGAACATCACATCCGAAATTGTGTGAAATGTGTCATAGAGGGAATCTGAAAAGAGTTTTGAACGGACATGTTTTAACCAGTTTTCTGTGAAGTAAGTGACACTTTCAGCTTCTCCTGTGTAATATATTTTCACACCTATGCCAATGATAAACAGGCGCACTGTCATGTTGATAAAGATCCATGAAAAACCAAGAAACTGGACCAGGTTGTACACAATCAAGAACACAGTTTTCAGGCTGACGAACCCTGAAATATTTCAAAGAAATTGGAAAATTGTATCAGCAGTTTTCCCTTCAAAGCCATCTGATAAAACAGAATGTTCAAGTGCAATATATTATCTGCACCCACCTTCTTCTTTTTGTCTTGAAGCCTTCAGCCTGTTCTTTTTCTCCTCCTTTTAAAAGTATTTAAAAAATGAAAATAGTACAGTCTTTAATCAATTATTTTAGTCATACTGACATTTTTTAATCTTTATCTGCGAGTGTCATCTAGTAACAATTGTCAAATGCCAAGTTGTACTCTTACCTTTTCTCTGATTTCCATCTCAGCGTCTGACTCGTCCAGCCAGCGATCAAAGTCCGGTGCCAGGAAGACAGGTTTACGCTCCCGGAGAGTCAGCCTTTCCCACCAACCTCGCTGTATTTTGTGCACTGTAATGTTCACCTGCCGCTGTGTGGACTTGTAGCTGACCTACAGGTTCACGCAATGAGCACAAACAGGAAAACCAAAGAAAGGAAAGGAAAAGATTTAAGAGCAATCTTAAAGTTATTCTGTCTATAGATATATTTCTGATCCCACAAGATAAATTATAGAATTACTCAGCATACCTGTGGCTTTACTGGTAAGAGGAAGTCCAAGCTGAACTTGTACTCATTTTGTCCTTTTGCACCATGCCCCTGGGCTACAAACAGGATATCACAAATGAAATGCCACAAAAATATTTTTAAAAATATGTCTTTAATCACCAAATGCAAATGAAATCCGTGAATCCATGTCACCTGAAAAGTGAAGGACATTTTCATCCACGTGGACGTCAATATTCTGCAAAAACACAGGCAAAGGATAAGCATACTTCCTCGCTAGATCAAGAATTTTTTTACTTCCTGTTAACAGAAACCCGAAACAAAGATATTAATCTTATGTTACATATTACCGTGACAAACTATATTGCAAAACACATAGGATATTTAATTACCAGGTAAAATAAGTGGTTTAAAAAGTCTCTAACCTGAATCTTCTGTTACATGATCAGAAATAGAGTTAAGTGCTATAAAAAGAAGAAGAAAACGAGTGCTGAGAAGCCCTCCTGTAGCATGTAGTATGGGATGATGTGATATCTACAGGTGTAACAACACCTGTCCCTCACACATAACCCCACGAGCGCCGCGTGAACAATGCTACCACCCCCACCCACCCCGCCTTCCGAGTAGTTCCAACGGGTATTTTTAGGACTTTTCACCCATGTGATTAACTGTTAACACGAATATTCTTAAAATCAACAGGTTTTAAAAACAGGTTCGAACAGGTTGTGTGGCTTTAGACGTACTACATAATGAACGAAGGACCTCAACAGAGAGCTTTGTATGGATCAGTTATCAGATAAGAGATCTCAGTTCTCATACAGTATGCAAATAGTACAGCTATCCAGCAGGATAACGTTTACAGGAACCTTTCGTCTGTATTTGCATTGCTTCCCATTTACCATCAGAGGCCCAAACACAAGGCTTAAAAAAGAAAAGAAAAAAAAAAGTCAGAACCATGCTAAAGCGTTTTGCCCGTGACAAGCAACTGCAGGAGGTACTCTCACCTGAACATCTGTCAGCTCAACTCGCAGGTAAATGTCTTCATGGCGTTGAGCCCAATAAACAAGAGGTGTGAGTGCCATTATTGCGTTTTTGATCAGTTTTTTTTAATCGGGCAAACAATGAATGAACGCTCCACGCTTCATGCTAGCTGCCCTGGAAGGACTTTAGCAATTACCCAGAATATTCTTCGAACGTGCGCGCTCTCCACTGATCAGTGCTGAGACGCGCTCGTGCAGGAGGCACAAACGTTAGACGTGCTCTTCCCTGATTGGCTAAGTGAATATTTACGGAAGTGTCACGGGAACGCGACAGGTTGTCTAATTTTTCTTTTGGCAGTATTCTAACAGGCAGCAAGACGACCATATGTCAAGTTTAAAAACTGATTTGTTGAAAACTTCCGGGACATTTAATGTCCTTGTTGGAGTGACAGGAAGCGTCGCAGCCTTGAAACTGCCTCTTTTGGTCTCCCAGCTTCTTGAACTCTCCGGGGTGAGTTGCTTCATATTAGTTAATGTTTGCATATCATGAATGTTTCTATTTTCCCCGTACATAGTTAGCAAATAATAGCACAAGCATCTATATACATTTATTGTTTATCTAAGTGGCATAATACGCATAAGCTCACCTTTACCGCAAGATGGGGATGTTAGGCAGCATCGCTACAAACGCAGTATATTCTAGTTATTAAATAAACAGAGCAAATCTGAGCCAGCAATATCTGCCTGTTAATTAAAAACCACAACGGTCGTCCATGAAAATAGAGAAAACGACATTTGAAGACGTAAATGTTAAACGGGGATAATATATGACAGTGTTGGTATTAGTGTGGGAAAGGTTTTGCAATATACTAAATAAAGTGTGTTAGGACTTTTGTAGTAAACAGGGTGATGAAGCTATGCGTTTGCATAGCAATGCAAATAGTTTTAAATTGTATGTGTAATAGCTAATACCTGTAGAGAGAAATATTTGGCCTGTCAAACTAAGAATAATTGCTTCATTTGAGTTTAACATGCGAGAATATGCATGGATGCACATCCCATGGAGCAGAGAGACATAATGCCCCAATCAGTCAATTTAATTTCCAACAAAATGATGTGGGATCACGGATGTCACTGGAAGCAGTAATGTCTTGTAAACATCATTCTTTTTTAAATTAAACAGTCAGTTGTAGGAAAATCTTCTCTGTAACAACTAGTATGACGTATTTATTTACTTGAGAAAGAATGAACACTTCACCTGCTCAAGCCCTGCTAATTATAAAACAATTGATGAATTAATTCAAGCATACTAGTGGTAGTGGTAGTTGTTTAAAAAAATACTCTATAATAATGTAAAAACTTAGAGTAAACAGAAATTCATACCTATGTAGACTCTATCTGCACTCACTTGCTACTTGGTTAGGTACACCAATTAAGCTGCTTTTTAATGCAAATATCTATTTAGCCAATCCCATGGCAGCAACTCCAAGCATTTAGGCATGTAGACATGGTCAAGATTACCTGCTTAACTTCATCTGAACATCCGAATGGCAATGAAAGGTGATTTAAGTGACTTTGAACGTAGCATGTTTGTGGGCTGCAAACAGGTTGTTCTGAGTATTTCAGGAACTGCTGATCTACTGGTATTTTCCCACTCAATCATCTCTAGGGTTTACAGAGAATAGCCCAAAAAAGAGAAAATGTCCAGTGAATGGTAGCTTTCTGGGTGAAAATGCCTTTGTGACGTCCAGGGTTAGAGGAGAGTAATTCAAAATCCTCATGTTACAACCATGGTACTAGAAGAGTATCTCTCAATGCACAACTCATCGAACCTTAGCCAAAACCCCACCCTGTGCCATGCCTGTCAGCTAGACATTGAAAAATGAGGCTACAGTTCATACAGACTCACCAAAATTGGACAGAAGAAGTTTGGAAAAATGTTCAAATGGTAGGGTGGGAAATTGGTATAAAGATCATAAAACATGGATCCATCCCGCCATGTCTCAATTGTTCAGGCTGAAGGTGGTGTTATGTTGTGGGGGATATTGTCTTGGCACACTCCAGGCCTCTTAGTACATTTAAGTCATCATTTAAATATGTCTATCATTTATGACCACAGAGTACTCTTCTTCTGATGGCTGCTTCCTGCAGGATAACATGCCATAAAGCTCAAATCATGTTAAACTGGTTTGTGAACATGACAGTGAATCCATTGTACACAAGTGGCTTTCAGGCATCCACAGTCATCAGATCTCAATTTTAAATGGGATGTGGTGGAAAAGGAAATTCATACTACTGACTCCCTCCCTTTTCCCCTTATCTATCTATCTATCTATCTATCTATCTATCTATCTATCTATCTATCTATCTATCTATCACGATATTCGTATCGATATTGAACCGTTCGATACAGTGCTTTCGGTTCGGTACGCATATGTATCGAACAATACAACATTTGTAATTTATTTTATCAACTTTCCTTCTGACGATGCTGTCTGTGTTGAGCGCTCAGTGAATCTGCGTTCGACTACTCCGCCTAGGCTGCACTGTCGAGCGCAGATCCACTGAGCGCTCAACACAGACAGCATAGTCAGAAGGAAGAGCGCAGGGCAAGCTAGCGAGACAGAAGTTAAGCTCTCCTTGCAACATGGACCTCCCCCACTCTCATTCAGATCTGGCGTTTGGAATTATTTTGGTTTTCATGTGACGTATGACCCTGAAGGTAAGCGAGTCATGGACTAAAGTAAAACAGTATGTTGGATGTGCCATGCAATGCTCAATTACATAGGTGGGAACTAGTGTGTTAGCGCAGTTAGCTTGTTAACGTGTTGGCCGTCTAGCCCCATGCACAGGGCGATCGGCGGTAGCTCGTTAACGGAGATTTGCCGTGTTGTAGCGTTAAGGTCATTTCAACGAGATTAACCTGAAAGCACTAGTGGGAACACAACGAATATGACTGCACATTTACATCATCCTAGTGCAAAGACAAAAACAACAAGCATGCTACTAACTTTAGCCGAGTCATTTAGACAGCTGTTAGCACATGATTCTCCTTATGCTGCTGAGAATATAGCCCAGAAGAAGCGGATAGTATAGCTTTTATTTTGGAAAGAGCCATTTCTCTGTAATAAACTCTCTTTTCCAAAGATGAGTGATTCCTCAATCAGATACAGGGCTCGCAAAATCGCTAGCCCGACGTCCTGGGGCTAGCGATTTTTTTCAGACGGGCTACCCTGCCCGTCGGGCTATTGTAGGAAGGAAAAATCTATGTCAATGCTTTTGCATTCTTTCGGAAATGTAGCCGGGTAATTATGTCATTGGCATCGGTGAGCCACTGCCAATATGTGACATATTGAAATCCCGTTTGAATTTGCGCTTGTTTTTTTGCTTTCACTTTGCAATCGCGCGAACTGTGTATAGAGAGCGACAGCACTGATTGGTGAGTGATGATAATTTGCGCACCAATTCCTCTGACAATGTCTTATCAATCGTTAGCTTACTATGCAAACATGACAAGTGAAATCTCCCGCAGCAAGCTTAAACATATGAGAGGTTGATCGTGCAGAGAATCGCTGAGCATTATGTGAGTGCGTGTGTAAAAGCAGCAGGATATATATTGTAGCGGATCAGGGCTGTTCGGGGTTCTGTTTGTACAGTTATGTTTTGTTTATGTTGCCATAGTGACGGGTGACGCCCTCTCGCTGCGACGGTGTGTCCTTCCGGGGTCAGAGGGCGCCCTGTGTGGTGTTGTTGTTGTTGCTGTGCTGTTGCCGCGCTGAGCAGTTAGCTAGCGGCAGTGTTCTTCTGCAGATGTCAATAAACGGCTGTGCTCCCTGGCTAGCTCACGGGAAGCAAGACCAAACGATATCTCCGTCTCCTCCTTGTCTGAGCTCGCCACATTGGTGTCAGAAGTGGGATGATGGTGGCACCCCATGTTCTGACCCGAGTGACCGTGACCGGCCGGTGCGCCAAAAGAAGGCACCTGGACATTTGCATGACTTTGTGTGGGGTAATGGGGTCGTCGGGGACGACTGACCCCTTAGGTGGGGGCTATGTAGCGGGTCAGGGCTGTTCGGGGTTCTGTTTGTACAGTTATGTTTTGTTCATGTTGCCATAGTGACGGGTGACGCCCTCTCGCTGCGACGGTGTGTCCTTCCGGGGTCAGAGGGCGCCCTGTGTGGTGTTGTTGTTGTTGTTGTTGCTGTGCTGTTGCCGCGCTGAGCAGTTAGCTAGCGGCAGTGTTCTTCTGCAGATGTCAATAAACGGCTGTGCTCCCTGGCTAGCTCACGGGAAGCAAGACCAAACGATACCTCCGTCTCCTCCTTGTCTGAGCTCGCCACATTGGTGTCAGAAGCGGGATGATGGTGGCACCCCATGTTCTGACCCGAGTGACTTTGTGCGCCAAAAGAAGGCACCTGGACGTTTGCAGGACTTTGTGTGGGGTAATGGGGTCGTCGGGGACGACTGACCCCTTAGGTGGGGGCTATGTAGCGGGTCAGGGCTGTTCGGGGTTCTGTTTGTACAGTTATGTTTTGTTTATGTTGCCATAGTGACGGGTGACGCCCTCTCGCTGCGACGGTGTGTCCTTCCGGGGTCAGAGGGCGCCCTGTGTGGTGGTGTTGTTGTTGTTGCTGTGCTGTTGCCGCGCTGAGCAGTTAGCTAGCGGCAGTGTTCTTCTGCAGATGTCAATAAACGGCTGTGCTCCCTGGCTAGCTCACGGGAAGCAAGACCAAACGATACCTCCGTCTCCTCCTTGTCTGAGCTCGCCACATTGGTGTCAGAAGCGGGATGATGGTGGCACCCCATGTTCTGACCCGAGTGACTTTTACCCCGCCGGTCGTGACCGGCCGGTGCGCCAAAAGAAGGCACCTGGACGTTTGCAGGACTTTGTGTGGGGTAATGGGGTCGTCGGGGACGACTGACCCCTTAGGTGGGGGCTATGTAGCGGGTCAGGGCTGTTCGGGGTTCTGTTTGTACAGTTATGTTTTGTTTATGTTGCCATAGTGACGGGTGACGCCCTCTCGCTGCGACGGTGTGTCCTTCCGGGGTCAGAGGGCGCCCTGTGTGGTGGTGTTGTTGTTGTTGCTGTGCTGTTGCCGCGCTGAGCAGTTAGCTAGCGGCAGTGTTCTTCTGCAGATGTCAATAAACGGCTGTGCTCCCTGGCTAGCTCACGGGAAGCAAGACCAAACGATACCTCCGTCTCCTCCTTGTCTGAGCTCGCCACATTGGTGTCAGAAGCGGGATGATGGTGGCACCCCATGTTCTGACCCGAGTGACTTTTACCCCGCCGGTCGTGACCGGCCGGTGCGCCAAAAGAAGGCACCTGGACGTTTGCAGGACTTTGTGTGGGGTAATGGGGTCGTCGGGGACGACTGACCCCTTAGGTGGGGGCTATGTAGCGGGTCAGGGCTGTTCGGGGTTCTGTTTGTACAGTTATGTTTTGTTTATGTTGCCATAGTGACGGGTGACGCCCTCTCGCTGCGACGGTGTGTCCTTCCGGGGTCAGAGGGCGCCCTGTGTGGTGGTGTTGTTGTTGTTGCTGTGCTGTTGCCGCGCTGAGCAGTTAGCTAGCGGCAGTGTTCTTCTGCAGATGTCAATAAACGGCTGTGCTCCCTGGCTAGCTCACGGGAAGCAAGACCAAACGATACCTCCGTCTCCTCCTTGTCTGAGCTCGCCACATTGGTGTCAGAAGTGGGATGATGGTGGCACCCCATGTTCTGACCCGAGTGACCGTGACCGGCCGGTGCGCCAAAAGAAGGCACCTGGACATTTGCATGACTTTGTGTGGGGTAATGGGGTCGTCGGGGACGACTGACCCCTTAGGTGGGGGCTATGTAGCGGGTCAGGGCTGTTCGGGGTTCTGTTTGTACAGTTATGTTTTGTTCATGTTGCCATAGTGACGGGTGACGCCCTCTCGCTGCGACGGTGTGTCCTTCCGGGGTCAGAGGGCGCCCTGTGTGGTGTTGTTGTTGTTGTTGCTGTGCTGTTGCCGCGCTGAGCAGTTAGCTAGCGGCAGTGTTCTTCTGCAGATGTCAATAAACGGCTGTGCTCCCTGGCTAGCTCACGGGAAGCAAGACCAAACGATACCTCCGTCTCCTTCTTGTCTGAGCTCGCCACAATATTTTAGTTCTGCTGAGCCAAATAAGACAGGTCAGGGTGAAGAAGTGACAGCCAAAGAAAAGCTTACCACAAAACGGAGAAGTTATGACAAATCAGACTATAAGGCAAAAAGAAAGTGCAGCTTTATGGTTTCATGGACAAAAGAATTTCTGTGGCTGCAATATGACAAGCGAAATAACCAGGGCTGCACATAAGTGGTCCGCAGGTGCGCATTCGCTGTCAAAATAAAAAATGGGCACAAGATAAGAAGTTGCAACGCGTGTTTGCATACATAAGATTTTAAGGAGGAGGACAGACATTTGTTTAGAACTCTTAAAGATGTCGAAGAAGCAAGCTCCTTTAAGCAATTACTGTAATGTTCCTCCACCTCCAAAGAAATGTCAGAAGGAGTCCGAACCACAAAAGAAGCGCGTATTCTCGGAAAAGTAGTTGCAGGAGGTGAGCTGGCTTCAAACAAATGATGAACGCACAGAGATGTGGTGCGGAATGTGCCGTGAAAATTTAATAAATGACAAATTAAAAAGGCATGAACATTTTTTTGTATCGAAAAAATATCGAACCGTGACACCAAAGTATCGAACCGAACCGTGAATTTTGTGTATTGTTGCACTCTATCTATCTATCTATCTATCTATCTATCTATCTATCTATCTATCTATCTATCTATCTATCTATCTATCTATCTATCTATCTATCTATCTATCTATCTATCTATCTCTCTCTCTCTCTCTCTCTCTCTCTCTCTCTCTCTCTCTCTCTCTCTCTCTCTCTCTCTCTCTCTCTCTTCTGCAGTCACTGTCATTTATGTCATTTATGTTGTCATGCTGTAGGTGGATGTACGAGTAGTCACTACAGAGCATGCCAAGCACTTCTATAATTCTGCTGAGGTGTCAGTCAAAATCTACAGTGACGAGGATGAATGGGAGGTAATAACTAACTCGAGTATGATATTCTAATGTAGCCATTATTACACTGAAAACATATATAGCTATATATATATATATATATATAGAAAAGACAAATTAACATGACATATATAATCAATATGAAGGTCAGCTTGGGCTCTTCAAATAAAATAGGTGAAGGAATACTGTACAGTGCCATACTGAGCAAAATGAAATGTGGTATGAGTTGCCCATTATTAACTTGAAAACACTGGAGTTACTTGTGAGAATTCTGAGACATAAAAACACTGGTTTAACTTGTGCATTCCAGACAGAAGTGAAGATGTGACTGTGTAACTGGATGCATTTCAAACAGCATGTCTCTCATTTAGCTGTGGAAACAGAGATCTGATCCTGTGCTACACATTGAGCTAAGGCGTTGGGCAGATCTACTTGTCATTGCCCCTCTTGATGCCAACAGTCTTGGAAAGATTGCTAGTGGTATTTGTGATAATCTGCTGGTAAGAAGATGAAACACTAAAGATTTTGCAAATAATCATTTATTGCAGAATTTCTGTGAAATGATTTCCAGGTTTATGTGTATTTGTCATTTCAGACGTGTGTGGTAAGAGCCTGGGATACCAGTCGTCCTCTTCTCTTCTGCCCTGCAATGAACACAGCTATGTGGCTGCATCCTATTACAGCCCAGCAGGTATCCAGACTGAAAGAGTTTGGATATGTGGAAATCCCCTGCGTTGCCAAAAAGCTAGTGTGTGGAGATGAAGGTGAGTTTTAATATGAGGAGGAACTAAATATATTTAACCTTTGCTAATATTTACTCAGACTCTCAGATCGTTGGAAATTGAAAAAGGGTTGAAATTTACATATTTTACTTAGAACTTAGAATTATGCAACAGCAGACATCATATTCTCACATTTGTGAGCCTTACTCAAGTGAGTATCTTACAATTTCCTTAAAAAAAGACTGACATGATTATTATGGCTTTAAAATAGCTGGAGATTAATATTCACACATGCCATGGAGCCAGTGACTTATTTTACTACACCCATCTTGGACTTTGTCTTTATTTATTTATTTATTTATTTATTTATTTATTTATTTATTTATTATTACTGTAAACCCGTAACTGTATCTGTAGCTCATATATTTGCCATTATATATTTTTTATACTCCAGGTGTCTTCACCTGGAGTATAAAAACTCATGCACGTCTATATGATTGGACTACTTTTTGCAGTCAGGGGAAATTCCCCCCTGATGGCAGTTTAAAAAAAAATGCCTCTTTAAGGATGAATGTGGGTTACGTCCTCCTTTTATATATAGTATATAGCAGGAGCAAACACTACTTGAACTGCGCAGGCAAGAAACGTGACAGTAGTGAGTAAATCATATGACATCAGGGGTCCAAAGGTGAATAAGGAGAGTGGCATGTAACAGTGATTAGACCAGGTGACACACAGCATCACAGGCAGATAAAACAAGAGGTCAAATCTCACCTTTAAAAAAATAGTTTCAAAGGCTAGTTTTTCTACCTTCTTCCTTAACACAAATTCTCCTTCACCAGTTGTGTTGATTTCAGTGTCCTGTGGCTGTAAAAAGTACACTATGTACCAGCACACTGTGACTATTAGCTGCTATAGGTAAACAGACCTTATTCCAAATCACATGCCACATGCTTCCTTTTTTTCTGATAAGGTGACTTATCCCAAGGATGATTTTAGATTAAAGTGGCTCGTGAATTGCTCTTAATTACCAGGCACAGTAGCCAGCTGTGTGTGAGGTCATATCAACCTGCTCAGTGCTCACTGTTAAACTGTGTCACATAACTTGACATAGTAAGTTACCTACGAGAGGCATATTTTAGTTCCTTTCCAAAGACACTGTACTTAAGAGATAACTGTGGTACAAAGGGATTATCCAAGAACATCTAAAACTGCCTCCTTCCCTTTTTTGTATCAAGGACTTGTTTTTCATTCTGTCATGTGGCTAAGCAAAGTATTAAGAGACTTGGACAAACTATGTGAACATCTTACCAGTGTTTAGATTTACTAGGATGGCATGGCATGTCTTACAATGCAGGTAGTTTCAAGAATAACCCAGCACTCAAACTCACCACAAGATAAAAATGAATAGGCCTTGATGGAAAATGCTACACGTATTTGACACCATTTTCTGTGGCTCTGGTAGAAGCTACTTTTTGTGTTGCGTGTGTTGTTGTGATCGACCATGCACTCTAAAGCAGTAGCTTTTATAGCACTGTTATAGCATAAATAGCAACCAAGTGAAATGTATAGATCGTACAAGTTCTAAAGTTGGCATCACATACTTGTAGTTCATGTGCTTTAAGACTTATGGTGCGATTTGTAAATGCAAAAACTTGTGTTGCATGGTCTATTTTTGTATAAGGTGCTACCATTTTATCTACTTAACTCTTCACAACTTCCGTTCATTTCATTTTTCTTCCCCGTTAATACAATTTGTTGTTTTTTGCTAACTGGAGCTTATCTCCTAAAATGCTTGGATGGCTAGATACCAATGCTGACAGCACTGCTGATACTTAGCGTTCATATTTAACATGCTGTGTGAGGCTGCTGCATCTGCTAAATCTATATCTGTAGCAGGTGTGTCGACTACTTTATTCTGAGAAATTATTTCTGGAAAAAACACTGTCCACAGCTGCAGTGTCCACCTTTAATATAACCTAGTATAAATAACTATAGTCCATGGTAAGTATTGATTATCCTGCTTCTAGTTACCCTAGGCTGCTGTTTATTAAGCTGTGTTTTCAGCTAAGTCAAAAGAAGTTTCCTATTAACATCCACTAAGAGTACAGGAAAGTATAAATAAGCATAGAAAGTGCTAATATAAGGAACTGAAAGTACTAATTTTAATGACTTAGTCTTATAGCAAGTGCAAAGAAAGTTGGACAGAAGACAAAAGGCTAGAAATAGATTCAGTGGGAACAACTTCCCTTCACAATGTTTTTCAAGGATATCTAACACTGGACTTTTTAATGTCATGTTTACGTCTTGGCTTTGTAAACCACTTTCTGTGTAGTGGAAAAGTAATGAAGTGTCACCTAGATTGTATAACTCAGTTTAAGACATTGATTGATACTATGTCAATTCATACAGTTGACCTTGGTACATTAATCTAATGACTAAAGTGTGCGTGTTAGTCCCCATAGGGAGATAGTTCCTCTGCATTTAACCCATTTACCCAGTGAAGCACAAACATGTGCAGATGTACACATGGATACAGTTAAAGCTTCAAAATTCTAATCAATTCATCTATTTTGGAGATGTACTGCATAAAGTGTTATAAAAGAATAAATAAAATGGTGGAGCTGTGCCTATGAGTTTTGTTGCTAATAGTGCTGTCTTTTTGATTCATCGGTGGGGTTTGGCTCAGATTTATATGCAAACAGCTTGAGTGTAGTGTAGTGTATTTATGAATGTGAAGAATGTGCATGAGCATTTGCATTGCAATCGTGTACATGTCTTCTTTGTATTTTCCTTCAGGCAGTGACTGATTTATAGTTTTCTGCAGAAGACATTTGTATAGCTCATAATTCTTTGTTTTTCCATAGGTAAAGGTGCCATGGCAGAAGTATCGACAATTGTCAGTCTTGTCAAAGAGTATCTTCAGAAACCAGATGAGTCATCTTTGGAAGCATGAACGTCATATTGTACATCCAAGCAAACACAAAAGGCCAAAGAAAAACAAACACTATGCCTTGTTGTTGGATTTGTCAAACTGCCACGGTCCAACACACCCATAGTAAACTCATTTACTTGCTTTCACCTGTTTTACTTCATAAATTCACTTCTTAGAATGTGTGGGTGTCTCCAGAACATCATGACTGGCATCTCTCTAAATCCTCTTTTGGTATTGTTAAACCTGTTGGGGCACAGCAGCTTTACATTTCAAAGACGTGCATTGACTTTTTCAACATTAATTCCCATCATATCACCTCTGGAGCCTGATCATCCCAGAGGTTAAAAACAAAAAAGTTGGTAGTGTGAGACGTTAATTTTTAGCTGTCACCATCAGTTTTTTGAGGTACATTTTAAACAGTTTTGTGTTGTTTTTTTTGTATATTTATTTTGTTTAGATAGTAACACATTATTTGGTATCCCAAGTAACATAAAAGATAAGGTAGCAACAGCTGCATCTCTCAGAGATGACATGAAAGTGCGTTTTGTATTATGCATTTTTTCCTGACTTGAACAGACAGTTTGAGCCTGTTTACGATGTGCTCGACTTGTTTTTCCTGGAAAGGCTTTCCTCTGAATTTACCTTTGTTTATTCTTTTTGTTTAATGTTAGCTGACGTATTCAGATATAGATATAAGGATAATGAAAACTGCAACATGCCACATTACTGTTTGCTAAGTACCTCTCTAAATGAACATCTAATAATATACCTGTTAAAAAGGCCATATTTATACTCCAAGCTGTAAAATGTGTGATTATACATTTTGTTTATTTGCTAAAGGAACTGAAATTGTTGTCATTATCAAAGGTAAAGAAACAAAAGTGCAACAAGTTAAAATTTCAGTCATGTATTCCCATCAGATTCATGAAAGCCGTTGTAATTTGGGGTTTTCTATGGGTTTTAATTAGTTCTTTGAAGTGTCCTTTTTCCAGGATCGATTATTGAGCATAATCAATCATATCAGACATACAGGATGTGCCTTTAATGACTTAAAAAAAAAAAAACAAGAATTGGGTGCATGATCATTTCTAACTCTGGTTGTTTTCCTTTTAAGCATAGTCCACACATTTTCATTAGGGTCGGGGAAGGTGATTCCTGAAGCTTGCTTTATCTATTCCAAAACCAGGTTTAGTTTTTGGATTGTTGTCCTGTCCAGCTCTTGATTTGAGAAAAAGTTGGCGAATTTGGAGGTAGTCCTCCTCCTTTAATATTCTGCCAGTATTGCTGGAAGCAAAACAGCCCCAGAGCATGCTGCTACCACCACCATGCTTGACAGTTGCTACAGTGTTTGTCCATTTGAAAGCCACACCTGTGCTCCTCCAAACATACCTCTTTATTGTCTCAATCTTTGTCAAATCTTTGACCATAAAACTTTTTTCCAGAAGGCTTGTTCACATGTGGACAGCTGCAAATATCAGTCGAGCTTAAAGGTGTTGCTTTTGGAGGAGGAGCGTCTTTCTTGGTTGGCACCCTCTCAGTCACTAAAAGTTGTATTAGTCGCTAATGACGAGTTATTAGACCTTGGCTTTGTCGACCTAAGACACTGTAGAACCTTCAGCACCAATTATTAAAAAATGTAAGTAAGTGCATGTATATGTTTGAGCCTGCATTTATATTTTGACCCTGTCAAATCCAAAATGAATTCTTGTTTTTTTGTTTTTTAAAGTCACTGAAGATGAATGGTGAACAATCATTCCACTCTGGGAATTTTTAAAATAATAAAAAGCCCAAAATTACCATGACATTCATGCCCATGGTGTGTATATGTAAGCTTGGTTGTTCATATGTGTGTGTGTATATAAAATAAATGATAAAATATAATGCTGATTCAGACTGCACTTCTCTGTTCTGGGCTCTGTATGATATTAGTGAGAGATCCTTTAGATGGTCATATGGGGAACCATGACAAAAGGAAAAATATAGAATTGCAAATGAGTATAAAAGCATTGCATGAAACAAAAAGTCATTAAATCCATGTTCTGGCCATGTCATACATTATAGCAGGGGTGTCAAACTCAAATACACAGTGGGCCAAAATTCAAAACTGGAACAAAGTCGCGGGCTAACATTAATATTTATTTTAAAAAAAAATCTTCCTCCAGATATAAAAATGAATCTTTTCTTATGGACTCAAACAAGTTTTGCTGAAAAACTGAATTTGGAACAAGCATAGCTTAATACTAAACAATATATATATTAGCTGTATAATACCAGTAGGCCAGCTCTAATAGTAATTTGGTATGGCTTCGCGGGCCAAATGTAATTAGGCTGCGGGCCAAATTTGGCCCGCGGGCCAGAGTTTGACACCTATGCATTATAGTGTGAACAACATCCTTCTTATTTAATTCTATAGATGCTGTCCTGGTGCCTCTGGGGATTAATTATCTGACACAAGGCAACAGAAACTCTTTTCCCACCAGGCAGTTTGACAGACTGGTTTTACTGCAGAACCACATAAAATAAAACTGTCATGATACGGAAGTCCTTGACTTGGTAACAACGATACATCCTCATTTTGTTTGTGCATTTTTGGAAATTTTCTTTATGTTTGCTTTAAGATGGTTTGAGCTTTTTAGAACAACTTCCCCAAATGCTTTTACAAGATGTCCAAAGGGCAAAAGTGACGAAACCCATGGATCGCATTAGTGTAAGACATGTTTATCTTTGTGAAAGCCCTCTATCTCCTAACAAAGTGAAACATCCAGGTCTGGATTGTGTCCAGAGAAAACAGACGGTACACAACTGTCTTACTTGTAATAAACTGAAAGTGCACCTGGCAGGTGGCAGTTGTCTGGAGTAGTGTTATGTTGGGACAAGTAGGCCTACCCCCCATTTAAGAGATCAGGATACTTTGTATTGCAATCTAAGTCAGCCACGTCATGCTGTACATTATGTTTATCATTTTATGTTTTCTTCCCCCCCCCCTATGATAGGGATCTATGGTGTTATTTTGAACTGCTCAAATTTTCCTGGTCACACAGCACTAGGAAGTCTCTTTATTTCCTTGTCATCAAACTGAACTTGTCTCTTTAGCATTAATACCTCCCGTCTCTACTGAAGAGAAACCCTCTCTTCTAATTTGCAGCTGCATGCTGCATGTTTTGTGTGTGTGCATTTTTGTTCTGTTTATTTTAACTTTTCTAGGCTGTGTAGAGGGTAATATTTTATCGTACTTTTTTCCTGCTTCCTCCAAATCCAGTTGGACTGGAGAGAAATTTGGCTTGCAAATAACTGAGGGGATTGTTACTGTTGAGCTGTCGAGGTTGCAGCACATGGAGCGATGTGAATGGCTCCCCAAATGAAAAGCATCCTTCCCTGAGCCATAACCTGTCCTGCTGCTATTGGCTGCTGGCTGATTCTGTTAATGAGGCTAGAGAAATATTACATCAGCCATTCTGACAAGGGGAGTGTCATCCTGGCCTTGATATCACTGTGGGGGAGCATGCAGCTTGCAGGTGTGCTTAATGGGAATGAACAGTGTGTTCTAAGAACTGGGTGCATATCATGAAAACTTCAGATAGGTGATATGAAATGGCCAAAGTTGCACTTGCAAAAACAATTTTTTTCCCAGCTGCCAGTTTAACACATGCTTAACTAAAGATAGCTCCCAAATATCACAATCAATTGAACCTATTGTGTTATTTGCAAGAATTCACCGTCTGAAACCGAGGAGTTTCTGTAAGTACACACGATACCGTCAGCAAGAAAGTGACTCTGCAACATACCGGCTCATCACATGACAGTGTGTTGTCATATTTCAGCAGTGATGAACAGTTAAACCCTAGCTGTATCAGTTACTTAAAAGATTAGTCAACTAACTGGTATTAGTACAATTTTAGTTCAAAGCAAGCTCAAACCTTTTAAAATGAATCAGTACTTCCCTTCATATAATAGCAGCCATATTTATTCAGATAGACATCTACAAACACGAGACAAAAGTAGACAAACTAGCATGCAAGAATAACAAGTCCGCAAATCTTAAAACCAGAAGGATCAGAAACGGGAGCGATTTCAAAACATCAGATAGTGAGATTTTAAAATGTCCTGGGGCTGTAAAAATACATTTGCAGTTCATTGAGTTTAAAAGGTCCAATGTACCTAAGCCATATTTATTTCTTGCTGGGAGTGTATATGTGGGACATGTTTAAGCATAACCTTAAACATTTAACTTTACCACAGTTATATTAACTGTAGACACAATCATAACTTCAGTTACTTTAATCCTGTTACTATAGCTATTAAAATGTGGATTCATTTTTGTAGTTGTCTACTGAAAGCTGAGTGTTGTCTTTGCTGTGATGTATCAGAATTATACAGGTTAACTGTCTCATTAGGAGAAAAAATATCATTTGAACATCATATGACTCCTGCAACAAATTTCCTGTCAACACAGTATAGGGTGAGGCTGTGTGTCAATATGTATGCACTTTCACTAACACATCTGACACGAGTGTCTGATGCAACCCAAGCAGTCTCTAGGCTCAGTGTGTGTTTGTGACCTCTGGGAATGTTTAAGCGTGTTTCATCAGAAACTGCATCCTGAGAGATCACCTGCTCTGCTCCCTGTGTCACCACAGCTTGCTTTACCCACTCTGAGATGCTTAAAAGTGGTAAACACCATGCACATTCACTCAGGAGTGTGTTTTATGTGCATAAATAATATTTTGTATTATTTATGCACACTTTCCTACACTTTACACACAGATAAATTTATAGATGTACATCTTATGTCAATCACAGTGTGTGGTGGCTTTAGAATTTACTCTAAAAGCTCTCTTACAGACCACAAACCTGGAAAGGCTGTAATCTGTGTATATAATCTGACTTGGACTAGTTAAGAATTAGTCAGCATTTCCCACACGCTTCTGGATTTGAGTCAATCACGCACGGCTGGTGCATTTATTGCTTTCTTTGTATGCCTTCTTTCATCTGGGATACAACCCTTTTGTAAAGAAAATGTGACCCATGTTGGTAAAGCCTTCACTGAAATTCTCTATCTTAAAACATTCATATCTGTATATGTATGCATATTTAAAACAGGGAGGTCTCACACAGGGAAATGCCCACTACAAATGCAAAACTGCAGATTCCATTGCGAGTTAATTTGTGCGGAGCTATCCGTTATAAAGGGGCAGCCGTTTGGGCCTCTTTAAATAAAAACATGATCAAATCAATCAGTATCTTTTCATCCTGTGCAATCATTTACAGACTTGGCTCCCAGCAGTTGTTCTAAAAGTGTCTAAGTTATTTCTGACCTACTTATAAACATGCTTGTCATGTCTAGCTTTACATGTCTATCACATGTCTCAAAGCTATGTACTGTATATGTTTAATATTCCCTTTTTTGTTGCCTTGTATGTTGGATGATGTGTGAGTTGCCTTGATGGCTTGTGTTGGTTACCCCAGAGCTGTAATGCCATAGTAACAGGAAATGGGAAGATCTGAGGAATTATCCATGGGGGTGAATCATTCCTCACATCAGGTATAAAGATGCTCCTTGATGAGCATCTTTGTACCTGTGAAACCCCCCTTGGACTTGTGGAAGCAACCAACTTGTCTAGACTAAACTGTGGCACCCCCATGGGACACATAAATTAGACTTTGGCTCACAGGTGAGGGGGGACATGATGCAAGTGCAACAAGACATGTACTCATCCAGATGTCAAGTCAGTGGAGAGTGTAAGAATTTAGGTGTGCAATATATAATAGAAATTTATTATATTATAAAACATTTGATTAGATTGAAAGGTGAAATGCCAGTCATGAGTAATGACAAGAAATTTAAAAAAAAGTCTGCCCGGGGTAATGGCTGACCTGAATTTAACTTTGGTCAATTATAGTAAACCATTAACTTTATTAGGATGAGATCGACACATGCAATCCTCTGCCATAAACGCTTCTTTTAGGTGCAGCTATTTACATATATTGGATTCTCTTTGTGTCAAGTCATATATTTATTTTAATTTCTGAGAATACATGCATCCTGCCATAATAAGTCTAATCGGAGAACAGTTTATTTTGACATCAGTGGGATGTCTTTAAACCAGTTTTATTGTTGCAGATATATTTAAATGTGTATGTTCCCAACCTTAGGCGTCTTCTGTGCCACTACACGGTTGAGTATGCAGTGACTAGTTCACGTAACCGTAGAGGTGCTGTGGGATAATGACTTGCATACAAGTCAACACAAAGATAAAGAACGGGGAATTATAAACACGTGATTTCCTTTATTGCTCCGAGACTGGCTTGTCCGATTCTGACACTCAGGCATGGGAACCGGGCAAAGGCGCGAAGGTGAGAAAGAGTCAACCTGACAAACGTGTGTTATCTGACAGGGAGTGAAAAGGGGCAAAAAACCCCGACTCTTAAATTAATTTCGGCGGTAGCAGCAGACAGTTGGCAGCCGGACAAAAAGTCACTGAAAGCGAGAAAACATGACATGTGAAGAAAACAAGCCGTGGATAGAGGGAGGGTGTGACTCCGCCTATTGATCAAAGACCATCCTCCTTCCTTTTGTCTTTTCTTCAGTTTGTTAACTTCTCTAAAAGCCTCGTGGACTTCGGGCCAGCAGCGCAGCAGTTTTTTTTTAGTAGGCTGTGCTGTCGCTTCATTTGGTGGGATTGACGCATCTGGACTGATCCACTCCACGGGCGGCGGAGAGATTTGCCCACTCTTTTCTTAGAAGTTTCATGGAGTCTTTGTGGAAATCATTGATTACACGGGTGAGGTAAGGAGAGTTGTTCGCAGTTTAAAGTAACTGACGACTGATTGTGATGCAGAAGTGCGTAAAGTCAGAAAAGCGGGACCGGTGAACCTTTTAGTAAAGCTGTCAGAGTGCGTCAAAGAAGGTGGAACTATTTCATACAGTCGAGATCGATTTATGCATCCTCTGATTTTGTGTGTGTGTGTGTGTGTGTGTGCGTGCGTGTGTGTGTGTTTGGAACTTAGTTTGGTTTTAGTTTTGCCGTGGTTTACGAGGCTTTCGCGGCTGTATGGAAATGACTCGCTCTGTGAGCGAAAGTCAAGCTCTTACGCCCGTCTTATTTTCATATTATTTGCGTCCTATTAAATTTGGCAGGCTGCTCTTCTCGGCAGGTCTCGTACTTTCACATTTTGGCTGAGAAGCAAATATATGTGCATCGTAAGCTACAGCTCACGAGGATGTCAAGAGAAGCTGAGAAGAAACTTTTTTTTTCTCCTCGTTCAAGTTCCGTTTTTTAATGTTTGGACGTGAGCCGCTTTCATTGGTTAAGTCTAAGACATATTGGAGGAAATTGATTTTTTTTTATGTCACACCAACTTGCGGAGATCTTTCAACATATCCTAACCCGAGAGACTAATTGGTGATCAGATAAATGATTAATGATTGTTAGACTGGACTGAAGTAAGCTTTTACCTTTTCACTCTTCTCTCGCGTGGTTTTAAGCCACGGGCGTTTTGTTTTCGAAAGTTACGCTCTCCATCACCCTTGCCCTACAGTTCATGGGAGTGGGAGGACACACAAAGGCGCATGCACACAGGCAGACACAAATTTTAGAGTGCGGTTTTTAGTCCGTTGAAAACAGCTCTGCGCAGTTTCCTCCATGCACATAAACCGCGTTTCTCCTCGCCATATACAGATAAGCCGTCACACCACTTGTGTGAAAGGTGTCAACAGGATGAGAAGATAAGATCTCAGTGCTGTGCTGTCATTAGACTGGAGAGGGTCACTGTGTGGGATTAAAGAAAAAAAAAAAGTCGTTTACTTCTCTAAACCTCACCAAGAGTTTCAGTTATTCTCAGAACGTCTTATCATTTTTTTTGCATTTACAGATTGTGCTGGCAGATGTTGTATTTGCTAAACCTCTACACTTTAACTGTTGAGCCAAATTTCCACGCGTAGTCGGCAAGCGAGTGCAAATAAACCTTGGTATAATTTATAATTTATCTCCTCTATGACCTCATCGGTGCCTGCAAATGCTTGCATGGCAGATCACGTGACGACGTTATCTTCTTTTCATCTGCTCCAAGAAGCCAGACTGCGTTGCGATCCACACGTTGCTATGTATCTGTTATGTCTGTATCTTAAAAATGGGATGGGATGCATCTAGCATTTTACTCAAGTGAAGGTTTTGTATTCCACATTTAAACAAACCCCCCCACCCAAAGAAACAAAACAAAAAACAAACTCTCAATCATTTACTTCCAAACTGGAGGCGGGCTTTCTGTTCTGCTTTCCAATTTTTACACTTGCAGAACCTTCCTTGGTGAAAATGTGCTGTACTTCTTACGCTCAGCTTTACACTTACTAAAAGAGAGTGAAGTGAAAATATCAAGAATGTGCAAAAATACTTTTTTCTTAGGAAAAAAAAGGTATGTGTGTGTGTGTGTGGGGGGGGGATTCTGATACTGCACTATGGTCACTGTGGCTAGTGTTTATCACTTTGTGGATTACACATCTGTCATTGCAGATCATTTTTCACTGTTCATTTACCTGCTGAGCCCCAAAGTCTTGTTTGGATGTTACTCTTAACTTTCATTTAAAAAAGCTGATAGGAGGAACTGTTAGCTGACTAGTTTCAGTGTCAGGCGTTACCAAAAAGAGTTTTTAGTCATTAAAAGCTAATCAGCAAATTCCCATAAATGGGAGTCAGATGCAAAACAGCACTGAAGAAGTATAACAAAGAAGTACCTACGGTATGACCAGAGGGCTGTGGTAATAAAATGCAGAACAGCAACAACTCCACTTGTTTTGTCTGAGAATGTAAACACGAGATGAGAAGTGCATGCCAGATCAGGCGATAAGTCCTACTTCGACAAAAGCGAGCCTAGCCTTTTTGATACGATCACAGTGACACATTGACATTTGAAGTAAGCCATGGTAAAACCATAACACATTATATGTGACTCACAGAAATGACAACAGTTGTGCTACAGTGTAGTTCTCATTTTTACAGATGGCCTTGAAGTTGAGACTGCTCTCGGTCACACCTGGATATTATGTTACCACAAGTAACAGTTGGAGTGGAGGTGGTACAGGGAGAGCCAGTCGGTTTGGCGCATCATGTGTCAACTATCTCTTTGGCAGTTTGTGGAAAACCTTTCTCAAACCTGAGATTTCTCCTTGTACAAGAATTAAATTGTAACTCATTGTAGGAACCATTTATTAGCCGTGTGCGCTTTTTTTACTTTACAAGGTCAAAAGGAATGACTTACAAATAATTTGGTCCAGTTATTATTTGTCTTAAAACTGTGATTTTATGTGGTTATGCAATTATGTGTAATGTGAAGGAGTGGCATGGAAACTATGTTAAGGGCTGCAGTAGGAAGACGTGATGAAATAGCGATGAATGTACACCAAAGATTATTAAGTATCTACATGTTGTGCTCGCATATGAATTACTGAAGCCTTTTTACAATAAACCCTGAAGACTCTTTGTGTTTATTTACACCAGTGACCTGTGTGGTGATGGTCTGAGGCCGTCTGGCCTGGGTGGGGATTTTCTCTTCCACGTGATCCCCACACATTCCTCAGATAGTAACTTATTTTTCACATGCAGGACTCTTATTCCACCATTTATGTGCGTGAGTGTGATATGTGAGATAAACCTCAAATTTTTTTTTTTAAAGTCACTTCAGTTCTTATCTCATGATTCTGCTACTAAGCATTTATTTTTCCGTAACACACTTCACTGCTATATCTGATGTCAACATAGTCGGATTGATTCCAGTGTTAAACAAACTTTTGATAGTTTTTCAGTGAGAAATGCCACAATCTAATTGTTTTTGTTTTTTTGGCAGGTCCGGAGCATTATTGATGAATCATCATAACAAGGCTACTACATGATGAGCAACCAGTCAATGCAAACCCTCACTGATGCAGTGTTACGAGCCAAGATGCCATTATTTGACCGGACGATAGCATCTGCAGGACTGTCAAAACCGCAAAATATGTCTGGTTTCCTGGGCAAGCAGGCGCTGCCGTGCCATGGGGCCTTCTTTGCTTATGACCCGAGAGGAAAAGGGGGAGCGGGATTCACTTCTCCTTGGAGGAACTCAAAGACATCTCTGCTGAACGACCGGAGTACTATGAGTCACCTCTCTGGCATGGAGGGAAACCATCTGATTTACAGACACGACAGCAATTCTTCAGAGGAAACTCAGTCTTCTGCTACGCGTCACACCCCGGTAAAACAGGGCTTTATGAGGTACAAGAAAAGTCCTGAGATTAGCAGTCCTACAGTTGCAGCGTCGTTGCCTATTAGAAAACAAAAAACTGGAGGTGAGACTTCATCACCCCCATCTGAAAACTCTGTTTACTTAGCGATTCCCAGGCCGGTTTACGGACATAATCCCTGCTGTAATGAACTGGGTTGCATGTTAGGACAACGCTACAGTGTGGAACATAGCTCTCCAAGGATACCAAACACTGTATATGAGCGTGACTGGATGCAAACTGATGCTCACTACGCTGAAAAACCATCTGTTGAAAGGAAAGGACAAGAAATGGGGCTTCAACAGAGAGTCTTACAGTTTGAACACAGCACAGATACACTGAAGAGGCTGACTGTGGACTCATACAGCCCTGTTAGAGGAAGAACTTTGCCTGCTGTGATTGAACCGCACTACAGCAGTTACCCCTGCACCTCAACTCGTCCACTGTTTGGTTCTTTAAGTGAGCATAGCCAGCCTTTACAGACTTCCCCCAGAGGCTACCCCAGCCTTTACCCCTCCCACCCTACATATGAGCATATGACCTCAGAGGTTTATCAGGAACGTTCTCCCATGTCCAAATATGGCCAACTAGCGCAGCACCAAGTGTTTTACTACCCCCAGGCAAATGTGGAGGTAGAAAACAGAACCCAGTGTAAAGATAGTGGCAGTAAGCAGAGAGAAGATGTTGCTGTTATTCATAAACACACAAGCTCAAACCCTCGGGAGCATTACATAGTTCCTCAGTCGCTTCATGCTGAAATTCCTTTGCCTTTGTCTAGCACTGAAATGTTGCCAAATCATTCTTTTATGCGGGGTTTGAACTATCCATGCTATGCTGTTCCAAGACTTCATTTAAATCCAAGCCAAATCAGAGCCCCCCTAAAAAGGCAACATGCATCACCTACTTTTCATCCTAGCCACAAAAATGTTTCGCCATCCAGCCAACATATGGATCACCCCATGGTGTCCGCCAGCAGTTTACAAAAGGACAAACCCAAGCACCCCGGCCTTCATGTTGACCACCTACCCATTTCCTCACCGTTCCTACCTGTGACTCAAACCAGCCCTGCCAGACGTGTGAGCAAGCCAGGTGTCTCACCATCAGTTATAGAAATGAGAGGATTCTTCCCCCCTCTCAACCGCCTGCATATGGACTCACCCATCCTTCCACCACTTGGCTTGAATGTGGACAGAGCAGTGGACTATTCCTCCTGTGAATCTCAAGTCCCTTGCCCAACTCAGCCAAAAAACGTTCCAGTTTCCCCAGCCGTGTGGCGACCTCAGTCACCGAATCGGAGTTCAAATCGGATCCACACAGACGTGCCTAAGAGTGCAAATGTCCACAAAAGTATCGATTCTCCTGCTGTCGAAACAAGAAGCAAACATAAAAGCTCTGTGTCCAGTCCAGAAACCGCTGTTAATAAACAGTGTCTAAAGAGGAGCATTTCCCATTCATCTTCACCTGTCAAAATAAAAGAGGAGGATAAGGATTTATATGAAGTGGAATGGACCAGGAAGAGACAAAAGTTGAAAACGGAGATTATCCGAGAAGGAAATAAGAATGACTCTCCCCCTATGCCAGTTATTGACACTGTTTTCAGTTTGGCACCTTACCAAGGATATCTGCAGACCTCGGGAGGGATCTCTGGAGCTGGAGCATCAGGGAAAGCCTGTCAGTCCTCTGAGCAGCATGAAGTTAAATCCAAGCCAGACAAAGAAAAAAAACAAGATCAAGCTAAACAGGAGCCTGTTGTGTGTCTAGTTTTTAAAGAAACTCGCACTAATACTTCAAAAGAGAAAAGTGCTGCAGAAGCTGTTGAACCCAAAAATATTAAAGTAGAAAACCTAGATAAATCAGATATCAGCAGCTCTACAGATGACAGCATTTGTCCCAACCACAGCAGCAAAATGGAAGTCAAAAAAGAGCCCACAGAGACTGCTTCACCTGATGATGGACCTATTTTCTTAAAAAAGACAATTGAACCTGAAGAACATGAAACTAAGCCATCTAGAGCAGCTGAAAATAAGACTTCAGATGAGTCCAAACCTGCTGAGATGACTGCACAGACAAACACGACTTCTGAAGGTGACACAAAAGCAACACAACACAAAGAGGAGCTCATCCTTCCCCCCAAACCCACGACTCCACTGCCCGGGAGCAAACTAAATTTCAAAAACATTCCCCCTCAGTGTCTTAAACTTTCCACCTATAAGATTATTATCCCTAACGGCAAGAATTATTTCCCTGTTCCACCACCACAGAAGCCGACTGCACAGCCAGCAGCTGAGTTCATACCAAACCAAGATATCCAAACGCCCGCCCGCAAGCATTTCCTTGAGCTGCACCAGTCATTCTGTAAACTTGTGTCCAAATCTGTGTCGACTTCTTCAGAGCAGGACCTTAAAAAGTGGTTGTCCCAACTGAAAATAACCGAATCGGTGTCTCACGTGACCAAAGTCCAGAAAGTTTCCTGCCTGCTGGGGGTAAAAGCCAGAGAGGCTTGGCTCAACGAGGAGATGAAATCGGCACTTGACACGGTCCTCGACAGGTTAAGAGAGTACTCGATCCAGGAACGCTGTCCTTTTCCGCACGTCATGCGGACGGGAGCAGTGTTTCTCCCCATGCTGGTGGTCAAGGAGCAGCTGTTTCCTATGGTCCACGGCAGCTTCATTGACCAGGTCCTGCAGGAGCACAAAGTCGAGCTGCGACCCACCACGCTCTCTGAAGAGAAGATCCTCATCCAGCTTCATAAACGAGCCTGCTCCTCCAGACTCAGGAGACTGATGTCCCTCAAACACCTGCCCGACGTCTATGCCGACGCGGTCAACCTTCTGTATTATGTCTGCGTCTGCAAACAGCTGGGTGAGTGTACATTCAACACAGACATACCGAGACAAACCACCATGGTTGCTACAGTTACAACACTGTAGCCCTTTAAACCATTAACACCCCACCCCCCTCCCCCCCACAGGTTTTGCAGTGAGTCCTCCATGTGCTAATTTCCCCGCAGCACCGGACACAACTGTGTGAAGAAATGTCTATAAGGCCAATGGCTTTAAAAATATTTTACAAGTAATTTAATACTACATATAAGCTATTATTTATGTGAATTAGCTAAGAAACAAAAAAATCTAAAGTATTCATATAAGATATAATATATCATCTCAGTAATTAGCGCAAACTATGTTCCTACTTGTAAAAAGATTTGTAATTTCTTATTATTAATTATGATGATTCATTTTGCTTGGTTTTATGAAAATCCCTGTTTCCTTAGTATAACTTTGATAGCATTCTAGGAGATCCCTTTCAGTACACGATGTGAACTGAACTTTTAGATATCATTATAAAGCATCATATTTCCTTCAAAGAATATTTTCTGCATTAATTGGCCCTTTTTGTAAGTAACCAATCAAAACAGAAGAACTATTCAATATAAAATCCATTTATTTTTTACAGAATCAACCTCATCTGACGTCCAAAAGAGAGTCCAGGTATTTTTTTCCTGTTGTCCCTCAATCTCACTACTCTTTTGCTTTTTTCCTGGTTTAGAAAGCGGGAATTTTTTCTTCTAACCTTCAGTAACAAATCACAAGAAGCTGCATGATTACACTGTGGGTGGGTTGAGGGGGAAAGGCGCTAAGCTGGGCTGCTTGGGGACATATGAATTTGTTGCCTACTTACAGCACTGTAGCTGAAACGGCGTAAGGCAGGCTGGTGGATGACATTATGAGGGGAAGGAAGTGAGAGGCCGCTACACACAAGAGGGATTAAGTGTGGCACTTTTTTTTTTTTTTTTTTTTTTAGGTCAGAGATCTTTTCAGAAGATGGTGACTTCATCCTTTGTTGTACCATCTCTAACTAACCCACATCTACACTGCATACAAGTTGCATTAGGCAGTTTCTGAGAATATGAGTGTGTAATGTCCAAAGAACAGGACAATAGTATAACACCAGTCAAATCTCATGAAAAAAAACAACTTCTTCCTTCCTCACCTGCCTGGCTGTGTTCGCCACCCTCTGCATTTCTGATAAGAATGCTTCAATCTTGTCACAAATATAAACTGATCAGACACACCCTTAAAACCAAGTTCCAAATATCGAACAGGTGCTCCCTGAACAGTTCTGACCCATTCCATCTCCGGGTGTCTTACAGTTTCTGGGACCAGGACGTGGGTTATCTAGATTGCAGGGTAGGTGTTGAGACTGGGTTAACATATCTGGGTTAAAAAAAAATCCAAATACTAATACAAACTTAAATCCCTTTCCCAGTCGTTTTAATGCTGTGGCTGATTAGTGTATACTTTCAGACTTCATCGTCATCACATTCAAGTATTCATGAAATGTTGCACATACTAAATAATAACAGTGCTCTCTCATTATAGGTGGGAAAAAAATGTTACATACATTAACTAAGTTAATCAACTTTATTTGAATTAAATATTTTGAGTTTTTATGTAGTTAGTTAAAAATACAAAGATTATAGCATATCAATAGAGTCGTCCTTTTTTAAAAAAAAAAATTATTGTTGCCTTTTATTTTGTCTGTCAACAGCTTCGATTGTATTTGCTTCCTGAACCTACTGAACTTGGCCTAATTGAACTGCTGTTCACTGCTGACATAGGTTCACATGGTTTTGGAGCACTTGACTCTAGTGTCTGAACATTTCTGTTGCCCTCTTCTTGCCTCACTGCTGTTTTATCCGTGACCGATAGCACCCCTCGCAGCAGCTGACTTTTTCCCAGCCTTTGTGTTTATTCCCATAGCCTTCTCTTCTCATAGCCATCTTTGCTGTAAGGGTGTTTCGTGGTGGAGGATCATGATGTGCAAAAGCCGAAATCCTTAGGTTTAGGTGTGAAATAAGCTCTTTAGGAAACCAAGTATTTTATATTTCCTTGTCAGAAATCCTGAAAGTCTGTTTCTGACTTGCTTCTCACTTGTAACTGTTTCCCTGATCACTGCATAAATTCCTTTGCCTCTAATCTTCCCACTTTGTGAGGAAGCAGAATCCTATATTTATCTGCGATATTTCAGCATTTGTTTTGAGCTCTCTTTTTGCCATTTTCCCTGTGTTGCAGGATTAGATATGGACTCCGATCACAGGGAACAAGATGGAAGCTCTGAAGCGTCTAACAGCGGGAGGGTTCCTGTATTTTCTGACACCACTGCCTCCGCAGCCTCGCACTCAGAGTTGCAACCACAGAGATGTTCAGAGGATGAGGAAACACAATTGCATTTGAACAGGAATAAAACTAAAAGAAGAGTAAAGAGCCGTTCGAGGCGTACGTTTCTAGAAAACAGGTTGTCAGATGAGGAAGAGAGAGGGGATATGGACAAGGTTGTAGCTGAAAGCACTGTCAACACAACTGCAAAGAAAAACTGCAGTGCCCATGAGCCCCAGGAGAGTGATAATAAAGGGACTGATTATATGGTTTCAGAGCAGAATCCATATATTTCATGGATGTGTCCTTTAACACTGGACGAGCTACCCCCATTCCCGAGTGACGCAGAAACTGAGGGATCTTCCAGCAGGTGGCACGTTGGTCAGTCCTCACCATCAGTCAAATCTAAGGAAAACTCTAAGAATTGTTCAGGAGTCATTGTTAAACTGAGGAAGATACTTAGTGAAGGTCTAAAGAGAAAAAAAACTCGATACCAAGCAGTGTCAGAGTCGGAGACATCTGCTGATGCTTCCATCTCACAGACTGATGACGGGGAGAGTGTGATCGGTGAGGCTGACGTTCACAGGAGGACACCCAAAACAAAGCACAGGTGGGAGAGAACAGGAAGCTTCTCTCATGCTTTAAGACCCCTTGGCAGCTCTTCTAAAAGAAAACATAGATCACTTTTGAAGATCAAATACTGTCCCTACTTGTCTGCCTGTCACAGCGCCGAACACAGGAGGCGATGGGTCCTGCGTTCAGCTGTGCAGAGGGCTCAGAGGGCCATGAGGTTCTGCTACCCCGAGTTGGTGGGAAAGAGGATCCGCCACCTGTACGAGGAAGTTGACAAATCAGAGGTGTGGTACAGAGGGGAGGTGCTGCGCATCCACGAGGCTCACCCCAACCCCCTTAAGACCATATTTGAGGTCAGGTATGACAGCGAGCCAGAGTGGAAGTACTACCTCGAGCTTCTCATAGACTATAAAAAAGGCTGGCTCAAAATTGAAGACTAGTTTCCAGGCACGTACACACAATGCTATGACACCTCTGTGAGCGCAACGACAGCTGAGCATTTTTTTTTCTTAACTCACTTACGAAAGGTTCCTCGAGAATGAAGGTGAACTGGATTCTTTTTTTTTTCTACTTCTTCTTTTATATAAAATAATGAAGTCACCTAAAATTGCCTGTTATGTAAGCACAAAGTTGTGCTTTCTTTAGTGATGGGCTATGTTCAGTGTTTAGCTCATTATTATTATTATTTTTTTTACATTCTTATCATTTATGCGGTAACTTTATTTTAATAAATTAAATTTTGATGACATGAAAGAAATCACTGCCTCACTGTGCCCCTTTACTTTTATAAACTGCGAGCATCAGTGGAGTATTTTTTTAAGTCATCCTGACCTTTCTTTTGAAACAGTGCAGCAGAGGGAAATTAGTGGCTTGGCGTAGTTTGAATGAGCATTACTTTCAAGCACCTTACTGTACCGTAATGCGGTGCCAGTCACATATAGCATTAATGCAGAAAACTAATCTTGACCCTGATGATGGTGGTTGCCTTATTGTAAGTAAAGACCGGTGATGAATTAAATGGAAAAACTTTGACCCTTATAGTGACGCAAATTTACACTGCAAATCAATGCAAAGTTGCTCTGAGCCGCCACCTTTACCCATTTCTGTTCAGATGGAAATGGTCTCTTTCAAGATGACAGTGCCCCTGTACACAGGGAACAAGGGTTTCACTGAGTGGCTGATGAGAATGATGTAAATAATATATACTATGGTTGACGTAACCAGCTGGACACCTATGGATGCGCTCTTGGATGCTCCCTCAACCACCATCAGCAAAATACAAAATGAGTGAAAGCACTAAAGTCAAAACACTGAATAACTTTGAGAAGCTTGGTCCAGTCCATTCAGTAGAGGAAGCTCCTTTAATTTTTCAACCCTTTGTAGTTTTTGTGTTGAAACTGCTCAGGTTTCAAAAACACAAGCCGAGTGTGCTGTATACAGTCAGTGTGAAACTTATGACTGAACCTCAAATCGTGGTTTCATTTTGTATGATTTTCCTACTTCTGCAGACTGAATTAAAACATTTGTCTCACCATCGTGTTTTGTCACTTCTCAACTCTAAATATTCAAGAGAAGGGAAAAAAACAATGTTAAGACTTCTTGTAAAGCTATAATGTGTTCCTAAACGAATGAATTGAAACCTGATTAAAGCAGGATGATTATGTTAGTTTGAATCATACTGTTAGAATCCTCAAAGAACAGGCCAAGGAGAACGAGCGGAAGCAATCTTCCACATCAGCTTATTAATCAACCATACACCCAGAGTGATGCTGAAAAGCTAGTTTGTGTATTTATTACTTCTAGGCTGGACTATTATAATTCATTATTATCAGGCTCTCCTAAAAACTCAATGAAAAGCCTTCAGTTCATCCAAAATGCTGCAGTGAGAGCGTGCATATTTCTGCCATATTGGCTTCTCTTCATTGGCTCGCCCGGTAAATCCAGAATTGAATTTAAAATCCTCCTCACATACAAGGTCAAGCAGCATCTTATCTTAAAGAACTCATAGTACTATATCATGCCAACAGAGCATTTTGCTCTCAGACTGCTGGTTTACTTGTGGTTCCTAAAATATTCCAGAGTAGAATGGGAGGCAGAGCCTTAAGTTTTCAAACTCCTCTTCTGTCGAATCAGCTCCCAATTCAGATTCAGGTGACAGACACCCTCTCTGCTTTTATGATTAGGCTTAAAACTTCCCTTTTTGCTAAAAACAATTTCAACGCTTAGTTACTTTGCAATAGGCTTAAAGTTGCTGGGGGCTTCCCATGACACACTGAGCATTTCTTCTTAACTCTGTCCTTATACACCATTTTCATTTAATCACTAGTTATGAATTTTGGGTCCTCTCTTCCTCCCCTCACCCCCAACCAGTTGTGTCAGATGACTGCTTTTTCCCAAGCCTGATTTTGCCCAGAGTTTCTTCCTGTTAAAAGGGAGTTTTTCCTTCCCACTATCTCCAAGTGCTTGCTCAAAAGGGGTGTTTGATTGTTAAGGTTCCTATGTCTTACTGTTGGATCTTTAACTTGTACAAAGTACCTTGAGACAAATGTTATTGTTTGGTGCTAAATATGGATAAGCTGTCAAAAATAATGCGTTCTGTGTCACACCTTCCATTTTAACACCATGCATTTGACGTTGAAACTCACAATTAGTAATCATGTTTGTCAGAACTGGTGTCTTTGTCCCCATCATGTGGCTGAAAATGTAACTCTTACATTCACACTATACTGTTAAAAATGCTCTTTATTTTAAAAATGCAATTCCAGGGATGGACTTGGTTTATACCAGTGACAGTACAACAGTGGAAGTCTTCATAATGACACACTTTCAAAACACCTCAGACAGTTAAATGAGTGGTGCTGCAAAAATAAAATCGCACCCCCCCCAAAAAAAACAAAAAAATGTTTCTAACATTTTGCACTTTAATATTTTCATGTAAAACAACTAACTCCACCCCCAAACATTTTTTTACACTACCAAGACATCTTTAATAGTGCAAATTGAAGATATTTATAAAACTATTAAAAGTCTTTTGGATGTCAATTTAATGTGAGTAGCTGCTTCTGTTACTCCATCCGTTAAGGTGAGATGTTCATGAACTACTAGCAGACACAATGAAAACCCTAGAGAGCACATTAGCCTAATGAGCAAAGCTACAGCTGGTGTTACTGCAAGACAGCTTGGAGAAAACAGCCCATCTTTTATCCATTCACCTTGTGTCATCATAAGTTTGGGATTTGAGAGAATTAAAATGACATAAAAACAAAACAAAACCACCTGATTGCTATATAACACTCTGAATAAACTAAAAAAAAGTTTAAATTATTATTTAAAAGTTATCAAATTAATTCCATGTCATTTTGGAAGACACTCTGGCAAGGTCTGCAGAACACAACACTGCTTTAAAAAAATAAAAAAAAATAAAAAGGGGGGGGGAATTAGTGACTCATGGATGTTAAGGTAATTAAGATGAGAGAAAACCTACTCTAATGACTCACACAGTACTCCAAAAAATTAGATTTGTCATGACATTTATTCAAATAAACAATACAGTTTATAATTTGCTAGGATAAAATAATGCGTTTGAACACATAAGAAGCATTTGGGAAAGAATTCCCCAAAGATCTGAAACTGGGGCAAAGGATGTGTTTCAGTGATGGCTGACACTTTGGTGTCATCTTCAGACTCGTATCACTGCCTGTATAATCGCGTCCCCTCCAGTCAGTCTTTCTGAAGACTGCCATATTTCAGAGAACAGATGAACAAGCATTTACAAGCAGAGAGCTTGACAACCAGAGCAACCACCGCATAGAGCAATGCAAAATCTTGAGGGGAACTGACATTTCAATGCCAAAACCTCAACACACGTGCGAGAGGGAAAAAAAACAAAAAAACACAACAAAAAAAATGCAGTCTTTAATGAAAAAGCATAACAGCTTTACAAAACACTCCTACAACCTTTAGAAGTTTGTCCCATCTCCCTCAGCTCCTTAAGGATCACATGTCCATCTGTGTAGCTCAATTAAAGCAATGTTCAGTCTCACTGCAAGGCAAGAGAGCTGAATGGAGATGATGCCACTACCACCTCCATTCCAATATTCCCTGCAAGAGTGATGCAGATGCCTGACCCTGTTTGACAGTGATCGAGCCCAATTAGCAGCAGTGCAACGCCGCGCTGTCAGTACATTCCATTACCCTCTTTCAATTCTCAAGGTGCAAGCTGAGCTACCTCAAGCCACGTCAGGAAAGAGGGGGAGAGAAAAGAGAAAAAAAAAAAAGAAAAAAAAAAAAAAGGAGTGAATGTCACTCAGTTTGGCTCTTGCAAATAATTAGTAATGTTCTTAAATGTTAAACACCTCCAAAAACAACTAGGGGGGTACAACAAAAGGTTAGCATAGAGAGACACTGGGCCGGTGCGTTCTACCTCACCTCTGACCTGTAAAACTTTATCCTGCTCCTCTGTGCACTTTCACTGAGTCCTTTATGTGATTACCTGGAAACTAAAGCCAATTCTGTCAGTCTCCATGTTGAGTTACTGGTTAGGTATAACTTATGACTGCTCTGAAGGGACTGCAGATGACAGGACGAATATCTTATTGCCAAAGACCTCCAAACATCAACAGTCTGTGGAGAGTAGACAGACTCAACCTACATGGCAAAAGCACGGTAAAGAATAAATATTTGAAAATTATGCAAACACGTGCCACTCCTGCTCTTGAACTTCCATGCATATGGACTATTTACAAATTGAAAAATACAGACTCGCTATTTTGTTCTTTTTATGTTTTTTTTTCTTCCTTTTTTTCCCCCCCTGAAATGTCTTTGCCCCTTTGCAATCAGCCTATCAACATTCAGCCACTCAGACAAGGATCTTTACCACATATTGCAGACATGGCCAGGACAATTAAAGCTGTGTTGAAAACATTTTCACACTGATGGGAAAACAAAAGTCAAAATCAAAACAGAGTAAAAGATTCACAAGCAAAAAAAAACAACAAAAAAAAAAAAAACATGAGGAAAACAAGTTCAGGGGAGGTATTACAATACAAGCCAAAAGGATGTATTTGTTTAATATGGATCTTCTGCTTGTTCAACCCTCCACTCTGTTGCTAACAATACTGTAGTACACATTTTTTTATTACTCTACCCTTTATTTAAATATAATTTACTTTGAAGATTTTGTTAAACAAATCCAGAAAAAAAATGATGCAAAAGTGGTTGGTTTGCCAAAGGAGAGGCGGCAGAAGGCCTGTGCTGCCCTGTTAAATTGCATCAGCGCTCTAGTTTGTCAAGATACTCAAGAGTCCGTTGCATTGGGACGTGTTCTCAATCCTCAATGTACTCCCACAGGTCCTTCTCATAGCCTTCATGCACGTGCTGTAGCAGCACTCTTCGCCTGCTCTCACAGTATCTACAGACACAGGACAAATTTTAAGCTCCAAAACACACAAAGTCAGCCATGGCATGCACCAGTACAGTTCTTCCTTCACTGACCTGTACTTGTCTTGTACTTTTTGCTTGATGTCCTGCAAGGAATCCTGGGAGATGTCCCTCTCTAGGTAGCCTGACAGCACCTCGGTGGCATTTTCCAGGTCTGCCTGGTTGTTCTGATGAGTGATAATTGCATTATAATCAGATAAGAAACGTTCCACTATATAATAGAGCTAAAGGAACAAATGTCTAATCTATGAGAATTTCTAATAAAGTAATTAAAAAACAAAAAAAACAAAAAACAGCTCTTCAGCACTTAGTTCATCCATGAAGATCAAAACTGTGTGAATGAAAGAGGGGGAGAGACGAACACAGCTTCCACAAAAGTCGAAAGCTAAAAGGTGTTACATCTGGGGTTGGTGAGGTGTCCAGTTTCGTTCGTATGCCATGTTGGATTCATTCATGCCCGCTGCAAATAATGCTACCAAAATTTTCCAGCACGATAGTAAATATCTCATATAAAAAAGGTACAATCACACTAGTGTATCTGAGCCAAAAACTGCCCTACCTCAAAAATAATGGACTGGTTGTTCTTCTTGAGGTAGAAGGCGAAGACATAAGTGAACATGAGTGTGGAGCGGCACTGGCACAGCACATCCACAGCCTTCTTCAGAAACTGCACCTCAATCCAGGACATGTTGTGCTGCTGCATTTCCTCCATCTTCTGCTTGACCTGAGCATAGAGCTTGTGCTCAAAGCGCAGACTCTGCATGTGGTTCATGTAGCGGTTGCAGTAGAACAGGTACCGCTGCAAGGCTGCCCTGGAGCGCTGCACACACACATACACACACAGCATGGACTTCCTTTACTGTGAGCACGCTCATCTTTACTTATAATAGACTGTCACTCTACTTTCTCGATGGGCACTGGAATATCAGAGACATATACTGAAATGTCTCAACTGTTTGTCAGGTCTGAATCATCATGTAATTATCAGCTTGCTGTACAATTCTTTATAAAACGATATCCAATATACAGATATATTTTAGTTATTGTAAACTATAGAAATGTCATGTTATTTATTTAATCATGGTTTTTCTCCTTCAAGAATAACTGTAATTCATTTTTAGATGTAAGCGTTAACTGGAACATAAACCATGCTTGGTACAACAGTTGAGGCTACTTGATTTTATACATCTGGCAAATAGAAGAACGTACAAAAATTTTGAAGCTTCAATATAACTGATTACCTCTTGAGCATCTCTGGCTGCCTTGGCATCATCTTCATTGTAGCGATTGCAGTTGTACCTGAAATATTAAAAATATATAACTGAGATGAAAAGAGTAATGTTCTTCTCTCTGATAAGCTATACTATGTGTGTTTAAGGTGGTCAAATTCACATTCATATGGCACTCTAACACAGAAAATCGGAATTTTAATCTCTACATCTTTTAGGGCCATTAAAAAAAAAAAACCAAACAAGTGATGATGGAGGAAGTAAGAAACCTGAGCTGTCATTTAAGTGTAGCGAAAAACAACAACAACAACAACAAAAAAAAAAGGTGGAAAAAGTCATCCCCTGTTCTGACATTTCCAGCAGACACTAAAACAAAAGACTCCACATAACAAGCATGTGAGCTAGTGATTCTCACCAGGCTGAGCCGTGTGGTTCCCATGGACCCAGACAGACCCAGCAGAACTCAGCTTTGCAGTTCTGGTTTCGACAAACCATATGATTGCAGCCACCATCTTTCTCAATGGTCACGTGGCATTTTGGACATTCCTGTGAATGAAATTACATTAATTTTATTTAAAAACAGTAATTCAAGGAAATGATTCATGCTATAGACTGAGAAAAAGGCTGCAGAAACAAACGAAGCAACAATGGGCAAGGCCCTGTAAAACTGTAATTCATAGATATGCACTGATGATTGTAAACATTAATTGTCAACAACTGTCAGGTCTGTAAGGTGTGCACTTTATGACAGGTTATGAGCACACAAATATGTGACAAAAATATAGGGACTTCAACATTGTTTAATCCTATTTAAACTTAATACATAACATGAGAGAAAAAAAAACCCTCAGAATCCACACCTTGGTATTTGCTGCAATCCAGTTTGAAGTTTCACTGTCATCATCACATTTTTTAATCCATTTTCTCAGCCACTGCAAACACGTTAAAATAGAAGGAAATGGATTCATGTATTGAATGCTAATCTTAATATTTTTCTTAAGTAGAAGCTGAATCCAAAGCATAATTTTTCTCTAAGGTAAGAAAATAATCTCCATTTCGCGCACCTTACACTTCACAGGATCATGCCAATTTTCTCCACAGTTGAAGCTGAAACAAAGGGAGCAATATCAAACACATTATTCAAAAACTGCAAATAAATTTACAAGAAAGGTTTTAAAATAATAAAAAATTCTCTCTTACCAGAATTGGCGTCCACACTTGCACCTCACTGGCTTGGCATCTGGGTACTGGACTTTGACAACATGATGGCAGTCTGGTGCAGGGCACCACTTTAACAGTCGATTGCACTAAAATGAGTAATGAGACAAATTAGACTCAGAGGGCAGAAATAAGATTTTTGCTTTTCAAAGTAGTACACATATTCAGATTCACAAGACTTTATGTATCCCCAAGGGGCAATTAAGAGACAACCCAGCAGCTCACATTACGGATCAAAGTTTGATATTCAATCTCGAAATACTGTCAAGAAGAAGAAAAAAAGATCTCTTACCTCTACAAAACTATTTGTAATTAAATGCTGGTACTTCAACTTCACTTTTGAATCTGTTATGAGGCGCCTGTGGAAGCAGTCAAATAATATATTAGCCATCATTACAAAACATGGGTGAGATCATCAAAAGATAGCGTTACGCAAGAAAATATGCTAAGTATTACTGTAAGCTGACATGTGAATATTATCTCATTATGAAGCAACATTCCGAAATAGAAAAGTACAAGTTCATATGCAAACTCTATTTGAATGCATGGCCTAAACTGATTACTGAAAATACAGTAAGGTCTCTTGGTAGCTGGTAATATCAGAATGTAGGTTAAGACAATTACTGTCAGCTTAAGAGCTGGTACAAGAGATTAGCGTCCGTGCTTATTCAGGTATATTTCTTTGGACTTTACACTGAACGTGAACAAAGCACAAAAAGGGTCAACTTCAAAGCCTTGTACTGATGGGTTTCTTTTACAAGGCAAAACAAAAGGAAGAAATCCTTTTAACATATGGTTTCTATTCATACCAATATGTTAAAAATAAAAAGGAATCAATAAAGGATGTCTATATGGATTTAACTATATGACTGAAATGTGTGTATTTATAATTTTTACAAGCTTCTGGCTACAACTGCAAAATTAAACAGAATGTATTACATGAAAAAAAAAAAAAAAAAAAAAAAAGACTACAGTAGCTGTGAAAAGGGGAAGTGCTCTGATTGCATGAAGAGGACTATGGGAAACACTCCCTTGCTCTGACCACAGTAAATCCTTTTTTTCATGAGTTCTAATGACAATTTCAAATTATATCAAATAAATAAATAAATATAAATAAATAAATAATATATATATATATATATATATATATATATATATATATATATATATATATATATATATATATATATATACATACATACATACATACATACACACACACACACACACACACACACATATATATATTTTTTTGTTAATTATGGTCTTAATTAGTGTCCACAAGGGCAACAAAGACGGATACGCTTTCCCATATGACTAACAAACCGCTACAGCATGAGCATACAATGCCCCTTAACCAACCCTGGTGACATCTGGTTTCAAAAAGCTAAGATAATGATGGTGAATACACTCAGCTTCACAATGGGACTTCGATGATGTTATGGCGATTACGTTTCACCTGTATATGCAGTCTATGACCAGTAATGTTGTTTCTCATCTTTTATTTATTTTAAATTCTTCTGGCATATATTTTACTTCTTATGCTATTCATTGAACAATGCCCAATATGTAACAACATAAAAAATATATGCACAGATACTCACATGACTGTGTTGTCATCAACCAAAATGTCACAGCTATGAGCAGGGCAAGAAATGGTCTGTAAAGGAAACACAGAAGGTAGATAATTAGAGAACCACCTTTTGAAATAGTAAAGGCGGTATCAAATAGCACCCTCTGCAATTTGTTTTGTTGGATCACAGTGGTAAAGAAGAGGAAGAGCAGCTGCCCTTTCTGATTTAACTTTTTTAGGCTTGCCCTGTGACAGTTACAAGAACACAAACTCTGTCTAAATGTCAAGTGAAGACAATGAAACCCCCAAAATTACAGCCACTGTGTCATTCTTTGAAGGTCTATCTGCAAGTTAAATGCGCTAAATGTATAAATTAAAAGGAGTGTATGGATGCGTGTCAATGACTGAATAGAATAGCTAACGTAGAACTCGTCACAGTTTTTCAAAGTACTGTAAAATTGCAAAAGAGCAAGAAGACCAAACGACTCATCATGGGAGCGTCTGAAATTCTTAAACTAACATGAACAATTCAAATTATTGCAAAGATACAAAGAAAGAAATGTTGATGTTGCAGACATGAAATACTTCCAAGCAGAGGTGCTGACGCATGGTGTAACAAACAAAGAACAACAGCGTTGAACTGAACACACTATCCCACTGTCATGGATACACAGTTCAGCTTTTTGAGTTAGGATTACACTGATATCCAATCCTAATATCAAATGAGTTGATCTGTAAATTATACTGGTTGGATAGTGGCTACTAGTATCTGTATCTGCACATAGGCTGGTAAGCGAGAAGGTAGACGAGAACTGCTGAGGACTCTTGGTGCCCTCTTACTGTTGATTAAGAGAAAACGGACATTGCCACTTGTTGCAGAAAAGTCACAAGTTCTATTCTAAATAAATCTTAAAATTTTGAAGTAGATACCTGTCCCATTCCTTCTTCAATTATTTTGGTCGTCAGATAATCTCCCCAACACTGCATGCAGAACTTGTGTCCACACTCCAGGCCTGTAAAATACTGTTAAACAAACAGTATCAACAAAAAGCAGATAGTTTATAATTTGGAATGAAACACACAAGGTATGAAAAAATTAGTAACCAAGTAGGAAAAGCCTTCAGAGGCCAGTGAAAACCATTCTAAGAAAAACATCACCTGGATTTTACACTGTTTTAACAACCTGATTGAAATAACACTGAAATGTGTGCTCCAAATGATAATATTCTAAATTCAGACAGTTATGGTAATCCATAGTTCTGACATCACATCATCTTAACTGAAGAACTAAACATGATGATGTGTGCCTTTTATTTACGGATCCATTTTCACCTTAACATTAAACCCTTTCCACCCAGTAGGTTCCTTTACCAATTTTTTAAAACACCAAGCACCTCTGTTTTGAGAAGACTGCAATGTGCACTGCATTAAATAAAGCAGTGCCTGGCATAACTGGTATAAAATAAATTTGGCATACAATATGTTGTTGGGAATTTTTTAGAATCCATTCAACAAAAGAAATGTAATAGACAAGTGACATTTATGTTATTGAACAGCTTTATATTCAAAGAACAATTCTTTTATTAATATTGTTATTGGAGGACAGTTTTTATAAAACAGCTACTGAGTCCTTATGTATAGCTTTGATCAGAGAGATGTAAAAATGTAATTTGTTTTTCCCCCCTTGTATTTTTAATGTCACTCTGGCCTGATGACAGAGTCACCAAATCCAAGGTTGTTCATGGGGAGGAGCTATTACTGAATAAATGTGGCTGAAAAAAAAAAATGCTATTGTATGGGGGGGGGGATAAGTTTGTATCTGTTTATAAAGATCTTATAACATGTATAAGAAACAGAAATCCTAGCAATTTATTTTCTTAGCTGTTGTAACCACCTTTTGTTATGTTAAATGACTTTTAGCAAAGCTTTTAACTAGTCTTTAAAATATAAAAAATAAAACAGGTTTCCCCATTTGTAACAAAACAGGATTACAATGTCCCTGCCTCTGATGATGCGCTCCTGTTGTTTCTCCACTTGCATTACAAAAGTTAAAGTGTGCATTAAATTGCCTGACAACACATTAAGATAGTGGAGCTCCATGTTAGTGTCATTATGTGACTCACAGAGTTGGGGAAGTTCAGATAGCAGATCTGACATGGCATGTCCTGTGCCGATGATCTAGTGTTGATTGGAGGACGTATTCGGGGCTTCTTACTCGGGTTAATGACATGACACTCAGAGAAAAGCTTGTCCAGATTACCATCAAAATACCTGAATAGATTGAAATAAAATAAGCTTTTAGATACGCTCTGCTATGAACCTTTTGGTTGACACTTGTCAGGAAGTTAAAAATGGCCAAGAATGTAATTCAGAATTTCTTACCTTTCCATGAGCTTTTCTTTATCCCAGTTGAAGTGACTGAGAAGAATGCGTGTTATTGTTGCAGGATTCTAAAGGAACAAGAAATAGTTTGTGAGAAACATTTTTGATTTTTACTTGCAACTTCTACTACCGGTAGTTTCAATGAGCTAGAGGGTCCAACGGTTGTAAGGGCTTTCAGGCCTTTTCAGCTTTTAAAGCCTGATTAAAGATAAGTATTGAATTAGGAAGGTAAAGGTAATATATTCTATGGCAGGACATTAAACTATTTTGCACATTAGAAATAGGGTTAGAAAACATAAGCAAGTTCTCATATTTGATCTTGCTGTTCACCCATGTACATCAGTGAATGGACATAAAAACAGCTGCCCATTACATTAAATACAACACAAAGCAACTACAGCTTTACAAGTTATCACAAAATTAAATCATCACAATCTAAGGCCATAATAATAGACAATATATTTAGAAAAGTTTGTATTCATTACAGCTATTCAATGAAGCACACTCAGGCATGTATTCCTTTCTTATAACCACAGTAGCTGTTAAAGATGACACAACTGAGACAGTTTTTATTTTTTAAATAAACAAAAAGTTTTAGTCTTTAGAAGTCTGTATGCATATTACACTGGATGAAGCCAAATGTGGCACTTATGTCCCACTGATGTGACAATTGTGATTTCTGATGACTCAAACTAATAAATACCCTACAAAATGGATTTAATCATCATGCTTGATCATATATACCCAGTCCCATTTGTGGCTTAATATAAGGACTTTCCGTCCAAATTGCAGTTAGAGAGCCATAGATGTATAAACACCTATAAAAGTACTGTTTTTGTAGATCTTTTGCCTGGGGGGAAATAAAATAAAAATACAATTTCTAGGTTACTGAAGCCTACACATTGATAGGAAAGTGGTTTAAGTTGGGTAAAGAAAGGATGCAAGGATTCACCCACCAGATGAATCCTTGCAAAATCACCTCCATATCTGATGGAATTATGTTGCTAAATGTGTTCTTACCCACCCAAGAACTATATCATTTTTAGGAGCCGTCCAGAAACACTTTACATTTCTTCCAAATAAAGTAATGCTAACTCACACCCTTGTCGGTAAATGGACCAGTCATGCTTTTGGCCATGTCACTCCCCACAAAGGCCTTTCAGAACCAGGAAAACCACTGGCTTACACCATCATTCTGAAAATACTTTGGAATTATAAAGCGTGTCAGGTTCAGAAACAGGTAGTATACACATAATTTGTTTGTTGTATTCTAAATGTGTAACAGGTATCTCACAAACTATCTGAAAATGTGGATGATGGTGTAACAGTAGCATAAAATGGACTATGTCCAGTGCCAAGGCTGTACAGTTTAGGGAAAGCACTAGGGATGATGAGGAACCTCTCTCCATGTACCTGTTAACACAAATATTTCTTATTATACTCCATTTACTATAGTTCAGGGATTAGAATAACTCTGTATTCTAATGTGAAATTACTGTAAGGTACTAAATTAGTGTTTAACCCAAGTTACAAACTGCTCTTTAAAAATGGGGAAAGCTATACCCTCAAACTACCCATATAACACATAATAATTAGTTGTTTGGAAAATATCTGTGAGATTTAGGAGACCACATGTATATGTTGCACATATGTGGCATCTCACTTGTCAAATATAAAGAAGTGAACAAAAATTAGTGTATTGTCTCCCTAGCCCAATGCCCATTTTACAATTTCAAAGAAAGTGGTCCAGGTTTGTACCAAATCCCACCTAACCCTGTAATGGACTGTTCATTGGCCCAGAAAAACAGCCCTGCTTGTATATCTCTACTTTGGTGCTCACCTTGGCGGAATAATAAAGTCAGGATACACCTTGAGATAACAAAAATCATAACATTGGAAAGGACTGACAACATATTTAGTATGTTCTGACTGTATTATGTACACCTAGCTAACACTAACACACCCTAAAACAGATATGCAAAACATACAACAATGATGATGGTATCGTTTATAAGGGCACTGATTCAATTTTACACTTCCTTTAGCTGTTATTCTTTGTGGTTCCACTGCAAAATGTTCTTCTAATTTATCTAACCACGTTGATATGAATGGGTTGGTCAAAAGATTAGTAGTACTTCTCAGTACCGATGACTAAAGTTGATGTAAACTTGACCACTATGAAGCCAATGCATGTTAATAAAGTACTGGCTTTTTGAAGCATATTCTACAAACGTCATATCAGAAGATCTATGTATGGATTAACTTTAAAGGCATTTGTTGGTGCTGCAAAACCCTGAAAATTTAATAATTAAACATAAACAATATTTAACGGGGATAAAAATCACCGTGTTACTCGTTTTTGCTGTAGAAAAGAAACTGCCATGCGGCCGTAGGGTAGAAAAATAATATGTATCATTATTGGCCAATTTTAGTTTTTAGGCTTGTTTATATAGAAATCAACATAAAACTCTAACGCATTTTCTCAGATACCAAACTGGATGCTGAGTTATCAAGATCATTTTCCATTTTATTCTGAGCTCAAGTGAAGCTCTGTGAAAGGAAATGGAGGCCCAGGTTAACGCTAGCTTAAAGCGAAGAACTTCCCCCCGTTTCTTCGTAAATTTCATTGAAAGCTATCGCAAAATTTAACTTTTTATGTTATTGGTAAAAAATGAAATTATCATAACCCGTTCTTTTACATAAGCGTAACTAAGCTAGCATCCCACTTGCTAACTTATCGCTGGCCAAGCCTTTGGGTCCAACGTTAAAATAACACTAAACGCAAGGTTTAGCTTTAGAAATGCAAAATTTCTGAAAACCCAAGTTTCAGTTAACATCTCAACGCACACTATCTGTCGTCTAGCAGGAGCTGGCACTCAACACCATCCTGGTCTAGAGCTTTTGCTGTAAGATGCTATGTAGCCAGCGAGCTAACATTAGCTTAGCAAGCGTTGCTGCCAACTTAGGGATGGGACTACTTCCTGGATGAAAAGTCCTAATGGAAATTTTTACCTTCACATATATAAGAAAAATTTTCATGTCTTCATTTTAACTACCAAGTTCCATAGTGCAATTATCTTATATATATGTAAGTTTAGTTTTCTATAAATCTCATCATTGTTCTCAAACTGTCAACTATAACAAGTATACTACTGGAAGGCTAATGGTTTAGCTAATATCCACGGCCTGTTTTTACGCTAGGACCCCGATCTTTCCTGATGCTGTCATACCAAAATACCTACCTGGATGACCTCGTTGACCTCCCTAATACACTCGACCATATGCTGGAGGATCTGCTCGGCAGTCAAAACTTCGAAACGGTAGTCTTCCTCCTCTTCCTCGCCCGGGCCGTGGCCTCCTCCGCCAGTCTCACCGCACTCATCTCGCTCCCCGCCGGCCACCACGGGATCGACCAACTCCACCTCCCCGAGCTCCAGGGTGTCGTCGTCGGGTTCCTCTTCATTGCTGTCCTCGCTACATTCCTCCTCGTCTTCGTCGTATTCATAGTTATAACCCTCGTCTGAGTCCATTCCTAGCGCGGTTATCAGCAAGTGACAAGCACACCTAAAGGTCTATAGCGTATGAAACGTTGATCCGAGCCCGTTTTTCAGCTGCGGCGAAAATAACAACAAAACGTCGCCGCTGCTGCTAAGCCAACAAAGAGACACAGCGTCACCAACTGACGACTGCCTTACGTCAGACAAGCAGGGCAAGAACGGATGTAAAAACATTTAATATAACAAACTTTTGCTTTAACCTAAATGTTTATAAAAAAAAACAACAACAACTAATTCAAATAAGTACGAATTTGGAAAATTTTCATTTATAATTGAAGAGTCACATCAAATGCAAACGGAAAATACTTTCGTTCTCATAAATGAAGGCTAGTAACAGAAAAAAGATATAACGTGAGTTGTTTATAATTTTAAGCAGTGATTGCATGTGTGTGTGTGTTTGTGTGTGTTTTATATACCAAAACAGAGTTATAATAGTTCGGTCTTTAAAAAAAAAATCTGTATTTTTTTTTAATTATCATCATTTTTAACATTCTGTTGAATTACCTGTTGAATGAGTTTCGTGAGTGAGTTCGGTCATTTCCCTTTACTTTTCATTTAATACATTTCATTTAATAAATTGATTTGGCTATATAAATAAAATTGAATTGAATTGAATAAATGGATCGCTAAAATTAATTCGAGTAGTAGAGTACTTCTTAATTAAAGTTTTCAATGACTTAAAATAACTTACGTTTACTTATATTTTAAAGGGATGCTTATATATATCCGGGTCAGATTCTGCGGTTCAGGCAGCACATTGCATGACACATTTGCAAACACTTTGTTAAGTCAGTTGTGTGAGTACGTCCCACTGTACATGCTGCCTTAAACCAGTCTTTTATATATTTATATATATATATAAGACTATATATATATATATATATACATATCAACTAAAACTGAAAGCATTTCCTGTAAATTTACAATTTATTTAAACTACAGCGACCTTGGTCCAGGTCTTACCAAATGAAATAATGTTTAAATAAAAATAATGTTTACTTATATTTTCCGGAAGACGAACTCGACTTATTAACTCGCTGCCGCAGTCATGTGATTGCATTCATCTAAGCACATGACAGGTATCGTTTTGACGGTGCAGTTCGCGCTAGTGAAGAGCGAGGGAAGTCATGTCTGTAGTAACGTCTGGACGATACACTTTTCCCAGCTATAATTTGGTGTTTTTTATTTTCCTCCAGCTTGGGCTGCACTCAGTTGAGGGAGTATGGCCTTTACCGCAATCTATTACCTCCTCACCGGAGCGATACCCTCTGAATCCCCAGGCTTTCTACTTTACTTACGGAAGTCAATCAGCTGCACAGGAGGGCTGCTCTGTTCTGGATGAAGCATTTAAGAGATACTTTTCTCTTATTTTTCCAGACTACTCATCTGGTAGGTTTTATAGTGAGGTGAAATTCTTAAAATGCAAAAACGAAGTAAGATTTAAAGTCTTGCTGAACTTGAACGTTGTAGTTGTTCAGTCAGACTGTTTAGATATTCGAAAAACATTAAGGATATGAAATAGCCTATAAAAACTAACTTTTTGTGAAAGTCTAATCTGGACACTATTAGTAGATGGTTTGGCATTATAACACGTTTAAAACATGATTGTAAACGCACAATAAACAGAGCAAAGTGCTCACGTGGCTTCAATGTTGTTTGTCATGCTGGCTTTTAAAACAGATCAATGGTCATTGTACAGACAACAGGTCATCAGTCAGCCAGCACGGGCATACCAACTGAAAATAACCTCACAATAACAATGGACGAGAGTAGCACAGCTTCGTTTTTGTCTTTTCAGAAACAAACACAAGAACCACAGCTCCTAGGGAACAAAAATCAGTGTGTAATGTGCTTAAAGTGCAAGTTTACTTCTGCAAATACTGTGGTAATGGTTTAATATTTATCACCACCAGGTTACGGTTTTCTGCGATTCAGTGTGGATAAACCATTTACTGTCCAAGTAAGTGTCGGCCGCGATGATTGCGACAGCTACCCAGATGAAGACTCTTCTGAGCAATGTAAGTACAACCCGCTGATGCCCATTGATTAGAGCAAGTAACACTGTTTTGTAATGAATTTAACCACCATAATACTATATAGAGATTGACAAAATATCATAATTTCTCCTGTTTGTGTTCCAGACACTCTGAGCGTCTCTGCTGGACAAGCATCTCTGAAGGCAGAAACTGTGTGGGGTGCTCTAAGAGGTGATTATAGCATATGTAAAATATATCTGAAGAGCATTGGTAATTAAACAAACATGTTAACCATCCCTAATTTCCTTCGGGATTAATAAAGTATTCTGATTCTGATTCTGATTCTTAAGCTGGCAAAGTATGTCAAAGCTTGATGAGTTGTAGCAGATTTCTTGTTCTACTACATATTCAGTAAGTAGCCTGTCAGGTTGTGCTATGTATTTCCAGTTTTGTTTAACTCATGTGACTCAACTGATGCAACACTTCATGTGGCACACACAGACACCTTCTTTATAGTTTTACTCAGTAGAATTTCAAGTAGGCCTACTGCATGTGGATTATAAAGTAGGGAAATTCCAACATTTTGTCAACCTCATCTATCATGTATAACAAATTGCTGATTATGTACTGTACACCCTCTGTTTAAGCACAGGTCTGGAAACCTTCAGTCAGTTGGTTTATCAAGAGGATTTTGGCTCAGTAAGTCGCAGTTTTTCCTAATGCACAAACTAACAACAAGGCCTCTGGAGTAATCACGTTTCAAATATGTGCATAATTAATATTTTTCCCTTTTTTCTGTTTGTTTTTAATTTAGTATTATGTGAACAAGACTGAGATTAAAGACTTCCCCCGCTTTCAGTTCAGAGGGATTTTATTGGACACTTCACGTCATTATTTACCAGTGCAGGCCATTTTAAAAACCCTGGTAATAATCAGATGACACAATCGAAACTTCAGCCTTCTGTTTGAGTCACTGTATTTATTATAAGCTGTATTGACATACATGTTTTCTGTTAGGATGCGATGGCCTTCAGTAAGTTCAATGTGTTTCATTGGCACATTGTCGATGACCCCTCCTTCCCTTATCAGAGCCGCACCTTTCCGGACCTGTCTGCTAAGGTTTGTTGATATTCTTCCTTGAGGCACTTACGTAAGTCCTATCATATGATCCTCACTGTAACTATGCACATTCATTACAATTTGCCTTGCAAAAAATATCCTAATTTTCTAAGGTGTTCTTGGCTATTTTATCCCAGAAATCTAAGTAAGTTTAATGCATATAGACTCATGAGATAGGAAATGGCTGAAAAATAGCATCCACTCTGAACAGCGACTTCTGGCTCTTATTCAGGGGGCTTTCCATCCGATGACTCACATCTACACGCAGTCAGATGTAGGAAGGGTGATCTCATTTGCCAGAATGCGGGGAATAAGAGTCCTTCCTGAGTTTGATTCACCAGGCCACACTCAGTCTTGGGGAAAAGGTAAAAATTCAGTTAAACTCCCAACATCCAGTAAGTGACATTAACAATAAACAGTTTAGTCCAAATGATTTCAGCATTTTGATCTATAGAAGAAAAAGTACTTGGCATGATGTCCAGTTAAGGCTCAGTAGGAATAATTTCTGCCAAATCTGCAAGTCAAGACTATAAATGGCAATATAATATGTAGTGAAGGCTGACTTACTGCTTATGTGGTTACATCAGTGGAACAAATTGTCTGCTCTCGATAGAAAATGCAAAAAAATGTATTTGAAGGATATGACTGAGTCAAATTAATTATTTACAATTATTTCTCAGGCCAGTCTGACCTGTTGACTCCCTGCTACAGTGGGAGCAGCCCTTCTGGTACTTTTGGTCCTGTTAATCCAATATTGCCCTCCACGTACAAGTTCATGGCAACACTATTTAAGGAAGTGTCTTCGGTGTTTCCTGATTCCTATATCCACTTAGGAGGAGATGAGGTTAACTTTTCCTGCTGGTAGGTTAAAATGTAACTATCATTTACACGTCGGCTGATTGTTAACAATTTCGAATAAGTTTTTCTGATTTTTGATAATTAAATAAAAGAGAGTTTATGAAAATTTTACATAAACAATGAACACATTTTTTTTTGTAGGAAATCCAACCCTGATGTCCGAGCATTCATGCTGAAAATGGGATTTGGAGCAGACTTCACCAAACTGGAAGCTTACTACATGGAGAAGTAGGTTGTAAAAGGGAAAATACAATGTAGAAGGTTCTGCAAAATACACCAACTGATGCATTCATGTGCTTATCTTTTTTTTAGCATTGTGAACATCACTGTAGCTCTCAACAGAACATCCATTGTGTGGCAGGATGTTTTTGACTATCATGAACGAGTAAGTACGCCCCACCGAAACACTTATATTTCATGATATAAAAAATGTACATTTCCTGCGTTTGTGGTTTTTAGAGGATGTGGTTGGAAGTGCATGATGTTGATTTTAAACGGTAAACGGTAAACGGCCTGCATTTGTATAGCGCTTTTCTAGTCCCTAAGGACCCCAAAGTGCTTCACACTACATTCAGTCATTCACCCATTCACACACACATTCACACAAATTTAACAAGTACAAATTTGAAATTAAAAAAAAAAGTGAATTTCAATGAATTTTATAATATTTTACCAGGGCAGTACTATGCAAAAGCCACCCATAATTTATTTATATTCTGCTAAGAAGATAAGAAATAAGTGCAGTTCTGTATATAAATGTTCCTGCACTTAGGCAAGCTTTCTGGTAATTTCTTTAAGTAGTCTTCAGGAATAGTTCTCCAGATTTGAAGGACATTCAAAGCTCTTCATTTTTGTTGTCCCGCATTGGCAGTGTTTGTGGTCATTGTCAAGCTAAAAAATGAAGCTGTTGCCAATCAGACGCTTTACAGATGGTATTGCATGCTGGATCAAAATTCTTGCTAATCTTGCTGCTAATGACAAAGTGTCTAAAGATACAATGTAAAATTCTTTGCTGGTTCATCCCTTGGGTGTGTTTCTATGCATGAATAATTCATTGGTAAGTGTTAAATGGCCTAAAAGAAATCCTTGGGTACAAGGATTGGACTGAAATCGAGTGCTAAAGCAGCCAATGCCCAAAAAAAACCAGCCTGGAGAACTATTGTACAAGACAACCCCTGAAAAATTACAACAAAGTATTGCTCCTTGGAAGCAAAATATGAAGGAATGAGGAGTGGCTCAACATTTTTGCATAGTCCTGTGTCTTTACAGTTTTGTTCTTGGATTATTAATTATAGATATTTTAGAGTGTGTTCAAGTATCTACAGGATCCATGCATATTCTATAAAAATGCACCAGTTATTTTTGTAGTTGTTGTGACACTGTTGGCTCAGTTGCTATTAGCTCTGCAGATGAGTACAGGATGGAAATTGTCACATTAAAACAGAACTGGCTAATTGTGGAAAAAATAAAATCCTCTATTAAGAAGTTCTTCAGATACATTTGATACAAATGTAATTTTACACTCTGCAGGTTTAGTGGTTTGAGCCAACTAACCAGCAGTTTAAAACAGTTTGTTGACAACATCCATCTGTTCTGTTCTGATCTGATCTTTCACCATGGACTGTATGCAAACAATGGACGTGAGAGGTCTGAAAAAACACAGCCAATGCACAGTGCCTGAAATCGGCATTCTTTCTAGTGTCCTGAAGGGGGCGAGTCACTTGAGTGCAAAAAGAAAGCTTGTGTTTAGTTTCAGTTGCCAGTTTTAAGCCTTACTGATTCCCAACGTGATACTCGTTAAAACAGCAAGAGAGCAACAGTAAAGACACCTAGCTGTGTCCATTATTTATATACAGTCTATGTATATCATGCTTTCTGTTTATCTGTCTGAGAGCCCAAAGCCTTGTGTTACAGCGCACTTCTCTATCAGTGGTGGAGGTATGGAGAGAGGGCTGTTACCTGTGTGAAGTACGCAGGGTGGTTAAAGCAGGGCTCAGGGTAATTCTAGCCTCTCCATGGTATCTGGACCAGCCCGGACCTACACACAACTGGGCCCGCTACTACACTGTGTGGCCCCTCGCCTTCAAGGGTCAGAATATGAAAACTGTGTGCTGTGCAGAGTTAAAGATTTTCAAGCTGCTGTGTGTGTGTGTGTGTGTGCGTGTGTTTGTTTGTCTGATATTAATCAACAGATAAAACATGGTTTTACGTAAAATATATATCTATGGATAGCTACAATTTGGGGACTATTTACAGGGTGTACAAAGTGTTTATACCAGTTTATACATCAGTGTTATTAAGGCTGTTCTGTGTCCCAAGACTGTACCTGAAATCATTTTTTTTTCAGGTATGAACAAATAATAATAATAATATAACTTGGTGTGTAAAGAACTTGGACACAGCTACAGAGAGATGTGATTGTTGTGATGCTGCTTACTGCTGAACACACATATAAAAGTCCTGCTACTGCCAGCTGCTTTGCCAAAGCAAAAACCCAGCAATTGACTCTTTGTTTATCTGGGAGATAATCAAAGAGTTAAGCATATGCATAATGGTGTCTTACTAAATATTCCAGATTTTTTTTATTTTTTTAAAAAAGGTCTTGAAAGCATAACCACATGCTTGCTCCTGACCTAATCTGCTGGTAGCCCATTAGAGATTCCACAGCTGCTTCCATCAGACAAGCTTAGCAGAAGAAAGTTACAGATACTGTTCATGTTTGGTTCTCCAAGCCATTTAAAAACCATTGTTTTTATACACAAAACTGCTGGAAATTCGAATTCAAATCAAATCAATTTTATTTATATAGCACTTTTAAAAACAACAACTGTTGACCAAAGTATTGTACAATAAAATAATCAGATAACATTTAAAAGGAAAGTAAAATAAAAGATAAGACAATAATAAGAATAAAAGAATGACAGACTCATACAGAATTAAAAGCCAAAGAGTAAAAATGGGTCTTTAAATGAGTTTTAAAAGTATCCAGTGTTGGAGAGGTCCTGATATGTAAAGGCAGTTTATTCCACAGTTTCGGAGCAGTCACAGCAAAAGCCCGATCTCCTCTGTGTTTTAATCTAGACCTAGGAACAACTAGAAGCATTTGGTCCGCAGACCTCATAGATCTCACTGGAGTATAGCAATTTAAAAGATCAGAAAGATATATAGGAGCTAGTTCGTGCAATGTTTTAAAAACAAGTGTCAAGATCTTAAAATCAATTCGAAAACTTACTGGCATCCAGTGTAGCGAGGTGAGTATAGGGGATATGTGCTCTCGCTTCTGCTTGCCAGTCAGTAGCCTTGCCGCGGCATTTTGAACCAGCTGTAGTCGGCCAATAAGTTTCTTACTCAAAGTCTCTGAAGCAGAGAAATGGCTTCACCTTTGCAAGTAAGCGGAGGTGAAAGAAGCTGGTCTTGATCACATTATTTATCTGTTTATCGAATGTTAAATTACTGTAAAAAATCACACCTAAATTCCTCACAAACGTTTTTTTTATAATTTTCTAAGGGGCCATGGTCATAATGGTCACTCAATTCAGCACAGTTTTCTTTATTGTCATTATATAAATATATGAAAAAACTCTTTAAGGGACAGAATGAGCAAGTTAACAGACTTTGTCTTAATTTTAGGTTATAAAAGCAAAGATAAATGTATCTTTGCAAGTACTGAGAAAGATGGGAAATTGTAAAAACATTATACAGATGTTGTTGAGGTTTTTCAAATAATGTCAAGGGAGATAACATGTTAAAAAGAATAAATGCAGCAGTTCAGTTTAACAATTCTCCGTGGACAGAGGCTGTATTGAGCACAGTTTGTTGGTAGTAATGTGAGGATAATATGCTGGTGAGATAATTCGTTTAACAGCCTAGACTGTATGCTTTGTCATCAGAGGCAGTTTTGGGATTCTGCAGAAGTTGAGCTTGATGCTTTCCCAGAAAGAAAAGAAAATTCTTGCCAACGTCTTTCACTTTCATCTTGTGCACATGCTTAGGAATAATGGCTCAAGGAAAGTTCAACCCTGGTTGCCAAATATTGGCTACATGGGGATTGTCCAGACTGGGCATTTTTCCAGACATGAATGTGCACTAGATGAGTAACTTTGTGCTCTGGCTTGTGCTCTGAGGATTAGAAATTCTTTGAACTGTGGCTTTTTTTAAATATGTGACTTTTCTGAATGATAAAGTATTTAATACAAACATACTAATCAACTGGATTCAACATACAAAAAAAAACTTGGGCAATATAACACACAAGGAGCAAGACAGTTGTTGTTGTTACCCTTCTCAGATTCCTAAGGACACAGTGCTGCACATCTGGAAGGGCCTCCCCGCTTCTTATGCGGCAGAACTCAGCGCTATCACCAAAGCTGGCTACAGGGTCCTGCTCGCTGCACCTTGGTACATCAACCACATTTCCTATGGCCAGGACTGGCGCAACTACTATACCGTGCAGCCTCTGAACTTTTCTGGTGTGTGTTGGCCAAGTAATATAACAAAATAATACAACCTTGCTCACTTATGTGCTGTCCATGGTGCTTCTCTGGTGGTGGGAGCTATCAGTAGAGATTTCTTATTAGTAAGACCCATTAAAACTCTGACTTGACAAGTTTGACTTGAAGTGGTGTGATAACATTGAACTGTAAATAGCCAATTCTAAAGTATAACATGTTATTCAAGAAAAAAAATCCACATCTTTTTCACAGGTACCGAGGAACAGAAGAAGCTGGTGATAGGGGGTGAAGTTTGCATGTGGGGGGAATATGTAGATGCCACTAATCTGACCCCACGTCTTTGGTAAGAGATTGAAAAGATCCCTGAAATGATCAAACTAGAGAACCTAAGTAGAATGTGCAGCCCATGAGATTAATCAAAATAATGACCGGATGAATCCAAAATCACAGGCCAAGGGCAAGTGCTGCCGCAGAGAGACTGTGGAGCGATGAGAAGCAGACCTCTGACGTGGACAAGGCGTTTCCTCGATTGCAGGACTTTCGTTGCGAACTCCTGAGGTACTTTAGCTTTTCTGATAACGCACATGGCATACCTCAACACATCGCCGCACTCTTTTTTTATGAGGTCTGCTTAATATACACCGATGCTTCTGTTTCACTTCGTTTGCAGGCGGGGTATCCAGGCAGAGCCTCTCTTTGTTGGACACTGCAAACACGAGTACCAAGGTGTTTGATTATAATGGACCGTGTGGCATTTTTGAGCATTTGAATCGATTAACTTCTGAGGTGTAACTGGAAGTAATTTAAAAAAAAAATGGAATGAAATTTTCTCTGCTTTTAAGTCCAATATACACTTGTGCTTTCTCAGGGATTTTCCTCTTTGTATTGCGACTGCTGTTTTTTAATTTTACATTTGATTTGATACATTTATATCATGTAGTGATCATATGTAATAAATGTGAAAGTTTACCTACATTATATGAGATGATTACAAAATATACAAATCAGTTGTGTTTGAGTTTAAAAGGCACACGCCAGTATGATGTAGCTTGCTCTCTTTTCCATTCAAATGTAATACAATTATGATAAAGTCACATTGCTGTGTAGACTTTTATCAAAATTAAAATCCATCTGGATGTAGCATTTTTAGTGGGAGAAACGTTTTGTCTGAAAAACGCTACGTCCAGGTGAACAGAATCAACTTTGTGGGATTTCTATACCTGGATGATTGAGCATCAAGATGGTTTTTTAATTATTATTAGAATAATACCAGAGACAACAGTTTGTCTCAGGTATAGAACACATGATCGTCTCATCCTAGGCAACTGATTTAAACTTAGAACCCTATTTTATAACTAGATTAATGTTACAAATGAAACTAACTGCACACCACCCTCAGGAAGCAACCCAAAAAAGAAGACAAAATTCTGTGGAAGGAAGAGTTTCCTCCAAAACTTGCTGATATTGGACACAGACCCCTGCACATACTATTGATTGATTGATTGATTGGTAATTTATTTCAACATGTGAACAATATACAAGTACATTTAGAAAAGAAATGAGAGAAAAAAAAATACTATACAAATTACATACAAAAAAACATTCTGATTAATTTACATGTTGAAAGGGAGTGGGAAGAAGTATACACTTATTTAATCCCACCCCTGTCCCATAAATTATCAGTGAATATTTAGTCAGCTTCCTTACTGATATAATTTGTAATAAAAATAGTGAACAGATTTCTGATATACTATAATATCACATCATGAATTTTTTGTTTGTTTGTTTTTAAATAGAGACATTCACTTAATTTAAATATTTTCCTTTTCTTTATAGATCGAGAAGATCATATTTTTATAACTCTTTTTGAACAGTTTTATGTTTGGACATTGCTTTAATTCCATATTCAGTTTGTTCCATAGTTTCACTCCTTGAACAGAAACACAAAAGCCTTTTCTTGTAGTACGTACCTTCATTGTTTTGAAGTTACAAAAACCCCTTAAATTATAACTTCCTTCTTTCAAAAAAAACATACTCTGAATATTACCTGGCAGTTCTTTATTTTTTGCTTTGAATAGAATTTGTGCTGTTTGGAATTTCACTATATCGTCAATTTTCAATATTTCAGACTGCAAAAATAGTGAGTTTGTATGTTCCCTATAACCTGCATTGTGGATGATTCGAATTGCTTTCTTTTGAAGAGTAAAAAGTGAATGTAATGTGGTTTTATAGTTATTGCCCCAGACCTCTGCACAATAGCTTAAGTATGGTGAAACCAGTGAACAGTAGAGAATATGAAGTGATGTTCTGTCGAATACCTGTTTTGCCTTGTTTAGTACTGCAATGCTTCGTGATACTTTGGAATGAATATATCTTACGTGAGCTCTCCAGTTAAGTTTTTCATCTATTATTACCCCCAGAAATTTATTTTCACTGACTCTTTCAATATCAACACCATTTATTTGAATCTTTGCATTTGTATTTAAACTACTATTTCCAAATAACATAAGTTTAGATTTATTCAAATTTAATGATAATTTGTTTTTATCAAGCCAGAACTTCACTTTACTTATTTCATTAGTCATATCCTCCAATAAATTCTGCAGATCATCACCAGAGCAAAAAATGTTTGTATCGTCAGCAAAGAGAACCATTTTTAATACTTTGGACACTTTACAGATGTCGTTAATGTACAAGTTGAAGAATTTTGGACCCAAAACTGACCCTTGGGGTACACCACAAGCAATGTCCATACATAAGGAGCAACCACCATTTATTTTCACAAACTGCTTTCTGTCACTTAAATAACTCCGGACCCAATCTAAAACTACCCCTCTGACACCATAACGTTCCAGTTTTCTTATTAATATATCATGATCTATAGTGTCAAATGCCTTTGTCAAGTCTATGAATAACCCAGCCACATATTGCTTTTTGTCTATGGAATTTGTGATGTATTCTATTGAATCTAATAGTGCCGATGATGTTGATCTGCTTGATCTGAATCCGTACTGACTCTCAGTGAGTAGTTTATGTTTATCTATAAATTTTTCCAGTCTGTTTTTAAACAGTTTTTCAAGAACTTTTGAGAATTGAGGTAGTAAAGAGACAGGCCTGTAGTTTGTGAAATGGTGTTTGTTTCCAGATTTGTATAGAGGTATAACTTTTGCTATTTTCATTCTGTCTGGAAATCGACCAGTTTGAAATGATAAATTACAGATGTATGTAAATGGTTTTATAATAGCCTCAATGACTCTTTTAACCACTATCATATCAATATCATTACTATCACTGTTTATTTAAAAAATAAACAGAAAAACCACCACCGTTTACTAGCCAATGAAAATAATCTCGGGTTTATTTGGAGGAATTATTAAAACAGCAACCCTTTTCCTAGGTTTGCCAACCATCCTGGAATAAACACTTAGCCACCTAACGGTGACTAAGTGCTTATTCCAAATGGGTGGACGTCTTATCCAGATGGGTGGCCGTCTGTCTGTAAAGGTTGATTGGAAGTGAAGAGAGCAGAGTGAAAAGAAGTGTGCAGTGATGAATAGACACTTGGGAGGCTGTTGGGCCAGAAACCACAGATATGTAAGCACAAAGGTACAGAGGTGGGAGACACAAAGGGAATAATGTGTCACAGTGGTAAAATGCATAGACAGGTTCCTGTAGCAGCATAACTAGACAAAAGACACATGACTGTGTCTGGCCTAATTATAAAGCTTATAAAACAGATAAGCATCCTTTCAAAAGCATAAAGGCTGTCCCTTACCCAAGTCCAACACTATATAACAGACCAATCTGAGCAAAACAGTCCACCTGAGACCAGTTTACAACTTTCAGCTTTACTTTGATGCCATATAAAAAATAAAATTACCCATCATTCCACTTCTCCAATTCAGGCTACCACAGGGCAAGAGATAGTACACCCTGGACAGGTCACAAGTCTGTCGCACAGCTAACAGAGACAGACAGACAGCCTTTCACACGCAAATTCACACTATTATGAGCAATTTAGAATCACAAATTAACCTTAACTTTACATTTTTGGACTGTGGGAGGAAGCCAGAGTAGCTGGAAAGAACCCAGAAATAGAGAGACCATGCAAACTCAACAAAGAAACGCTTTGGTCAGATTTAAACCCAGGACCTTGCTGCGAAGCAACAATCCTAACAACTGTGCCACTGTGTTGCTACAAAAGCAGTGCAAAAATGCTGCAATGCCCTAAGATGCCATAAGAGAGTCTATATAAGGCTCAGAACATTGGTGCAGCACTGCTCTTGCACAAAGAGACACTTTCAATTCTCCCTGGCTGTTTGTGTTTTTACACAGAAATCCAGACTGCTTCTGAAGTAACAGTGGTCATGACCCTTATTATTGTAAGTGAACTGTAATGTGTAAGCCCATAAATGTTCCAGTGGGTCATACAGCAACTCTGATTCATCATTTGGTCTTACTTAGTTGGTTCACTTTTGTAACACAGTCTAGTGGTGTGTGTCTCCCTCTACAGACCACCTAGGGAATGACTATGTTAAAAAATAAAAGGCATTGAACTATGTGAATGGCCCTGTTTTAAATCATTTTAGGATGCTGTTGTGAGTGTCAGTGTATATACATGACTTCTATCGGCTGCTTCCTTTTTATAAGTCTTTACTGTCATTGCAGTTTAACCTATTATTTTTGTGTGCTGGACTTTTACTTGAGCACTGTGGGCTTTGTTAAGTAAATCACTTATCCCTGGCTTATTTTGACATTTCTGGGAAATAGTCAACTGATCCAACCAAATAAGATTAATTTGTCAGCAGAAACACAGATTTCACAGTAGCTGTCAGCGAGCATCTGTTGAATAGAGTTGACTTTACTCTGATGTGGGCCAAGATAGCTGATTTTGTCATTGCGTGGATTAAAGCAATGGTAGCAGATGGCAAGGAGGGCCAATCCCTATCCTTAGTGCTGACACCTCACTCCTTGTAATTCATCTGATTGGGGTGGAGTTGGGGGAGGGGGGTCCCCAGGAAATGCTGAACCAAACACAACAAAGCTTAAGCAAGCAAGCTCGGTTAACCTATCACTGGGGCCATTTAGAATCACACAGACATGCTGAGTTCTGTGTAATCAAAGCTTGTGCATATGTTAATATATGGGGAACAATATCATTAGCCTGTCAGGGTTAGGGTTAGTGTGCTTTATTTTCTATATATTTGAGGTGGTTAAGTTTAGATATAAGTTGGTACAAAACTGTAACTTATTACTATTTTGAACTTTAATTACTTTAATCTCGAAAAAGTTCAAGTTTAAATGAATAAAAATCCTAATCCAAATAAAGAATGGTCATTTATTTTATGATTTGGCAAATTTGAGGATCCTGTAGAGAACCACTATAACTTTAAAAGTTAATCTCACTCTTTGACAACTGCTGACATTCAAGGAGATTATATCAAAAAGCTGCTTAGATTGATGCAAAGACTTGTGAACTAGCATTCAAGGGCATCCTGCGAAGGACAATAAAATTATGCCTTCCTTGTTTTTTGCAGGGCACATAGTTTTTATGCAATGCACCTCACTACAATAATAAGTCTTTAATATGCACAAAATGTAGATATGCGATATAAGATAATGCCATTCCTGACCCTTAAATGAATGCAAGGCATTTGAAATGACCCATGCATTTGAGGGTTAAAGTAATGAGCAACTGATCTGTTTGATCTGCAAACAACAGAGCCAAGGTTTTACTGGTGACGCGTGTCCAATCACATGACCGGCGCTGTCCTCATAAATGTTTCCACTAAATACATAATCATCTAAACAGCTCATGGCAGCATGCTGCTAAAGATTGTGCCGTGTCTGCACAACAATCACAGGGCTGGGCAGGGAAGAAACGTGACAGTTATTCCTGGCAGATAAAAGACTCAAAGCAGGAGCTTGCTGATGGCTGCAGCATCTTAACTGTGCGGAAGAGAGTCAACCCCTCAAAAAACTGAGCTAAAAAGGACTTAACATGTGTAGTTCCTAGTGTTAAGAACAAAATAATCATCTCACCCTGACATGTGAGGAACACACGTGCTACAAAATCTGATGTGGGAGTCCAGGTTGCCATACTTAAATATGTATTTCTGACTTATGAATCTCCTCAGAGGTCGTTTTCACTGTAACTTTATACTGTCACCAAGTGTGAAGTGTAAATGCTAATGTGCTAAATTAAGGTGTCCAGAATGTATGGACTTTCAAAGCCTTATTTATTACATCAAATGCTACATTTGCCTTCACCAGCACAGAAAGTTGGGTGGATTTAAATAAAAGTGGGAAACAAAGAAAATAGCAGCAATAAAGGAGAACAAAATAAAAATATCAAAGAGAGTAATAGTGATGACAAATGAATAAAAATATCCATTCAGCCATCCATCCGGTCTCCCTGATGCATCCACCAGAGTGTGTGAATGCCAGGTTAAAAGTGCTTAAGTAATAAAAAAAAACCCCACTTGTATGGATGAGGCCTGTAGTAGGAAAACATCTGATATATAACTACCAATATAGTATAAAACAAGCGATTCACATACCACTCAGGAAGTCTCTGGTTTGTCATGAAAACTATTTTTAAAATATATTTTACTTATGCACTTATACTAAGCTCTTTCTAAATATTTCTTGTGTCTTTCAGTCATTGTCCAAACAGAGTCAGAGTTGAAGGTCACTGACACTCAAAAAGTTCCCACTTCATCACCACCAAAGAATCCAAACGAATCACCCCTCCTATCATATGAGCTTGATGCCATTTTTCATCACGGACATCTGACAGCTCTTTCTGACCCAGGCAGTCACCTCCAACTTAATTTTGTTTGCCGGTACAACTTCCTTACCAGTCTTTCCCTTCTAATGTCCTGTCTCCCTCCCTTCAAACCCTGATGGGCAGCGTGGGCTCTTCTCCTGATTTTATTTTATTCTGGTTAGAATCAGTTTGAAAAAAATTTTTAAGAATTTTTTTTTTTGCCTTTTGTAGAAAAAAGGTTTATTTAGTTGTTCATTCTCTCGTAAGCTGATGGTAACATAACTGACAAAAGGTTTTGTAATTATCATTTAGTCTTTTCATATAATTTCACAAGCTACCACAGCGTGTCAAACCTGTGAGTGTTATAGGTTCTGGGTTTACGTGGCCCCATGTGCACAACCATAATTTGAAGACGACCCATGCTTAATCCATTTATACACCAGTTTAGGGCAACAAAAAGAGCTCTGTTTTCAATGCTATGTTGGTCTCTTAAATTCAAGAGTGACTGACATTATATAATTCAGTCTATGGAGACTGTAGGAATCATTAGTATTAGTGTCTTTTTTATGGTGTTATATGTGGTCAGCTATATGCAATATTCAATACAGAAAATAGTGTGCAGATTTCTTTAGATTTTTGAGAGATGAGAATTTCCATAAAGCCATTCAAGGCAAGAAAGGATTCATTTGAGTTAATCTAGTTCAAATTTTCTTAAAAATAAGTTGCATCACTCAATTAGGCAGACGGGGGCTTCAGAGAAAAGCCACCATATGGCAGTAAATTGGAATTAAGGTTCAACCCTTTGCTGCTCTTTCAATCTTTGTGCTAATTCTTTTTCTTCTCATTATGCTCTTTCGTCACCCAGAAGGAGATCACATTTCATTGAAGGTTAAGCTCTTTTGCTAATTTGGGGTGGCTATCTTCTCTTGAGGTTGTAATGTCATTGACAGAGCCAATATGGCACAGAAGGAACATCTTAATTCTGGTATAAAACAAAGCAAAACAAGACAGTCTGCTGCTAATGAGCACTAATATAATAGTTTGCCTGTTGGCTGTTGCTAGCACGAAATTTCTTCTGCAAATCATCCTTACAGTGACATTCATACAATCCTTGCAGCGCAGAACTGTAGTGCCATAAGGCTAAACTGCATCTCTGAACACATGAGCAAATAAACCAACACTGATGTTTTTAGGGAGAAAAAGTTGCTGTCTTGTAATATCATTTGGCACGATACAGCCAGACTAATTATAGTAATGTGGGAACATCGTTCACAGCAGAACAGAACAAAACAGGATGGGAAGAAAACAATCTAAGAGAAAATTCTGTTTTTTATATAGTGCCAAATCACAAGAGCAGTCCCCTCAATGCACTTTAAATTGGAAATAAACAATAACTAATGATTAGATGTCGAGTGCTGTAGAAACACTCAGTGCATCATGGGACACCCCCAGCAGCCTAGGCCTATTGCAGCATAACTAAGAGTGGATTCAGGATCACCTGTTCCAGCCCTGCTTTGTCAAAAAGGAATGTTTTAAGCCTAATCTTGGGTGACTGTCTCCCAAATTCAAACTGGGAGCTGGTTCCATAGAAGAGGGACCTGAAAGCTAAAGACTCTGCCTCCCATCCTACTTTTAAATATTCTAGGAACCACAACTAACAAAATAACCAGAGAGAGACAGAAAGAAGGAGCGAGAGAGGAAAGAGGAATGAATATACTTAGTGCCTGTAAGTGGTGTGACTGATTGATTTACCCTTATAGACGGTAAAGATTAAGAGGATGACAAATCAGCATTTGCTTACACAGCGCCCAGTGCTAATCTCCCTGTTTTCCTCCAGACGACTCAAGCTCTCACACTCATTCTGGAGAGAGAGAAAGAAAGAAGACGGCGAGTTGTATCTCCCTTGACCCCACCTTCATCAGATTTAAGCAGTACAAGAACATCAGCACTGTATCCAGATCACTCAACAAGGCTTATTCTTTAAGGAGCTTCCCTGAAGCTTTCTGTGAGGTAGTGTAAAGAAAAAACTTTTGATGAGCATGTTTTTGGGAAAATTGTGGCCAGTACTTTATCACAGAAAACAGTTCATGCAAAACAGGAAGTCATCTTATGTTTATATGTCTTTCAGTAAGGATGGAGGAGCAGATTTCAAAGATGAACATGTTTTCATCGGACACCTTGAAGGACTTCACGCAACAGAGCACAGACGGAGCTCAATCAGGTGAGCCAATACTTACAAATTACTACAAATGTGCAAGATTTTAGAAAGCTTAGATGATGATTGTTAAAGGCTTCTCAGTACAGCAGACTAGACTCATAATTAATGCTCACAAAGTTTTAAATACATAGATTTACACACAGAATCTGACACAAAGCTCAAAATGCGTAAAAGAGTGAGCTAATTTTACATCAGTCTGTAGTTAAAATAGCGTTGGTGCTCAAAAGAATCTGAAATTATTTTAAGTATTTCTACTATCTATTCTCTACAGAAAAAGGTCTGCGTAAATCGTTTGGCCAAGGCCTGCTTTGTAAAGTTTGCTCTGACTCAAGCAGTGGCAAACACTATGGCATCTTTGCCTGTAACGGCTGCAGCGGCTTCTTCAAGCGCAGTGTGAGGAGAAGACTCGTCTATAGGTGGGCAAGTGGCTCTGTGAAAGGCAGCTGTACATAACAGGAAAACAATCATATGACAATTAAGGAAGTGCATTTGAACTCCATCTGTGTCTTTATTTCATAGGTGTCAGGCTGGAAATGGCAGGTGCCCTGTTGACAAAGCGCATCGAAACCAGTGCCAAGCTTGTCGATTAAAGAAGTGCCTCCAGGCTGGCATGAACAAAGATGGTGAGAAACTCAGAAAAAGCAGACCTTGTAGATATTATCTGTGCGTATTGATATGAAATACCTAAAGCCTCACTGTGAGATGGTGTAGCTTTTCCTGTGCTTTGTTGTGGCAGCTGTGCAGAATGAGCGACAGCCTCGAAGCACAGCTCACGTCAGTCCGGACTCTATAAATGTCGAAACCAAAAAGGAGCACCTGGTCACCACGCAAGCGCTCAGCCCCTCTGACACCTACTCAGCAGTCATCTCCAGGCCTTTGGTCACGTCGTCAGCTCCAATTTCTGCCACAGTAAAACTTTGCAGCAACATAAGTAACAACCACCGCTTTATGGTCAGCCTGCTGACTGCAGAGACCTGTGCAAAACTGGAGCCAGAGGACGGTAAGATCAAATGAAAGAGGTAAAATAACTTGGAAGAAAGAGGTGTAAACCTATTTGTCTTGAAATGAGTAAAAATATTTTGAAAACAGACTTTTTGATTTGACTTTACGGTGTGGGATATTTGGATTGTAATGCCTATGTCTCTTTTTCTGCTACACAGTGGAGGAAAATATTGATGTGACAACAAATTCAGAGAGGGACCTCACTCCCTTCGACAGCCGTTTGTCCCCTTATACCTCCAGCTGTCCAGAGAATGTGTATGAGACATCGGCACGACTCCTCTTCATGTCAGTCAAGTGGGCAAAAAATCTGCCTGTGTTTGCTCACTTGCCATTTCGTGACCAGGTGAGGCCTGTAGACAGATATTTTTTCTTTGTGTATTTGCATCTTAAAATGTTTTTTTTAACATATATGGATAGTGTGTGAGACTAATGAGATGCTCAACATTTCTGTGAAATCCTCAGGTGATTCTTCTTGAAGAAGCTTGGAGTGAGATGTTCCTCCTGTGTGCCATCCAGTGGTCTCTGCCCATGGACAGCTGTCCTCTTTTGTCTCTGCCAGACCTTTCTACCCCACAGCAAGCCAATATCAACCTTCTTACTGCTGACCTGCAGATCTTAGAAGAAGTCTTTAGTCGCTTTAAAGCCCTGACTGTTGACCCGACAGAATTTGCCTGTCTGAAGGCCATTGTGCTGTTTAAGCCAGGTAAGGAATCACTGATGCAGCGATGGTAGTCACTGATTTCTGGATCACCAAACCGATGTCTGCTGTTTGAATCTCCCACGCAGAGGTACGCAACCTTAAAGATCCAGAACAGGTGGAGAATCTGCAGGCCCAGTCACAGGTGCTGCTGGGTCAGCACATCCATTCAGTGTATCCCAACCAGGGTGCCAGGTAACTGCACTTTCTTTTCTAACAAAATACCACAAAATCTTCAAACATAATAACAGCTGGAGAATGTCAAATCTCTCCCCCCCACAGAAACATTTAGCTCGCACTCTTTTTGTTTTTGTCCAACAAGGTTTGGGAGATTAATTCTTCTGCTGCCTTCCCTCCGCTTTGTGAATTCAGAGAAGATCGCTAAGCTGTTCTTTCAGAGGACCATTGGCAGCACACCCATGGAGAAGCTGCTGTGTGACATGTTCAAAAACTAAGCACACGGAGGAAAACTTCCTGCAAGCTGTGTGACTGTGTAATTCATGCATTCTGCTGATGACTTCTTTCATGTTTAATGCAAAAAAGCCTTTATGACAAAAGATATTTTGACATATTACTGTTTGAAAAGCACAGTCATGAATGGATCAGAGACATTTATGTGAAACTGTGCTTTTTTTCCTCAAGACAAAGGCAACTTCTGGTTATGGCATTCTATTAAAGCACATTTTTCTGTTAAGTTACAACCACAAAGTCGTCTTGTGAAGCTTACAGCTAGACTTAATCATTCAGCGTACTGAGTAACAAGCGAAATAACAGTACATGCCAGCAAACATGTTTTTAAATGTTTTAAATGTCTATAAATATGAAGTTGTATTGTCAAGTATAATGATTTCTGGGATTTTTTTTTTCTATTTGATTCAAATAGAGTAAATAAATAATGCAATAAACACTATAAAATATAGAATTCAGCATAAAAAGTATTCATCTTTTGAGAAGAACATGTATAACACATGTTTGAAACAGAAACCAAAGAGCTCTGATAGGTTTATCTTCCAACTGTTTTGTGACCATCATTTTCTTTGTTGAATTGTATTAAATGTATCAGGTTGTTCTAGATGGTCTGAAAAATATTAAAAGTATGACACAGAAAGAGAAAACCATATTTATACTGGGTAAAAGATAATTATATCCACAGGTGCAACAGCTCTGTGGTAGGCCACGTTTTGTACGAGAGCAAACAGAGCATCACATTCTCATGCATACATATCATATCATATATATGTATGCATATCATATCATACATTTGTTTAGAACACTACTTCAGATACATAATTTAAAAGTTGATTTGTACAAATGAGTAATATAGGGGTGAGGCAGTGCAGTATATTTGTTCATTTTTCTTATTATTATCATTATGTTAATATTGTGCATAGTACCTTCAAAATAAAAGAGATAACATTTAATTCATAAGGAAAATGTATAGTGCATAAAAATAGGCTTTGGGGTCAAGACAAAAAACTGTGACTCGAACATATAGTGGAGTACTTTTAATATGTCCATGTTACTTTAACAGATGGATTATAAACATGCAGTGTAATGCATCTACCCCCCCACCCCCATTTTTGCACATGTCGAGGAGCGTGTCAGGCTACATTTCAACCTTGAACCTAATGAGAGGAGGGGCTTCACCTACCTTTAGAATGTGAGGGACCCAAATTGCAGAAGACCTGCAAAATTGCAAAATGAATTTATTTAATTAATTATTTAATAATGTTTTTATTGAATATATGTTTTCACTTGTGGGTTTATCGGGATTATCGCCCACAATCCAGAGGACGGCGCTAATGCGCCTAAAGGCTATTTGACAGCCTCCGTGGCAGAAGAGGAAGAAGCAGAGGCGTAGCAAAACAAAAACACGGAAGCGCATCAGGATAGTGAGCTAAAGTAAAAGTGTATGAAAACAAAGTTTTTGGCGCGCTGACATTTGCACGGTGCCCGATAAACAGTATGAAGGTGCATTAATTAGGCGATAGCAATTATTTCAAATTACCAATGTTTAAAAACTCGTATCGCCTGCTCCCTCAAAGGGACTTCAGCACTCCGAGGACTCCTGGTCTGTTTGTGGACTCTAACAACTACCACAAAGGCCTTTCGTTTGACTACATCCCCAATGTTACTGAAAACGACTTCACAGGTAGGACACTAGTTAACACGAGCTGGTTTAGGGGGACATAATTTGTGGTTTAGCGTACGATTGTTATTCACTTCAAAGAGAAAGTAAGACAGACACTTAACTTCTTTTTCGTCAACATAAGTTATATCAAAATACACAAAGAATATAATGAAATGTCTCATATATTAGAGGTGGGAATCATCAGACAGCCCACGATATGACATTATCACAATACTTTAGTCATTTGTTCCTATATTTCATATACTTTAGCATACTAGCACACTTTGTACACTGCATAGCTCTGGTGCGAGTGACTTAACTTGACCATCAGTAATGAAAATAACCCCTTCTTGGGGTTTCTTCCCTTTTAGACACCTCCCAGGGATGGTTGTCGTGGATCTGCAACCTAGTTGTCATCTCCCTGGTCTACATCTGCACCTTTTTAACCTTTCCAATAACGGGATGGTTTGTACTGAAAGTAAGTTTGGCTTAAAATTGCACCCATAGCATCTCCACTCACTTGTTGAGAATAAACAATGTTTTTTTTTTTCCAATTCAGACTGTGCCAAACTACCAGAGGATAGTAGTGTTTCGTCTCGGTCGAATATGTCCTCCAAAGGGCCCTGGTATCGTCCTTGTGCTGCCTCTCATTGATCAGTGGCAGAAAGTAGATCTGCGCACCCGTGCTTTCAACATCCCCCCTTGCCAGGTAAACTGCCAGACATGCTATTATTGGTATAGCTGGCCTGTGGCATTTAAAAAGATAAATAAAAAGATGTTTCAGCATGTTTGTTAAACATGGTTTTGATAGTCTTTTGGATGAGATCCACTCTGCCCATATACATGTACAGTACATGATAATTAATAGCTAAAGAAGTGTTACATTATATCTTTTTATCCTTAAGCCACAGGAGAGGTTAGCATAGGATGAAATACATGATCTGTGTGCCGTTGTTTCCTGGTTTCTGATTGCATAAGATCAGCTGATTTTTCTGCTCTTGCCACACTGTAACACAACACTTTTGAATTCTGATACTGGTAAAACACATCTTATACGCATCATTTACCATTTAAAAATGTTTTAAAAGCAGTAACTTCAGTTCCATGAAATTTATTTTGTGTGTGCTGGAGATAATTTTTTCCTTCTCATATGGCTTAGCCTGTCATTCTTACCTTTAATACACTTTAAAAAAAGACAAAAACAATTCAAACTTCAAGTTGATGGCATAATTTATATTCAATTGAGCTTCAGATTTTTGCAAAGCCATTCCTCTTAGGAGCTGTGAATGTTATTTATTTAAGAGGAGATGCTTATGTACTAATTCGTTTGCCAGTTTGGCTTCATGTAAGTTCAGCTGTCAGTACACTGTGCTGTTATAGGTGACTACTCGGGATGGTGGTGTGTTGTCAGTGGGAGCAGACATCCAGTTCAGGATCTGGAACCCAGTCTTGTCAGTGGTGTCAGTCCAGGATCTCAATGCTTCCACCAGAATGACGGCACAGAAGGCTTTGACCCACAGCCTGGCCAAGAAGACCGTCAGGGAGATTCAAACTGAGAGAGTGAAATTAGGGGAATATCTTGGGGTGAGGACACGCTTTAGCTACTCTGTGCTGATTTCTTTTGCTGTATCAGTTCATGTTTACATTCATGCTTCATGTTTACAGATGGACATAAACGAGATGACTCGTCCTTGGGGGCTGGAGGTGGATAGAGTAGAGCTTACCCTTGGTTCTCTACTGAAAGCCCCAGAGGACAGCCCCTCTGCCCCCCTGATTATGCCCTCTGCACCTGGACTTGAAGGCCTCACTGGCCCCATTCAGCAGTTGGCCATGCACTTTCTGAGCCACGGTGCCACATCACGGCCTCAGCAGGGTAAGACAGAACACTTAAAAAATCTTCTTGCATCTTTTCCATAATTAGTGCTGTAATCTTCACCTCTTTCTTCAGAGGACAGCATAGCATTTACGGATGAGCTCAGCAGTGCTGCCGAGTCTGTCACTGCCACACCAGGTTGTGTTGAAGAGCTGCTCAGCAAAGTCAAGCTGCTCCTCTCTGAGTCTTTGGTCCGCCAGGTTGGGGCCTGTTATCAGTTTGACATCAGCTCAGGAGATGGACAACAGCGCCGTTACTATGTGGATCTGAGCCAAGGTGATAAATGTCATGATTATGGAATTTTTACTTGGCGCTAAATGTGTGTACGAAAACATAAAAAAAATGAAATCTGTCTATTTCTCTTTGTACTTTAGGTAGCGGTGCAGCTGGGGAAGGGTCCTTGTGTCGAGAACCAGATGTAACCCTGAATATGAGTGACTGTGACCTTCTGGACATGTTTCAGGGTGAACTGCGACCAATAGCTGCTTTTACAAGTGGCAGACTTAAAGTCCAGGGAGACATTAAAACAGCCATGAAGCTGGAAGAACTCATAAAGCTACTTAAGAAACATCAACTATAGTACATTTTAATTAATTTATTAAATCTTTAATTTTAACTATAAACTGTGTTTTTCATGTATGCTGTGACTGAATTTCTGTAATATTCTTATAATTTCTCACAAATTCCAAGTAAATGCTTGTTTACAAAGATAACGTGCTTTCTGAAGGTTATTTTATGCAACACTGTTTGAAACATGATTATAAAAAGAGCTGTGAAACTAGATAAAAGCTTCAGTAATGCGGCAGAGCTGTCATAATCAGTTCTTTGGTCTATTCTGTGAGGTTCAACTAGAAAGCCTTGATCAGGGCAGAAAGGGGGGCCGACTCTATAGACCAGCCTCTCGCCTCCCTTTTTGCACCAGGTGTCCTTGGCAGAGCCAGAGTAGTTGCTGAAGGTGGAGCAGAGTGAGCATTTTTTGTTGTTCAGATGGCCAAGTGGAGTGTTTGGCGTAGCCCTGTGACGCTGCCGCTGTGCTGGGCAGAGGAGCTTACAGCAACAGGTGTGCGCTGCAGCAGCAGCATGCCGGTGATCAGACAGGCATGCTCGGAAAGCAGCAGCGTCGTCAGGCCTTTCAATGAAGTTCCTGGACTGTGGAAGAATGGCTGGGCTAACTTGTACAATTTCTGGAAGTTGGATGGCTTCAGAAATCTTCACCGCCTCACGTTGCAGAACTTCAACACTTTTGGACCTATTTACAGGTAAAGGAGTCCAGGCTGTTTGATTCGTTCTACATAAAATGAAAAAATTACTGCACATGGCTGACCAAAACGTGATGGGTTTTAAGAAAACAAAAAAACAAACCTGTAACCTACAATTTCCAAGGTCAAATGTTCATCTCACAATTTCTTTTCTTGTTTTCTGTATGGCAGAGAAAAAATAGGTTCTTATGAAAGTGTAAATATCATCAACCCCGAGGATGCTGCCATCCTCTTCAAAGCAGAGGGCCATTATCCTAAAAGGCTGAAGGTTGAACCATGGACATCATACAGAGATTACAGAAATCGCAAATATGGAGTTCTTCTTAAGTACGTCCTGTTACTGTCCTCTTCCAACTCTTCCACTATTCAGACACTTTGACAAAACCAGTCTCTTCAGTAAGCATTACCAGTGTTAGCTAAATACTTTAAAATAATTACAAATCTGATTGTCACACAGGAATGGAGAAGACTGGAGATCAAACCGTGTGATTCTCAACAAGGAGGTGATTTCCTTGAAGATGCTGGAAAACTTTGTGCCTTTGCTGGATGAAGTGGGCCAGGATTTTGTGGCCAGAGTTCACAAGAAGATCAAGCGAACTGGCCAGAACAAGTGGACCACTGACCTCTCTCAAGAACTCTTTAAATATGCATTAGAATGTAAGACTAACATTTATTTAAAATATTCAATTCTAATTATTCCTGCCTTTTTTAAACTCAATCACACATCACTTGTTTCTATCTCATGTTTGTTTTGTCCAATATAGCGGTGAGCTCAGTGCTGTATGGTGAGCGTCTGGGTTTGATGCTGGACTACATTGACCCAGAAGCTCAGCATTTCATTGACTGCATCACCCTTATGTTCAAGACTACCTCGCCCATGCTGTACATACCTCCTGCTCTCTTGAAGCAGATTGGATCAAAGGTGTGGCGCGACCACGTGGAGGCCTGGGATGGCATATTCAACCACGGTGGGACACATAGGTTGAAAATTTAATTCTGAAATTTCAAAATACAGTTTTTGCTTTTACTGTGGTGCAATTTCTTGTTTCATTTCTGTCCTTTCGTTGCATCAGCGGACCGCTGTATCCAGAACATCTACAAGAAGCTACATCAGGATGCAGGCACTCCAAAGAAATACCCAGGAGTCCTGGCAAGCCTGCTCATGCTGGACAAGCTGTCCATTGAAGACATCAAAGCCAGTGTCACTGAACTGATGGCGGGTGGAGTAGATACAGTAAGGAGAAAAAAAATTTTAAGTATGAGGAACTGTGTGACTGTTATCCAGATTTTTAAGGCTGCTTCTGGTTGTGTTACAGACTTCTATAACGCTTCTGTGGACGTTGTATGAATTAGCCAGGCACCCCAACCTCCAGGAGGAGCTCAGGGCAGAGGTGGCTGCAGCTCGGGCCGAAAGTCAGGGAGACTTGCTGGAGATGCTGAAGCGGATCCCTTTGGTCAAAGGTGCTCTGAAGGAAACACTCAGGTGACTGAAACACATGTTCAAGACATTTAAGATAAGACCAGAAAAGATACACTTTATCAGAATGAACTTTTGCAATTCTCTTAGTTCATTAGTTTGTGTTTCTTTTATAAAAGTGGTTTTCTTTCTGTGTCTCAGGTTGCATCCGGTGGCAGTGAACTTGCAAAGATACATAGCAGAAGACATAATTATTCAAAACTATCACATCCCAGCTGGGGTAGGAGGCACAAAAACATATAAATTATGTATTTATATTTGAGTATTTGACCATTTTCATACAAACTGTCATGCATGTTGTTGTGTCTGTATATGTCTGTATGTGTATTCAGACTCTGGTCCAATTAGGGCTGTATGCTATGGGAAGACACCCTAAGGTGTTTTTTCGTCCGGAGCAGTATAAGCCCTCTCGCTGGCTGAGGACCGAGACCCACTACTTCAGAAGTCTGGGCTTCGGCTTTGGGCCCCGTCAGTGTTTAGGACGAAGAATAGCTGAAGCAGAGATGCAACTCTTTCTTATCCACGTAAGATATAAAGAAAATAATCAGCAGTATTTCCATATATATGTGGCACACTGACATCATACAAACTGTCTGTGCTACCTTTGCAGATTCTCGAGAACTTCAGAGTGGAGAAACAGCAACATGTGGAAGTAAAGAGCACCTTTGAGCTAATTCTCGTGCCAGACAAGCCCATAATATTGACTCTGAAACCTGTACAAGCAAGTCAGTAACATCGCGTTTGATGAAATTAACTGTAAACGGCTTCACAAAACTCCACAATATGAACAACAAATGAAAATCTTCCAACCTTAGAGTTGTAGGGAGAGCAAGAAAAACACAGGAAGGAAGGAATAAGTTAAAGAGATACTGAGGTAAAAACCTCAGTTTTTACCTCAGTATCTCTATAGCTAGACAACAAAGTAATGATACATATTGTAGATTGCTTAGTGAAAAATGTGATTACTAAGGGACATGTACTATGTGTGTGAAATATACTAAAAATCAGGAATGCATTGTGCAAATTTATTCCACTTGTACTTGGCAAAAATTTTCATTTATGTACCAATGATGAATAAAAAAATACAACTGATACAAAGTATCTGTTTTTATATGTAATTGTCTATGGTTTACATTTTAAACACACTTTTTCAGATTAAATCATCACATTTGAATTAGATCTAAATTTTAAATCACAGACTCTGTGTCCCATCAACAGTTCAATTCATTTGCAGGTCTTTTTACAGGTTTTGCTTCTGCTGTCCTCTTTGCTGGTATAAGGAGCTGTAGGAAGTAACATGCAGTATTTGAGAATATTAAATCCCTTCATACCATAATTATATGGAGAAGGGTGAGGCCTGACTGACCGAAGGAACATTTTGAAGGATTGCTGTGGATGTCCGGATGAAGCCGTGCCTGTGCTCGCTCAGTTTGGTCAGCATTTCTTGCTTCTCTCTCCCCCATACTTTAGCGTTCTCCTCCAGCTTTAAAGATGCAAAAGAAGAAAAAAAAATATTTATAAGGAAATAAATAATTAGACCAAGTATATCTTATTTATATTTTCTTAACCTGAGCTTCCAGTGTTTGGATTCGTGCTTCAGCCCTCTCCAATTTATGTCGTAAACTCCATTCCTCCTTGAGTGTAAAAATAGAAAAAAAAATGTCACTTTTAGGAGTTGCGAGGGAAAATTTGGATACTATCATAGTCATTTGCAATATTTAAGGAGTTTAAGAAGTACCTGGTCTGACTGCTGTGTTTTGAGTTGTGCAGGCAGCTGGTGAATCCTTTCCAGCTCTTTTCTGAGACGGCCGTTCTCTGCTGCTAAGGCTGATTTCATTTCCTTCTTTTTAAGGCCATCTTCTCAGCATGAAAGGAGATCAGACACTCCAGTCATTGTCAGTGCTTTTGTGATCATAATTGTTCCCACTGGGTGCACCTACCTCTTTCCATTAGCATCAGCCTTTTGTCACCACGATGAATATTCTTGTCTCTGAGCTTTCCATCTAATGCTTTCTCCATTTTGTCTATGACCTAAAAATAAGGATGGCACAAACATAAATATCCCCACATGCGAATTATAAGCTGCTAGTCACATGAGAAGCATATTCACTGTCATGAAATTAGATTAGTAACAGACTGTTCACCTCTTCCTGCTGTTTCACTGTGGCCTCTAAAGTTGCCATCTTTGCCAAGTGACTCTGGTGATGCTGCAGATCCTTCTGCTCCTGCTGGAGGACTCTGCAGAGCTTTAATAGCTCCTGCTCACTATCATTTTTCTGCACAAAAAAACAATACGAGTTATATAATCAATGGAAAGACACTTTCCTGAGACGTGTTTTTAAAAATATTCATAATGTGTGTGGTGTGTTTTCTAACCCGGATGAGCTCATTCTGCAGATGTTGTATGCGGTCCCTTTGTGTGGCGGCCTTGCTCACCTCACTGGCGAGCTTGAATTTTAGAGTGGCTTAAAAAGAGCAGAACAATTATCAGAACTGCAGAAACTGTCTGTCATCCCTTACTTACAGGGAACGTGTTTTTTGTACATTCACTTAAAAACTCGATCGCTGAGCATATCTAAGTAATGAGTTCGAATTTCACACTAGTTTCAATAACATGTCAGTTTTATGCCATGTGCTTTGGACCAATAATAATCAAAAGATCCATCAATATACTTTTGAATTTGAATGGATCTTTCGGAGGGATGGGAGTTAAATCCTATCCTTTTGCTTTTGATGTTAGCAAAGAGACCTTCTGGAACGTCCTTTCCCCGAGGGCCACAAACTGTCCTTCAGGAGATAAGGGTTGTAGTACACACGGAGCTTATCGTGGTCCATGGCCTGAATAAGCTTCCTTATCACAAAATGACAGTCTGCCTGGGAAAGGACACTCACAAGGATTAACGCATGCTGAGCAGCCTTGGATGTCATGACTTCATCTGCCGAAGAAATGACCTTAAGTCTGTTACGGCACTGAGAGAGAGCTAGCTGGGTGGTAAATTATCTGACTTTAGTGGATCAGCACCTAGTCCTTTATTTGCTCTTAACTTCTTAGGAGTTTAAAATTTTGCTCTGAGACTAAATGATGGTGTGTGGATAATATAAAGCTGAGTAAAACTTAAATGTTAAATTTATTTAAGTGTCAAATCACAACAACAACATCCTGAAAGCTGAAGGTTCTGGCTCCCATTTTACTTTTAAAACATAAACTCTACTTTTAAATGCCCCCGTGAACCACAAGCTACCAGAGAGTGAAGTTAGAGTGATATATTACTTTTGTACCTATTCGGTCAGCAATTTCAGCCTTGGTCATGACATCAATGTCAGTGTCGGCCAGAAGATCTCGTCCAAGGTCCTGCTGCAGAGACAGATCACTGCGGAGATGACTGTTTTCTGCCTCCAAAGACAGCACCTGTGTCCTAAGTGTTATTATGTCTTCTGCCATCCTAGACATTGCTGAGCGATAGTTTTCAATCTCCTGATGGTGAAAGAGTGCCTCACATTAGAACATTTTCAGTGGCTTAAAAGCAGAGGTGAGAAGTAATGAAGTACAAATACTTTGTTACTGTACTTAAGTAGAGTACTTAAGAAGTAACCAAGTACAAATAGTAGAATTGTCAGGTATCTGTACTTTATTTGATTATTTATTTTTCAGACAACTTTTTACTTTTACTACCTACATTTTTATACAAATATGCGTATTTTCTACTCCTTACATATGCAAAACAGTCTCGTTACTTTCGGTTCAAAGGTTCATTTATAGCTTATAGGTGGACCGGAAGGAGTGCAGGTGTCCGCAATTTGTGTTCGCGGTACTTCAGAATCAAGCTAGCGCCACAGAAGAGGAGCGAGCATAACGGAAGTAACGTTTTGTTAAGTGGCAGGTAAGTACAAATTAAACGTTTCTATCAGCAAAAACACGCAAACTTTTTGTGTGCAGTTTGACGCACAGTGTGTCGCTAGCTAAAGGTCTGGATTTCCTAGGGAGAGAAAAGCGTGCGTGATAAATTCAATGAGAGATGGAGGAAGACAGACAGGACGTGAGAGGAAGAAGAGAGGTTGTATTTAAAGGTAAGAAGTGCTCAGTGACTCTGATGAACTGCAAATTTAAAGCTTATATGCAATGTCTTGTTTTGATAGATTATGTGTTTTCATTTTTGTGAAACAAACTAAGCTATACTAACTTTGTGCCATTCAAATGTTGCATGAATATTTGGGGTATTTTGCCCAGGATAAACAGGGTAGCTTGCATTAACGCACCTTGTTGGACTGTATCAAAGTGGCTGTGGTTCTTATGGTTAGAATAAGGTTACATCAAATGCATCAGAGATGAATTTGCATTTAAACTGATGATGCTTAGATTAATTCACTGAATCCTAACTGTATACCAGCTTTATGCTGTCTAGTATAAAGAAACAGTATAGTGTCAGGGGATGGACATCACCCATGGTAGCTTGTGAAAATGCTGACATCTTGTTGAATTCAGTTATGTAAATCCACAAAGAGCAGCAGGTCAGCTGATCACAGCGTGTACACTAAGAAAATCTACTGACGCTCACATTAATTGTTATGAGTTGGAATTCTTTTTCCCACTGAGCCACTACAGAGATCTTAGGATTCCCCCCACCTGTTGAGTCCCACTATAACCAATGACTTACTCGTTTTCCTGTTTAGGTGTGGAGGCAAAGTTACCCTCTACAATGTAGGTAACAGAAAATAGATATTTTTAAAAATTCTCTTTCACTGTTTGTGTCCTACTGGTCTACTACTACTTGCATTGAACCTTATTAGTGCCTGTCAGATCAATAAATGCCATTCTTTTTAGTGCTTATAGTGGCATTTTACTGTCATGCACTGACTGGTGTCAACAATAAATTCACTGGCCTGTAAACAATTTGATATTAGTGGTTATGAGCGAGCGCCACCACTAGATGTCTCCTCAAACCCATGTCTTAAGAGAGTAATACAGGATGTATTACCATAGACACACAAACAATTATAGCAGCAAAAGGGATGAACAGGCTTGAACTGGTTTTAAATAGGATAACTGGTAACTTCTGGTTTTCAGATATGCATGTAGCATGAGACACGGGGTATTACTGCAAGCCATAAATGAATGTAATCCATTGACTTGGATGTTCCTCTAATTGATTGGTTAAGGTTTGGTATAATGTATTCATAACTCTGGCTCCTCAAATTCATAAGGGCATACCACTCCATCCTGTAAAGGTGTTTTGTTAGGGGAAATTTAACCGGGGATTTTGCACAAATTTTAGTCGTTTACTCATGCATGCACACACGTTCCTCTCTGAAAGCTGAATTTCTGTAGAAGCGAGCAAAAAATATATATTTCTGGGAAATTCTTTAAAGAAATTTGTTTCTTTAAAGGCTGACAAAATGAGTCTGGGAGGAGAGCTTTTTTTATCAAAGCATTTCTTTGTACAAGGCCCCTGGATGTTGTCTAGCAGCGTGCAGGACCCATTGTTCTGTCACATGCTCTTCTATCAAGTTGAATAGCCAGAATTGAATGGAGACAAGAGGCAGGTCCAGCTGTATGTATGAGCAGGGGGGTGACGATTAGGGGATTCCAATCTTGGATGGTGTTGTTGTGTCTCCCATGGGACACAAGGGGTGAAATTGAGCATCTAATTGAAAGGGCAGGGACGAGGTGACAATCATGACTGTAGATGAGATGTCGTCTCTGCTGGGGGCCCAAAGCAGTGTGTGAATGAGAGCTCCCCGTGATGAGTCTGGAAAGTCCTTTTATGTGTTGAAAATAAAAGGGAATCTCTGTCTCTGGCTGGATCCCTTCTATTCTGTATGATATAAAGCCATTAAACAGGTCTGATGTCATGCATAAAGTCACGTCAGGACAGATGTATGACAGCTCGACTGAAACATGAGGATTTCACATTTGGCTGCATTTTATTAACCACATTATTTTACATGTAAAGTATTAATAATCATTGTCTATTAAACTTTAAATATGCACTTTTGCACTGAAAAATACTTGTTGATAAATTAAGCACATATAAAATCTACACCCACAGACAATTTAAGGCAGTGTGCAGACATAATAGTCTGGCTGTAAATAAAACAGGAGAAAATGGCAAGATATTCGAAAAGAAAATGTTATTGGAACACTTTAAGCCTCATCAGCTTAATCCTCCTTCAGTGCAATTACAGTCAAGGAGAAATGTTAATGTATTCATTTTATCTCCAAACTGTGACTGTTTGCTTCATCATCTTCTCATTTCACTGGCCTCTCTGTGTCACTGTTCGCTAACTAAATATGACATAGGATTGCCTCACTGATTGATTGAACAGTTAAGATATTGGTCATGCCTATTCACCTTTGTTTGGAGGTCAGAGATCTCTGCTACGTGGGGATCATCCTCAAAGTCATGCGGAGGGGGCCTAAAGCATGAGAACACAATTGTAGTCTAAATTTAAGTCTTTCATTTACTTTCGAAATAAATCAAATAAATCTGTTTCTCATATATTTTTGCACCGTACCGCATGTGTGGATGAGGAACTTGATACATGCTGTTTATGTTAGGTTTGTTCTCGGTAGAGTCTGCCCTCTCAGCTTTAGTATTCTGGTCTAGCTGGGCAGTGCCTGGAAGCTCAGTCTTTGCTCTGCTGCGAAGCAGCTGATTATCTGGTAGAATCTGTGCCAGGGCATCATGAGATGGGAGATTGTATTTTCCCCTCTGAAACTGTAGAGCACATAGTGTTTGATTGTCACAAATGATTTCCAAACTTGCTCAAAGCTGTTTCAGAAACAAATGTTGTTAAAATCTGTATGAATATCAAACAAGCGTCACTTAAAATGCTAATGGTCTCTTTTAACTTCATTTACTGTCCCAGAAACATACAAATTATGCATCATAACTTATTCAGAATAAATGATAAGCCAACCTGAAATGCCCAAAATATGTACTTGTTTGATTGGCCACTCCAGGTTGGCTCTAAAAGCAACTCCTATGATGAAAATGTAGAGCTTTGGACAAAAATGATTTTCTAATTATTCTTTGTCCACTAATCATACCAGTGCTTATAAGTCCAGTCTATATGACACATGCTAACTAGGCAGCTAGTTTACTTGGCTTCACCCCCTGTAAAAGATAAAAGTAGCTGAAGCCAAAGTTTAAGTGCCTCAAACCCGCATTCTTTTTTTTTTTTTTATCAAATCCTTTGGTGTCAAAACACATCTTAAAGACTTTAAATCAGTAGTCCATCCATCTTCTTCCGCTTTATCCGGGGCCAGGTCGCGGGGGCAGCAGCCTAAGCAGAGAAGCCCAGACCTTTCTCTCCCCAGCCACCTCCTCTAGCTTATCCGGGGGAACACCAAGGCGTTCCCAGGCCAGCCGAGAGATATAATCTCTCTAGTGTGTCCTGGGTCTGCCCCGGGGCCTCCTCCCGATGGGACATGCCCGGAAAACCTCACCCAGGAGGCGCCCAGGAGGCATCCTTGTCAGATGCCTGAACCACCTCAGCTGGCTCCTTTGATGTGGAGGAGCAGCAGCTCTACTCTGAGCCCCTCCTGGGTGGCTGAACTTCTCACCCTATCTCTAAGGTAGAGGCCAGCCACCCGTCGGAGGAAACTCATTTCCGCTGCTTGTATCCGCGATCTCGTTCTTTCAGTCACTACCCACAGCTCGTGGCCATAGGTGAGGGTAGTGACGTAGATCGACCGGTAAATTGAGAGCTTCGCTTTTACGCTCAGCTCTCTCTTCACCACGGCGGACCGTTGCAGGGTGCGCATCACTGCAGCCGCAACACCAAGCTGTCTGTCGATCTCCGGCTCCCTTCTCCCATAACTCGCGAACAAGACCTGAGATACTTAAACTCCTCCACTTGGGGCAGGAACTCATCCCCGACCCGGAGTGGGCACTCCACCCTTTTCCGGCTGAGAACCTTAGTCTTAGATTTGGAGGTGCTGATCCTCATTCCTGCTGCGTCGCACTCGGCTGTGAACCATTCCAGTGGTTCTGTTGGCTACATTCATGAAGCCAACAGAACCACATCATCCGCAAAAAACAGAGATGAGATTCCGAGGCCGCCTAAGTGAAAGCCCACCGCCACTTGGCTGCGCCTAGAAATCCTGTCCATAAAAATTATGAACAGAATCGGTGACAAAGGGCAGCCCTGGCGGAGCCCATTACCCACCGGGAACGAGTCCGACTTATTGCGTGCACCTCCCACAGGACACCCCGAGGGACACGTTTGAATGCCTTCTCTAAGTCCACAAAACACAGGTAGACTATTTGGGCAAACTCCCATGCGCCCTCAAGTATCCTTGAGAGGATAAAGAGCTGGTCCAGTGTTCTGCGACCAGGACGAAAACCGCATTGCTCCTCCTGTATCTGAGGTTCGACTAGCGGATGAACTCTCATTTCCAGCACCCTGGCATAGACTTTCCCAGGGAGGCTGAGGAGTGTGATCCCCCTGTAGTTGTAACACACCCTCCGGTCCCACTTCTTAAAAATGGGGACCACCCATTTTTCTGACAGTCTTGTCTGCCAGTCCAGGGGTACTGCCCCTGATCTCCACGCAACATTGTAGAGGTTTTTCAACCAGGACAGCCGTACAACATCCAGAGCCTTCAGGAACTCGAGGCGGACCTCATCCACACCAGTGGCTCTGCCACCAAGGAGTTGTTTAAGTGACCTCCCCCCCAGAAATTGGCGGGTCATCCCCCTCATCCCCAGACTCTGCTTCCTCCTCGGAAGACATGTCAGTGGGATCAAGGAGGTCCTTGAAGTATTCCTTCCACCGCCAGACAATTTTCTCAGTCAAATTCAGCAGCGCTCCAACAGCACTATACACAGTGCAGGTAGAGCACCGGTTTCCCCTCCTGAGATGCCTGACGGTTTGTCAGAATCTCTTCGAGGCAGTCCGAAAGTCTTTTTCCATGGCCTCTCCGAACTCCTCCCACACCCGAGTTTTTGCTTCAGCCACTGCCCGACCCGCATTCCGCTTGGCCTGTCGGTACCTGTCAGCTGCCAAAGTCCCAGAGGCTAACCAAGCCCGATAGGACTCCTTCTTCAGCTTGGTGGCTCCCTTCACCTCTGGTGTCCACCATTTGGTTTGGGGGTTACCACCACGACAGGCACCAACCACCTTACGGCCGCAGCTTAATGCAGCAGCAGGAGATGCTGAACATGGTCCATTCAGACTTAATATCTTCAGTCTCCCTCGGAATGCTGTTGAAGCTCTGCCGGAGGTGTGCGTTGAAGATCTCACGGACGGGGGCCTCTGCTAGGCGTTCCCAGCACACCCTCGTTTAGGTGCAACGGGGTCTGTCCAGCGTCCTCCCCCGCCACCTGATCCAACTCACCACCAGGTGGTGATCAGTTGACAGCTCAGCCCCTCTTTTTACCCGAGTGTCCAGAACATATGGTCACAGGTCTGGTGATATGATTACAAAATCGATCATCGACCTGCGGCCTAGAGCTTCCTGGTGCCATGTGCACTTATGGACACTTATGTTTGAACAAGGTGTTTGTTATGGCCAAACTGTGATTTGCACAGAAGTCCAATAAAAAAACACCGCTTGGGTTCAGATCAGGGAGGTCGTTCCTCCCAATCACACCCCTTCAGGTCTCGCTGTCGTTACCCATGTGAGCATTGAAGTCTCCCAGTAGGACAACAGAGTCTCCAGGTGGAGCACCCTCCAGCACCCCACCCAGGAACTCTAAGAAGGCTGGGTACTCTGAACTGCCACTCGGTGTATAAGCGCAGATGACAGTCAGGACCCGTTCCCCGACCCTAAGGCGCAGGGAACAAACCCTCTCATCCACCAGGAAGAACCCCAACGTACAGGCAGTAAGCCGAGGGGATATTAGAATACCCACCCCAGCCCGTCGCCTCTCACCAGGGACAACTCCAGACTGAGACAGAGTTCAGCCCCTCTCCAGGAGACTGGTTCCAGAGCCCAAGCCATGCGTAGAGGTGAGCCTGACTATATCTAGCCAGTACCTCTCAACCTCATGCACTAACTCAGGCTCCTTCCCCACGAGAGAGGTGACATTCCATGTCCCAATTGCCTGTCTTGGTAGCCGGGGATCAGTCCGCCAGGGCCTCTGCTCCTGGCTGCCACCCGGCACAGAATGCACCCAACCCCTACGGCACCTCCTGCAGGTGGTGGGCCTGCGGGAGGATGGGCCCATGTCCCTTTTTCGGGCTGTGCCCGGCCGGACCCCACGGACTAAGGCCCGACCACCAGATGCTTGCCCTTGGGCACCCTTCACGGGCCTGGCTCCAGGGCGAGGCCCCGGTAACCCTATCCCGGGCAGGGTAAACTGTTCCCTCGATGTTTTCCTCATAAGGGTCTTCTGAATCGCTCTTTGTCTGGTCCCTCACCCAGGACCAATTTGCCATTGGAGATCCTACCAGGGGGAAAAAGCTCCCGGACAACATAGCCCCTGGGATCCCTGGGACACACAAACCCCTCCACCATGATAAGGTAGCGATTCACACATCTTAAAGACTTTAAATCCGTAGTTTCAGGTCTATTTTGTAAATTGTGGGCATTCTGTGAGTCAGAAAAAGGAGGATTATGCTCACTGGCTAATGACCTGTCAGTTAAAGGTTTTTACTCAGTTGTGGTGTCCTTGGTTTCTTTGTCAGATCCACCTCTTGCTAGTCTTGTTCAGTATCAGAACACCAACATGGTGATAGCAAAAACGTTCAACTTGGTGTTCGGGTCTGTGAGACCCGTGTTCAGTTTTTTTCAAAAGAAAAATTAAACAATTAATTATTTTTTCACGTGTAAATGTGTTGTGTCTTTCCACTCACTCCACTTGATTGTAACTGATTTATTTATAACATTTTATATAAAAGAAAAACGAGAAGCACATTAATTCATAAATGTGATCTAACAAAGGTAAAGGGAAAAAATTAACCATGTTTGCTGTTCATATGTCTTGTAATTGGGATGAAGTAAACATCTGTTGAGTAATTTAACATAAAATTGTTTGATAGTGTTAATTTGGAAAGCCAAAACTCTAGCGGGTCCACCAGACCCATGAACACTGGCTGAGTAACAAAAATACGAACACCACACAAGGGTTAAAACATGGCTTCAGTAAACAATGAGTAATGTCACCATAATGTCTATGACTGAACTTTTTCTTATATGAGTGACTGAAGTATTAGTCACAGACTGTTTGTAAGGGTTTTGTGGACTTGGCATTGGGAAACCCTTGATCGTAAGTCAATGATCAACTTTGTCACTGCATCATTTATGGCAGAGTGGACACCCTAATGGAGGGAGGAACTGAGTTGTTGGATCAATTGCCTGGGGAGGACACCGTACAGAGGAATGTGCCTTTAGTGTGTGTGTGTGCGTTGTATTTGCATCTGGTGGAGAGCCATGTTTGGCAGAGCCCCACCTCTCACCACTGGCAGAACTTTGCATTCTAAGGATGGCATGGTCCAAAAGAATGAGATCATGGGTAAAGGCTGTGAGAATGAGCTTTCTCCTAAGAGTATCTGGGCTCTCCCTGAGGATCTCAAAAATCTAGGAAGGGCTTAGAAAAGGAGCCAGATGATTTGGCTCAGTCTTCTGACTAGTAGCCTCCTGGGTGCTTGCTTGAACGTAAAAGTTGTCCCAGGGCAGACTCAGCATGCTGGAGAGATTACATCTGTTGGGTGGCTTGAGAATCCCTTGTCGACTTAGCTGGGGGAGAGAGGTCTTGGCACCTCTGCTTAGACTGCTCCTCCCACAACCCGGAAAAGATAATCCAAAAATTAATGAATTAGTGGATGATTGAAGGAATGGATGGATAGACAAACTGGACCTCTAGGCAGTGATTGTGGTGTTGACCTATTGATAAATTTATAATGTAATATGGCAATTACTATTGTTTATCATCCTGATTGTGCTTATTTGTACTGATGGCACCTTGCGAATAAAGCTAACTAGAGTTACTGATGACTTAATGACGTGGTTCAGGAGTCTACTACTGACAAGCATATAACAAGGTTCATAGGCTCTCCATCTATGATTGGTCTTGACTGTAATTTATTTATTTTTTTTAAATGGAGCAGAATTCCTCCTAAGTGTCAAAATAAGAAATTTGTGATATTGAAAATAATAGTATGCTAATAACTGGTCTAACAGAAGTTCTGCAAAACAAAAACCCATTCTTCACCACATCATCATGGTCACCTTCATCAAATCTAGTCAGTAGTTTGTGTCAGTGAGAAAAGTTTTCCCCCCAAAACACGTTCTCTACTTCCTAGATATTGAATTGGTCAAATAGAAATGTAAACATTTAAAGGTAAAATTTTTAAATGAAGTAAAAACTGTTACTACTATTATTACAAAGACAACAGCGATATCAACTCTAAAGATGTAGAGCTAGTTTTTGAAAAAACACAAAGGGATGCCAAATGGTCATTGTTATCTGTACGATGGAAAATGCTGAACAACTTCCCGTGACAATAAGGGAGGACTAAATCAGCGGTCTCCAACCTTTTTTACGCCACGGACCGGTTTATGCCCGACAATATTTTCATGGACCGGCCTTTAATGTGTCGCGGATAAATACAACAAAATAAAACTACCGGTAGTACCGGTACCGAAAAAAAAGACGATTTATTCATAACACATGTGAAAAGACCCAGGAAAACTGAGTTAACGATCAAAACGATAACAAAATAACGCTGAAAACCGATAAAAACCCTGAAAATCATACATTTCACACCTGAGCCTCAACTCTCGTGGCCCGGTACCAAACGACTCACGGACCGGTACCGGTCCGAGGCTCGGGGGTTGGGGACCGCTGGACTAAATGACTTCCACAATGGTAGATTTAATGTTATCTAACATTTTTACATAAACTGAAAGCTTTTATCAAAATACATTGTATCTATGACCTTTCTCACTGCACTGTGAGCGAGGCCATTCCACCTCTTCATCACTTGAATATAAATGCTGTTACATCAGTAGGCATACACTACCCACTCCATAACTAGAGAGCTCTCTGTCAATAGCCCTGAAGTCCTTTAAGTGTGAGCATTGCATACGCAGTGTACACTTTCAATGATGACAGTTGCCTGGCAGCGCAAATTCAAAAAAATGGCATTAAATAGAGTCATTATCCATTATCTTTCCACTGACTTGCCCACTAACGCAAATACCTCCACAGTGTCAGAACCTACCTGCACAGCTGCAGATGTGCTGAGTGATTTCATCTTTTTTGACGCCTTCATCCAACACAAAATGTCAGAGTCCTTTAACTGGTGGTGAATGGGAAAGCTGGAGCTTTGACATCAATCAGCTTGTAACCACAACACAAACCTTAGCGACTTCACAGGCAGTGAATTCCCACTATGTACAAAATGCTGTAATATCATGTTTCAGCAGAACTCACAGAAATAGAGTGTTGAGGCTTCAGTTCTTCTCATTAATTCACAGAGGCTTCAGAGACTCACACAAACAATGTATTCATGTACATTGTTTGTGCTTTTGGCAGCAGCAATATAAAACTAGTGCACATGTAAATGTATCAGTACTTTTTATTCAATAATATATTAGGCTGAAAAGGGGTTTCGTGTATCTATACTGTACCTTAAAACTACAAAATGCCCTAATGCTGGAGTTAAATCACCACTGATGAAAATGCGGTGTTGTTATTACCTTGTTATAAATTAACCTAATCCAACAGCATGAACTTATATCCCTCAAGTAACTAAAGGTTTCCTATGTGCATGAAGTGTTTGGAGGAAATTATGAAGAATTATCATTAAGCTAAACACCGTAGAGCGCTCATTCTCATTCTCTGTCATATTGTAGGGATTACGTTGTTTCCATAAGGATATCACACTGCACCTCAGTTGACAACTGGTGCAATACCATATGCTGAAAAAGTCAAACATGTCAGTATGAGGAAAATAACAGCCAACCTAATAACAACATGTAGCTTACCATGAAAAAAGCTACACTCTGTTTAGTTATTAGATAAATATTAGGCTAAATTTGTGTTGAATAATTCACTGGGTGCTTCTGGCTATGTGCTCTGCTAGAAGACGTAATCTCTTCTAATCCAGCAAGGGAAAACCTGCAGAAGTGAAAAGCCTTCCAGCGGAGTTTAATATCACATTATCATGTATGAGATTGCTCGACAAATTTGGAAAATCTCTACAACTAAATCATTTATATTCACATGTTGCACTTTGTAGACACAGCTCGTGTTCAGAATGCTTCTGACCGTGTTACATATAATCTGTGGAGAGCTATGTTTTGGGGGGGGGGGGATGTGTGCTGCGCTACGCTGTGCTCTGCTGTGTGGGTGGTGGGGATGGGGGTGGGGGTCTGAGTGACACAGTGTTGGTTTTTCACTCTGGGCTATCTCTAACATCATCAGAATTCAGGACATAGCCTGCAAAATGTAGCCAATGTGCTCTTCATGGGAGTGACAGCTCTGAATCTGCTGCCACACAGAGCTTCAATTAGCCTGCCAGGCAGCCAGTTCCCAGGAGCCTTTTCTACCTCCCCATTCCAAATTTGCCATCCACCACCTTTTATTTTTCTTGTCAACCCTTCATCTAACCTAGCTTTTCCTCTTTTTCCCTCTTTTTCCACAGCGGACTTCAACACCTTCTGTTGTCCCTGTTACCTAAGTTACAATCTTTTTGCAGCTTTTCCCGTGTCACCATGACAGGCCAAGCGGAAATACTTACAATGTGTTAATGGACACAGAGGCAAAAAAAGGTGTTGGAGAACTAAAGTAGAAATGAAAGAAGGAAATTTAAAGGACAGGATGCGTTGGTGTTTCTCAGGCTCTTCAGCTTGAGTAAAAAGAGAAGAAATACTAACATAGAAACAATTCCAATGTTATTAAATGTTCTACAGTTTAAAACACTATAGTTCATGTATCCTTCTCCGTCTCCACCTAAAGGATATCTGAGTACTGATAGACACCCAGCTTCGAACACATATTAGGTATTATAAATCTTTGGCCAATATGTGCAGAGATGACATGTTTAAATGCTTTATCAGTTATAAACCAGAAATGACTTACAAAATGCTACACGAATGCTATAATGGTACATTTTCATGGATTACACTGGAAAAAAAAAAGTTGAAATGTTTTTTTTAAGCAAAAGTTTATGGGTACTTCTCTAAATGGTAAAATTCAATGTGTGATTAAAAAAATATGAAAAGAACATATATAAAAGAAATACAGGAAGTATTTTTACAGACTTTTTACAGTGTGTATCACAAAATTAACACAAAAAACAATAAATGTATTTTAATGTAGCACTGAGCCAAAAGGTAACTCAGAAAGCGCATCCTCATCAACGTTAGGGCCGTTTTAAAATTTAACCAAAAGAAATCTGGAGACAACCACAATTTATTACGTAGCTGTAACAATGATCACATATATACGAGATATTTTATCTGTGAAAAATTACAATGAAACCAACATTGTAACAACTGATCTGCATTTAGCTTCTATTAGCAATAACACAGTAATACTAGATCAGGTAACACTTGATTGTCTTGCAGAAGAAAAAAATTCAATTCAATTTCTAAGAGAATTACATTTGGCCCTGCATGCAATCATATCTGTGCCCTGTCAGCAAAATAAAATCACATCTGCGGCGAGCTGGTTATGTCCTTATAAAGATTTATAAAATATGGCAAAATGGAGAGAGTGGCAAGAGGGATGGAGAGTGGGGTGTGTGTCAAGGACAGTGTGCAGCTCTGATTCAAGGGCATGCGTGGCTGACAGCCACTGCCACTCCCTGTGAGGTTCACAGCGAAAGCAAAGCCAAGGATTATCTGTAAATCAGCTCCTGTCAATTAAGGATACACTGCAGTCAAACTGCAGCACTCCATAAATTAAGGAGCTATGAATATAAAGGCAAAATTGACTTTTGGTATAATGAATTGTGGTGGTGATGAGTGTGTCAAAAATAATAAATTAAATAAATAAAAAAGAAATTTAAAAATGAGTAAATATGGCTTCCATATATTAATATATATCCATATATTGAATAAATTGTATTGACTATTGTGGTTTCAACTTCTTTAATTTACACACAAACAATAGGACGAACTGTACTACAGTACTACAGTATAATGTGTAGTTTTATATATGTATGTTATAGTAGATAGTAGGCCGTTCTGTCTAAAATGTATGCGGCAAAGAAAGTAGTATGCTATCAAACAGAAAAGAAGCAAACATGTAAATGTAATTATAATACTTAAGGTGGACTTATTGTTAAGGTCACTTTACTATTTGAAACTTTCCCATGTTTAATATTTAATATAACTGTTGTAGTAATATAAAAAAATAAGGAAAAGCACAGTAAAAGATTCATGACTTGGATCATTAGAGTAATACACAAAGTGATTTTTAAATGTATTTAATATTTGAAGGCACACAAAACAAATGGGGAACACGGAATTTCATATATTGCTGTACAACCAATTCATTTTTCCTATAAGTTTTATTTAATCCTCACCCAACACGAAATATGATTTACGCTCAGGGGAGAATAAAATGATCCAATCGAGCCCTAAAACCTTACCTGAACAAGTTGGTAGTCAGCTACAGCACAGCAAGTATCCATGACTAGTTTTTTCCCCACTGGTTCCGCATGACCTTTTCAAAAATGCTATACAACTGAAGCTTAATGACTAACACAACGTTTGACATTTACTGAAGGCAGCTTGCTGTTGAATAGTTCAAAGAAACATCAAAATGCTAATGCTAGCTTTTGCACCCAAAAGGGGCCCCTGAGGAGCGAAAGAAGAGGAGATGTGCGTAAACTTGCATAGTGTTTCAGTATTGGGGATTAAATCTATAGATTGTAGACTTGTAGATTTTGCTAAAAATAATAAATAAATGAAATTAAAGTAGAGCAGCTAGTAGGAAAACATGTGGGTAGAAAGACCTAAACAAACAAGATCTTTGTTTAAAATTTAAAGCACGCCGCATCCTGTCTAACGCTGTGAAAAGGGGAATGGAAACTGAAAGGGAACTAGGCGTGCCTGTTTTTGGCAGAACTGTTCCTTGAATTGATTTAATGAGAAGGCAAATCATGCAATTATGTCAACACCGAGTCACACACCTCTTCCCAAAAATCATGAGATTGAGGTCAGCCAGTCAGCTGATGTAATTACCAGCTAAGAAGGAAACATCAAGCTCCGGCCCAGATCCTGTCAGGAGATGAATATCTGGAGGAAAGTCGCTGACCTGCATCCCCATGAGAGAACAAGGTGGTAGAGTAAGTGCAATGAAAGACAAGGTCAATGGACCCAAATGATAACCACATAAGTTGTTCCCATTCAAGTCTGTACATTACTGCCGAGAAGAAAGACATTTAGAGTGCTGTTTGGTATCCAGTCATCAGTCACTGTATCTACGCAACCACAGAAAAGACCATTTATCATGTGTAAAGGACTTAATGGCATTAGCTAGGGGTCCATCAGCAGGTTAAGACCTACATTAGCTTCATACTAACCAAGGAGAGCAAAGGCATGGGGGACTCATGAGATATTCTGTGCTCTGTGTGCACCGTTTATGGTTCTAAAATCAGATAACAACACAGAATAGAGACATTAACCCCTCAACCCTTTTCTGTGCAGGACAGATCCGATCTTTAATGAGCAGGCCAGGCTATTCAGAAAGAACTCCTGATGGACAGCACAGCATAGATGGGATGATGATAGTCCATTAGTTGGAGCTGAGCTGATACAAGACAAGGTAGACAATAGCTGACACTGCCAGAAACAACTTCATTGTGAAGCCTGTAGCAGTAACAAGTCTGTATTCAGAGGCGATTGTGAGGTTACACATTTAGCTGCGGTGGGAATATGAGAATAACTGTAAATCTACTCAACACACTCTACTCCAGCTGTGGCATATAGATACGGGCACTTCAAACAGAACAGTCCAGCCCAACCTGCATGCCAGACAGAAGCCGCCGAGCTCCCTGCATCCCCACTCCGCCCTTATCAGAGAATAACAGGAGACTGAGGTAAACAGCTGGGGAATTAGCAATAAATAAGACTGGCAAGCGTTGTCTTAACGACTCTGCTGTCTGCAAAAACTACAATCACTGAGAGTTAGGTCAGAGCACTAAATTATGTGAGGTACGTTAAACTGGAAATCATTACGTCAAATAATTGTTTTTAAAAATTGGAAGCACAGCACAGATTAAAGGGCTTTCAGTATAGTCTTGTTCACTCCAAGCAGTAAGAAAATGCTTGCGGCATCCCGGTAGCTATCATTAGAAACTCGGCCTGCAGTGGCCTTCGGTGTTCAAGGTCTTTAAAGCACTCGGCTCTTATATAGAGTCAGACTGAACCACCCACATTCATGAGCAGCCCTCCCACACATGCCTCCTTTGCTCCACAGCTTCAGCTTTTGTCTGTCAAGGCCAGCTTGTATCACATCTGTTTTGACCTGCACATAAAAGCCGGTCTCATCGATTACATCACACCTTCATTTTGTCTGTTAAAAGGAAGGAATCTCTGTGCTTGCATACCAATGCAGACAAAGCACAGAAACAGAGTATCACAAAAGCATTTGAGTGGGCCCCCCCACCCCCACCCACAAAAACATACCAGACAGTAAAGGTTGTGCAGATAATCATAATAAATGTGCTCTCTGTACAAACAAAAAACACAGGTTGATTTGAAGTGACTGAAAAATATTTTCATCAAAAAAAATTAAGCTGGAAATGCAGCACAAAATTGTCACACGACAGAAAAACAAGCAAAATTAGCACAGCACAAAGGCATCTTTCTGGCCTCATCAAAAAGCCACTAGATGTCACTGTGACCCCACTTCAGCCCCTGTCAGCTGACCAACTACAGCAACCTCTGTGAGAGAGTAGTGAGAGCCTGCCTCTTCAATAGGACGCTTACACTGCTGTGTCTAAACTGCAATGTCTGAGAATTGTCTGTAAAGCCATTACTATTCAGGACTCGTTCCACACTTCCCGTCAATTCTGCCTGCGATGCTCTCAAACCACAAGAGTGCCCGGCAGCAGGGCGCTCAGAAATTACTGTACACTGCAGCTCTGCAGGAGGAGGACTGCATGCATTATGCTACATGTATGAACCCAGGGTCCAGCCTGTGGGGACTATCACAGCCCAATAAAAAAAATACATAAAACATGTCACCCACGCTTACTGTCATTATCAAAATAATTGCAGTGATGATAGTGAATAGAAAAGTGTGCAAATGAATGGGAAAGTCAGCAATAGGGGAGAATTACTGCCAAATAATAATAATTTAAAAAGAAAAAAAAAAACATGTCTCCATCTTGCCTGTGTTTGCTCATTTACCTCAAATGGCACAAAGATTAAAAGCAGAGGTACAAAAGCACAGCAGCTCTACCTGACTGCATATCAGGCTTCTGTTTGTTCTGACTGATGGGGGGGAAAGTAATCCGATTCTTTTCAGAGGAGCCATTGCACAAAAATCAATACCATATAAGGAGGCCTGATGAATTTGAAATTTGTACTCAGAGTGGATATTGATCAGTTGCAGTCAAAAGACTTTTGAAAACCCATGTAGATTTGCAATCAATGTGGAGTTTAAAACACCACGATTAGAAGTGTACCAGCAATAAAGAATGCATGTGATGGACGTTAAATTAGTAACTTGACCACAGTGTTGTATGTAGAACCTTAATGTTAATCAGATACATCCAACACAAAATGCTGATACCCTAGCTGCAGGACTCGCAGACAGCTGGGCTGGGCGTGGTGCTCCTGCCTGAGAAAATGTGACAGTTCAGTATATTCAACCCAGCACACAGTCAATGTATGTGTTACTCCTGGAAATAAAGTTATTATACATATAATTTAAAGAATCCAAACATGATTAGGAAAGAACAATTTCATAACAGTGTGCAGAGATTGTGTAACCTTGATATGCTTGAAATGAAAAACGTGGTAGCCTAACAGCCAGCGCCAGCCTCATCTGAGATTGAAAATATCTCAGTTCAGTCTTCCTGTGGCTCATCAAAATGAGAGCTGTGTGCTGGAAGGTATTCTCCAGACTACTATCTAATATCATTAGGAGCGGATATACATGGCCAGGACTAATCCAGCTGTTCCCCTCAATTACATTTTAGCCTCTTAGAACATAGCTGACCCAAGTTCATTTGAGTAGTGCTTTCCAGGCAGGACTTAATCAGTGAGTTACTGGCTGAACAGGGAGCCTAGTAAAATATCTGTGTGTCTTATTTTTACTCAGTACGAGTATTTATTTTTTATTTTTCCTTTCAAGATGAACTGCAGTATTTCCAAAAGGAGGCTCAAAATTTATGACGGTGATAATTTTTTTTGCACCAGCAAACCAGGAAATATACTAAATGCTTTTATTAGGTGACCACTCAAAGATCTACACTTTATACCATTATTACCATTGCCAAATGGAGATGCTAAAATATGACAAACTCATGCAGCAGTATTATGGAAGAGTTTATAACTAAATGTGTTTAGTCCTGTATTAAACACCTTTTAAAAACATTACAGAATCAAAGTTTAACATTTCAGCCAGAGTATAAGAGACATGTTTATGTAAATAAATATATCACATGACATTGATGGAATTTCACTCGGCCAGCAGGAGGAGGCTTCGTGCTTCACAGAGACAGGACCGTGGACATACTCTGTTCTGAGTCTTGCAATTTAAATGCCGGCTCACAAATGGATCCTTCATTAACCTGGCATCTGGAGGCTATCTAATGAGCAGACGTCTTCTGGAAGCACAGCTCCAATCTGTCTTTCTGAATTGAGGGTGCTGAACTGTGATGAACACTGAGGATATGTAGTCCATGCCTGGGCATGTTTGAAGAACAGAAACGGTCGCTGTTGAAATACAAGGGAAGGCAGGAAGTTATGCACAGTCACACAGCGCTGTCTTTGTCTTATCAGCAGTTGTTTATTTTGCCTGTCTAAGCCACCTGCCCACTGGCACATGAGTGATAATGTGGTTGCATCACATACAGATTAAATAGGCTGTTGAATATTTGGATCTCTCTGATTGGGTCAGCTCTTTCTGTCCAAAGCTAGACTAGAAATTTATAGTGTTGTACAGTCTAAAACACCAATTTTCAGCTTCAGGATTTTTGGGAGAATGAATTCATGATTCTGTAGTGATGGTGTGCCTCTCCATCCACCAGTCAACTAGTTGCAGTGAAGCCCCCCAGAGCCGTCCATGATGTTGAGAAGAACAAAAGCATCAAAGCTGAAGCTCTCCTCCTCGCTCATCTCATTCAGGGAGGGGCCGAGCTGCAAAGGGGGAGGCACCATATGTACTTGATTCAATTAGGCAGTCTGCAAGGCCTCCCCTGGGAACTGCCTGCAAAAAAAAAAAAAGGAAAAGAAATGGGGCTGCAGGCCTGTCTAACAAAGACATTCAACCGAGACCTTTGCCCATGCTGAATCCACCTCATTAGTCAGCTGAGTGAGTGTTGATCATCTCAAACAGTGTCTTTACAAATATGAGGAGGGACAGATTTTTTTCTGACTTGGGCTGGAGTGAGGAAAAAAAAGATTTTAAGCAAAGCGAAGCAAAGTGTACCCTTCTTTTGCTGTTCATTGTGCTGGTGAGTATTTGGAGAGCAGACTGATCAGGAACAACCAAGTGCTAACCTTCAGGGCTGAAAAACGAAGCCAACAGAACATGCCAAAAATTGCCATTCCCTGAATGACCACTTGAGGCAGGCTCCCAAAGCTAATTAAGGCTTAAAACAACGCATTATTAGGGATACAACTGAACTAGACCTCTTGACTGTGTTGGTTGGTGCCTTTGGAGTAGTGAGGAGCTGTACAACAGTACTGTGAAAAAGTGTATATTTCCCCACTCCTGAGTTCTTTTTTTTGTTTGTTTTGTGTATTTGAAACAATTGAATAAGTTAAATATTAGACAAAATTTACCTGAATAAATACAAAATGTAGTTTTTAAATGATGATTTAATTTAGGGGAAAAAAGGCTATCCAAACCCGCCTGGCTCTGTGTGAAAAAGTGATGTTCAATCATGAATCAACTGTGTCTAACCAAATTTTCTGGAAAGCTGATCTCAGTTTTAATAGACACACCCAGGCCTGATAACTGAGAGACCTGTTGAATCAAAGAATTACTTAAATACAACCTGTCTGACAAAAAGTGAAGTACGGTAAAAGAGTTAAAACAAAGTTAACTTAGAACAAAATCTAAAGAACTGCAGGCCTCACTTCTCTCAGTTAAGGTTAGAGGTGATGATTTAAGAATAAGAAACAGACTGGGCAAAAATGGCATCCATGGGAGAGTTCAAAGGAAAAAACGACTACAAAAAGAACGCAAAAGCTTGTCTCAACTTTGCCAAAAAGCACCTTCATTATCCCCAAGACAAAATTCATTTACATCTTGCTAACATCTTTGTCTAATATTAAAATTTGTGTGATATTTGAAACATGCAATTGTGACAAATATGCATATCCAGTTTTTGTGAGTGACAATGATAGAAAAATTTTGTATGTTACTTAGCACTTATTAGCCATTGTGTATGTATTAGAAGTCCATCCTCTGGCCCAAGCTGCTGCCGTTAACTTGCCGTTATCCATAAAGCTAGAGCGAGGGGTTCAAAATGTGGAGTCCAGTGGGCAGTGCATGCACTCTGGCTTGGTCCACCATTTCTAAAAGCTAAAGTCTATAGGTCCAACCTCCATTTCCTATATTTTACATTTAGAGTGTATTACCAGTCAACATCACTCACGTTACTGACTGTCCATAGTAGCTGAACCAACTCCAGGCAGTCAGAATAGGAAACTGGTCTCAATATCTCTGACAGTCCAAGCTGTGTGAGACCATCAATAACATCCATATCTCTTGGCAAACATCTGTCTGACCCACACCACTGAAAGTATGGCACGTTTCAAAGTTTCTTCTGTGCTACAGAGAACAAACAGAGCATTTAGCGCTTTTGAATGTCAGGCAGATAAATGCAGCCCAGCAACATCAGTATTCATTTTACGTTCCCCTGTTCCTTTGAAACGCAGCAGATGTCTGTGTTTCTGTATTTGCACGTTGTCAGACTTGCTTAGTAGTAATGGCAGAATTTTAAAGGAGGAAAATAAATTGAAACATCTGCTGGGCTCGCTTAAATCTGCACCATATCTGTCAACATTAATCTGCTCGAAACTATGTTTTAAGATCATTATACAGAGGCATGAAAGATGGCAAGCTTAAAATATGGTTTTGCTGGGGGTATAGGAGTAATTAGATGGGATCCACTTTGTGATATATGTCTGGTCTCTTAGGAGACTTTGTTTTCGTGACTTTTTGAACACTAAGTAATAAATCAGATCTTATTTGAATCTGTCCCTTTTTTTTTTTTTTTTTTTTTACAAATAATTATGAGTGTACCATTGCCATCAAAGACAAATGTAGACAGTAGTCTTCTCTGTCTTCAAATAAGGTGCTCATGTGCACTCACATCTGCCGACCGTCTCACCAACCTTCAGTCTGACAGTCACACCTGCTGTGCTCTGGGACCACTTGGCTGTTTTAGCAATGATTGCCATCATAGGAACCAAAGATAATTACACAGCTTCCACCCACCAGGCTGGCCTGCTTTGCTAAAACCGTATTGCTCCAGTGCAGCAATAACACTTGTCTAAATGAATGCGCAGCACTTTACTGCACGACTGACAGCGCCCATTTATACTGCCGTCCAACTGGAAAGAAAAAACAAATTAATTTGGCACTTAAGGCCCCCCGCACGCCCGCCCATGTGAATAATGTATCACCACTCCCTTAAATCAGTCCCCAACCCCCCATATCCCACCATCATTCAACTCTTTTGTAATGATTCCTCGTTTTAGGCAAAACAAGTGAAAGATTCTTATGTCACAACCTTTTACATGTATACGCAAAGATATGGCAATTGATCAGAGTTCATTTTCATTAGCATTACACTTATTGTGGAAGTGTACCTGTTTTAAAACAAATACTTATTTCCACTCTCCCCAATAAATGCAGCAGAGACAGCCCATTTGAATATCTGAATATAAATAAGTGCACATATGAAAGAAATCTAGATAACTAGCCAGAGATATTACCCAGTCTTTGTTCACATTGCGTAGTTTATGGTCTGAGCGTCAGAATAACAGCTCTAACAATTATCACTTGTGCACCCAGATCATACTAACACCTCTCCTCCTCCCCTTGGGGAGGACAGACGTCGGGTTTTACACTCTCTTGTGCCCCATTATATTTATGCAAATGAGACCAAAATCAGGGGAAATCTGGGGGCATCCTTTCCTGTTAGTGCTAATTAACAGTATATTGTATATATTATGTATAAGCCCCTCCTCTATGCAGTTGTACATTCTGACCTTGAGCACAAGGTTTTGAAATTTATTTTGAAATGTAAAAACAAGCACTTCTGATTGTAATAAATCCTGCGCACATCTACAGTTATTTGCAGTCAGGAGAATATTTTTTTTTACAGGTTATTGTCCAGGAACATAAAACTTATGAGTGTAGCACACAAGAGAGCCATTCTGGTTCAACAGAGATCTATTAATATAATACTGCTGCAGCTTACCAATGAATCAGGTCTCATAAAGGAGCCAAACAGCAGGCTAAAGGCAGACCAAGCACATAGGTGGTGAGACACATCACATCCAAGATTGCCACTCTGCTCCTGAGAGCTAGTAAATGTTTTTTTCCCCTTAGATCTTGTAAAAGTGGGTGCGTTAAGATAACAATGTTGAAAAGGCAATTATTAAAGAGCAATAAAATATGTTTAGTACCCTCTCAAGGCAAGTGGCATGCATCTGTTTTTTATTTTTTTAGTAATTGAGCTAAGAAGGAAGGCCTGTGACTGCAAGTGTGTGGACGTGACTTATGACAGTGTATGCTGGCTGTGTACAAGATTCTGATTCATGCAAGAGTTACAATGCTTACTGCTGTTCCCTACATATATATATGTAATTAAAAAAGAAAGAAAGAAAACAATGTTTTGGCTAGTTGTGGCTAAACATAATGCTTTTGATATTTGATATATGCAGTTTTTGCAGTTTATTAAAAATAATGGTTGTGCCTTTTAAATAATGCCTTTATAGCCTGGCTAAACAACAACTGCACCATCAAATGAAGGGTAGTAAGGCTTTGGGTTTTAAAAATCCAGTTTACCTCCTCACTCGCTCTTAGGCTGAACTTCTCCACCTTCCACTGTTCAACCTTGTTTCTAATGTGGCAATAAGCAGCTGCGCTTGGTGCTTTTAGTCACCGTGTTAACAGTGATTCATTTAGCAGTACAGCATCAGAGCAGACGCACAGCTAAACATGGCATCGTAGTCTTGTTCCAGAAAATGAAAGCTGTGCTTCCACGCTGCCTCTCGAGGGGAACAACCTGGGAGACCAGCAGTAAACACAGGGGAGGAGTGCAGCAACATACAACAAAGATTGAAGCATGGCTTCTGGAAATTGTCTGCTTTCATCAAAAATTAAAAAACACATTTTTTTGGTCTACTGTGGACGTAGTATACTAAGCACAGCTTTTCCTTGTGTTAATAGGGAATCTCTGGACGAGAATGAGAGGGCATGATGATCAACAGTTGGCACAGGCAGGCTTATCCCAGCAGGCAGTGCTGTTGTGGCATAGCTGGGGTGAGAGCATGCCCAGCACCTGGCTGGAGCCCTGAGGGGAGCTGGCAGATGGTATTGACGCTAGGGTGTACTTCCTCATATACTGACCATGTTTAAGCCTCAGTCTCGGCGAGAGAGAGTACTGAAACAAGGAGGGTGCCTCGCAGGTGAGGAAAGGCGGCAGTGCCAAAAAGGTTGGGCAAAGGGACTCCGTTGGATTGGTGGGAGAAAGGCTACCAAGGTCACAATGTGCCCCAGGCAGACAGATGTTTGAGCTCATCTGGGTTTATAAATCTCGTCTGTGTTGCTGAATAAAGGAATTATTGATGTCCACGATCTCTGTACCTTTCTCCAGCCGGTCCCTATGTTATTATTTTCCAGCAGAAAATGAAGGATGCACTCATAATTATAATTTATTTAACAGTTTTCTCTGAAAATAGTTTAACACCAAAAATGTTAAACTAATTAATGTTTCAGCACTCTATGAATGACTGAAAAGAGGTGTTTATATGTTCTGCCAGGTGGCTATACCACCAAAATCAAGTGCTTTCTGTGCGGCTGAGATATAGACTGTCCTGTGATAATCAAGTCTTTCAAGGGAATTTAATTTTTGCTGTGTGATAAAACTAACCTCATAGCACTGATATGTCTTTCCAAAAAGCTCCAAAAAGCGTTTGCTTCATCTGTCCCAAGGACATTCTGTCAGAGGTACCAATTAGCATGCAACTCAGGTCTAGGTGAAATCATCCTATTTATATATCACAACTTTTAAAATAGGTATAAATAATTTTGCCTGGGCCATTTTCAAAAACACACAGATATGCGTGACAGAAAAAAAAAACCTTTCAACATTTTATTAGGGAGGATAGACTTAACATTTAAAGTGATATTTTGGGTGCAGCTCACATGAACACACACGTCTGCCTCTCTGCATTCAAATGCTCTGTCAGGCGGCTGAGCACTGTTTAGCAACACACAGAGGTTGCCAAGAGTGTCATTTACACACCGCCCGATGAGCACTTATCCATGGGGACCTATGGGCTTAAAATGTCATTGGATGAGGCTCCTGTCAGCACACACAAAGGTCACAAGTGACACTGGCTCCAGCACTTATTGATTCCCAATCCACCATCATTATGCCTGGCAATTACAGATGCACCTGAAATTTTAATCATGAATATACATTCACTGTGAGGACATATCTGGAATTGTAATTTAGGATCATTACATGTATAATTAAACATAAGGTCGAGGGATCCCTTTGAGAACCAGTGCACTGTATTTTTCTAGTGGTGCATTTAGCTGTGTAGAGATTTTATGAAATGCTCTGCTCAAGGCTTGGAAATTTCAGAAAAACCAACAGGTTATGTCACAGTCGTCATAGCTTGACAGGTAAATTCTGATAATGTGCTGTATGTGCAAACAGGGGCAAAATAGGACCAGTAATTGCTCCAATACCAAGCTGCAACCACAACCAACCAACAAATAAAATCAAGCAAAAATTATATTTATTTATTTTTGATGCTAGAAACATTAAACAAATAAAAGCAGATCTGTGTGGCTATATGGAAATAGTATGTGTCTGTAAGAAGTGGCCTGATCCCTGCCTGAGCACAGATGGTGGCAGAGCAGGATGTACCAACCTGTACCTTTGCCCACAAGGCTTGTCCACATGCGCGCGCGCGCACACACACACACACACACACACACACACACACACACAGAATATATATATATTATAATAATGTATGCATGGATGCATGTGAAAACAGTGCCTTCACCCACACAGTGGTGTTGACAAGCCAAGTCAAGACCTCATTGTATGGCACAGGAAGTGACTGCAGAGACATTTAGGAAGGAAACACTTTTATAAAATATAAGAACCAAAATATGCTCTTAATTCTGTAATCAGACAGTTTTTTTTCATCCAGACATGACAATAAAAGTATTGACTGTAGTTCACACAGACATCCAAGGCCAAGAAGGATAATTAGTGCACTGGAACAATCAATATACCTCATGTGGGGGTTGAATGTAGACAGGAAAAAAGCAATCTAAGGAAGAGAACTGCAATAAAAGGCAAAATTCAAACATACATACAGCCTACATTGCAAGCAGGTCTGCTGGAGGGAGTCCACTCATTGTGAGCAATGAGTCCACACTGGGCACAGGATGTCCAGCATCTATATTAAATGCATTAATATTCATAATTTATATTCTAAACAGAGAAGAACACACCATATTGATTATTAACAAAAGCTATTGAGAGATCCTCTGCGAGCAAATAAAGACTGGAGACAAATGGCAAGGCATAAAGACAGGAAGACAGATTGATAGGTAGATGAATGAAGGCGAGGGTTCAGCAGATCGATCAGCAGAGGAAGAGCAGAGTTCCCGCAGGGGACACTGGGGCCTTTTAGCACTATGTGTGGAGAGGAGGATGACATGTTTCCTCTTTGAGGTGTCGAGTATGTGAGAGTGAAATATGCCGTGATGGGCAGGATGGAAAAAAATGGTAGCCATGGCGCTCTGCGGCGTGACAGACGGTGAAAGCAAGCAACAAACAGAGCTCTCTGAGAGAAGAGAGGAAGACATGCCGGTTCTCCAGACTCCAGTTCCCTGCCATGACGCTGGGACGGCAGCCATGCCCTGCCCATCATCGCTCAGTTACAGCCATCAAGAGAAATGCAGAGCTCTTCATTTGCTCTTGAAGCTTTTGCACCGCACACATCATCTTGCTATCTTTCTGGATGTATTTCAGAGGGAAACCAAAATAAAATGGACTTAAAACAGAACATGCATACCTGACGTCAAAGTCAACCCTGTGTAGCGAGGCGTGAAGGGTGGAAACAAGGCAGTGGAAAATATACTGCAGTCACAGCCAGCCTTGCTGCTTGCTGAGGTGAAAACCATCATAACATATATAAAACTGAATATATATATATATATATATATATATATATATATATATATTAGGGGTGCAACGATACACAAAATTCACGGTTCGGTTCGGTTCGATACTTTGGTGTCACGGTTCGATATTTTTTCGATACAAAAAAATGTTCATGCATTTTTAATTTGTCATTTATTAAAATTATAAATATATATTTTAACTCAAAAGTACAGTTTTTAAATTTAACCCTAACCCTTGTGCGTGTTTTTTATTTTGACAGCGAATGCGCACCTGCGGACCACTTATGTGCAGCCCTGGTTATTTAGCTCATCATATCGCAGCCACAGAAATTCTTTTGTCCATGAAACCATAAAGCTGCACTTTCTTTTTGCCTTATAGTCTGATTTGTCATAACTTCTCCGTTTTGTGGTAAGCTTTTCTTTGGCTGTCACTTCTTCACCCTGACCTGTCTTATTTGGCTCAGCAGAACTGAAATGCTTTTACACACGTACTCACATAAGCTCAGCGATTCTCTGCGCGATCAACCTCTCACATGTTTAAGCTTGCTGCGTGAGATTTCACTTGTCATGTTTGCATAGTAAGCTAACGATTAATAAGACGATGTCAGAGGAATTGGTGCACAAATTATCATCACTCACAGATCAGTGCTGTCGCTCTCTATACACAGTTCGCATGATTGCAAAGTGAAAGCAAAAAAACAAGCGCAAATTCAAACGCGACTTCAATATGTCACATATTGACAGTGGCTCACCGATGCCAATGACATAATTACCCAGCTACATTTCTGAAAGAATGCAAAAGCATTGACATATATTTTTCCTACAATAGCCCGACGGGCAGGGAAGAGAAAGATTTTGGTAGCCCGACTGAAAAAAAATCGCTAGCTCCGGGACGTCGGGCTAGCGATATTGCGAGCCCTGTATCTGATTGAGGAATCACTCATCTTTGGAAAAGAGAGTTTATTACAGAGAAATGTCTCTTTCCAAAATAAAAGCTATACTATCCGCTTCTTCTGGGCTATATTCTCAGCAGCATAAGGAGAATCATGTGCTAACAGCTGTCTAAATGACTCGGCTAAAGTTAGTAGCATGCTTGCTTTTTTTTGTCTGCTTCCACTTGTCTTTGCACTAGGATGATGTCGGCGTAAATGTGCAGTCATATTCGTTGTGTTCCCACTAGTGCTTTCAGGTTAATCTCGTTGAAATGACCTTAACGCCACAACACGGCAAATCTCCGTTAACGAGCTACCGCCGATCACTCCGTGCATGGGGCTAGACGGCCAACACGTTAACGAGCTAACTGCGCTAACACACTAGTTCACACCAATGTAATTGAGCATTGCGTGGCACATCCAACATACTGTTTTACTTTAGTCCATGACTCGCTTACCTTCAGGGTCATACGTCACATGAAAACCAAAATAATTCCAAACGCCAGATCTGAATGAGGTTCAATTTGCCTGTTGCAAGTAGAGCTTAACTTCTGTCTCGCTAGCTTGCCCTGCGCTCTTCCTTCTGACTATGCTGTCTGTGTTGAGCGCTCAGTGGATCTGCGCTCGACAGTGCAGCCTAGGCGGAGTAGTCGAACACAGATTCACTGAGCGCTCAACACAGACAGCATCGTCAGAAGGAAAATTGATAAAAGAAATTACAAATGTTGTATTGTTCGATACATATGCGTACCGAACCGAAAGCACTGTATCGAACGGTTCAATATCGTTGCACCCCTAATTAATATATATATATATATATATATATATATATATATATATATATATATATATATATATATCTCATCTCCTCTCTCATTAATTTGGCTTTGTTCCTTACTGATTCATACATATTTTAATACAAAAAAAATTTTGAGTCACCATCACCAATATGCCATATTTGGGAAATTGAGTGACTGATACATAGTTTCTGTGGAAATGGGGAATTGCTCTCTCTGTCGTCCAGAATAAAATGAATGCGTAATGCTGACCCCTCCCTTGCAAGGCATAAATGAAAACATGATGTGGGTGTCGACCAGCATCGCTGCTACAGATTAGGTTCTGACACTCAGCTAGCAAATCAATTTGTGAAAGCAAAATAAATAAAACATCGAATTGCACCATTTGCACCTGGGCAGCAGCTCTACTGTTATTAAAGGATTGGTAGATGAAGCAGAGACTGAAACAGAAAGGCTCTAGTTTGTTCAGACAAGCCAGACCTATGTGTGTTAACCAGTTTGAAAAAAGCTCAAAACAGGACTCTAAAAATCATACTTATAATATAATTTTAACTTAACTTAAAGAAGTCGCATTTTCAGTTTGCAATGACTTGTGAAAAAAAGTCTGTCTAAAGCTCACTAACTGCCACGTTTTTTTTTTTTTTTGATTCTATACAAGATAGAATCAAAAAAACAATTTGTGTTAAAAAAAATATTAAAAATGTACTCTAATTGTACTCTACTTCGCGTCATTATCTTGTTGGATGACCCGATGTGAGCCAAACTTTAGTAGTGAGATTTAACTGTAGAAATGTTTGGTCTACAGAGGAGTTCATAGTCAATTCAATGACTGTAAGGTATCCAGGTCCTGTGGCCACCCATATCATTTCCACTTTGGTCTCATAGATCCAAAATTTTATCTGTTCATCCAAAATGTTATTGTTTGTTCAACTACAAATACAACTTTGCAAACCCCAATTTTTCCCCTGGCAATGCTTCTAAACAAGTGGTAGTTGTTTGGTCTTTTTGTAATTGTACTTTGCAAAATTTTAAGACTTAACAAACTAAAGCCTCTAGCCGGTGAGAATCTTTTTGCAGTTTCTCTAAGCTTTGCATGGTCTGACCTTGACATGAATTTGCTAGGACATCCATCCTCTGGGAAGATAGTGACATTGTATTAACACACACCTGAATGCTCTAGGCAAGCACACTGCCAAAACATTTGCTTTTATACACGCGCTCATGTTTGCTGATGATCAATTAATCAAGTGTAATTAATGAAGACCTGACTGTTCTTAATTTTTCACACGACTGTAATCATCTCCCCCATTCCCTCAGTTTTTATTCTATGTTAACTGGGAGTCTAAATGACATATTAGTATTCTCATATGAGTCTCTGCAAGGAAACAGATACAGCCTGCTTCCCAAAACCTCTAAAAAACATTAGGACAACTGTCTCAGCAGATGGGCATTGGTGACACAATATCATCTCAGCAGAGACCTCATTGATGACGGCCTTTCCTTTCACTAGGTATTCATGCCCATTTGCCTCACAAATGCACCGGATGCACAGGAGGCTTGTCTTTCTTAATTGATGTCATGGCCCTGAGGTTAGTGCTTTGCAAGATGTGCCATGCTGGTGTGCATTTGCCCTCACTCCAAGAAGCAACTAGCCTTGCCCACCAGCTGCACAATGCAGCCAGAGCATATTGATTATGCTGCTCATGGAGGCAGAATAAAAGGAGTGGGATATTTTTCCCGCCTGACCTGTTTGAGTGGCCGTCAAAGACAATATGTGCAGGTGGTGTGCAGATGACCTACTGCAGAGAGGTCTTCATTGGGCTTTTCTTTCGCCAGCAGAACTGCCTAAAAGCAAGGCTGATTTATTGAGATGGCTAGAAAAGAGACGGAGGTAGAGAGGACACACACCACAAATCCTTATCTATAAACATAGCCCATCCCTACTGGCACGTTTAAGTTATGCAGTATCACATGCCGATATTTAAGCCCATGCAATGCAATACCACCAGGTGGGCTGAAGATCAATTGAATTATTCACTTAAAATCAAATTCTCAGTTTGCTTGATAGCATTTCTATCTTTTTCATCTCGCTTGCACAGAACTGTGACAAAGTAAAACTGGCATGAGGTATCTTATCAGATATTCTAAGATCTAATTAAAGCAAAATGATTTGCCGACAATATAATTGCTCAGGTCCAGAGCCCATAAACTCTTCCTCACATCTCACTGGATATTCATCACCGCCAGGGGATTTATCCATTTATCTACTAATAGATACCTCATTTTGGATGGAGAAAGGTGTGCTCACCTCAAAAACAGAGAAGGAGGGACGAGGCAGCTGCAAAGATCAGTGACTTTACTGAACACTAAAGACCTTAAGTGGAAAATGGTAAAAAGGAAGGAAACAAGCACAGTATGGCACTTGAGCACAGCAGTGTTACTGCCACAGTTACTGCCACAGTGAGGCAGTAGTCTGTTAAATTATAATCCAAGAATGAGATCTCCTTACAGGAAGCATTCACTGCATAACTCATCTAGGAAGAAATAGCATTGAGAAATAGTACAGTGCTAACATTTGCCGTTGAAGGATTAAAAAACCCTGAAAAAACAGTAATTATGGTTCAGAGGTCTCAAGAGTGCCCTCCGTTAATAATGCTGCACAAATCAATGTTTATGACCATTGTAAAAATCTGAAAACTAGAGAGCCCCCAAAGCCTGTTCTTTGCACAGCGTGTTCATCAGCTTTAGCTTTTCTATTTTAACCTGAAACCTGGTGAGTCTGTTAACTCATCATGTTTATTCCACAGGGGAGGAAAACTTAAACATCAGTATTGCTATCTTGGTTTGTTTATATTACCACAATATAGAATTGCAAATAAAAAAAAGAAGAAGAAGAAAGAAGCTATGGGATAATTTCTGTAACTTATTCTAAATTGTGTGGATTTCCATGTTACCACTATAAAAGGAAGTGCACCTATACAATAAAAAATAATATATATAAATAAAATACAGTATTTTTATGCTAATACTTTTATAGTAAATATGTTCCAAGATCAAAACAACAAAAGTCCTGATCACACAAAACATATTCAAACTCATATTCACCTTCATTCAAACCTTAATAGCACCATAATAACACTTAAATAACACTTTATTGGCATGTAAATGGTGGAAATGTGCTTAGAAAAACAAAAAATTGAAAGTTGTTATTTAAAGCTGAAATTATTGATACTTTTAGTGACACTTGCTTCAGTTTTTAGATGTTTTATATATTCCCAAATCATTTCTTTTTGTTAAGCCTGATGACTTCTTGATATCAGTATGATAAAACTGTTTTTTCTTTCCTTTTTTCCCCCTGTCATATACTTAAGTCAGCTGCCCCCAAAAAATATGTGGATAAATTCTTCATACTTAAAAAATATCACTATTCACTAAAAACGCTAATACAAACACAATGTTAGGCTATTTGAAGAAAAGGCAACTGAGAATGTAATGGGATACACACAGTTACTGAGGAAATGGTAAAGAAAGCATGGATTATTCATGTCTATTCCCACAGTGCAAACAGCTCCTTTTTGATGGATTTTGCCCGGGGCGCTCCTCCCTGCTCAATACCAACAGTCCCGCGCAGCTCTGCCTGATGCTGCACCGTGAAGCCGGCATGATGAGCTCCCCCAGAATCACAGACAGGGCCAGCGGCTCTCATCTCCTCTCTGCAGTCAGACATAATGATGGTGTGTGGTCTGAGGTGAGCCTAAATTTAAACTAGAGTTTCAGAAGGGGGGTAGTAGAGCAGACAGGTAGGGAGTGTAGCGGGAGAAAAGTGCTGATGGCGTTCGAGTGTAAGGGCCTGTCATACAAATCAGTTGGCAGTTGGAGGGGCAACGGGGTGACAAAAGGGATGCAAAAACATTGTCACCTTCTGAGCCGTGCAGTAATGCACTGAACTCTCGTTTTTTTCTTTTTGCCGTTTTGGTATGTTAACACTGACTTTGAATGGGTGAACTCACCTGGATCAGCTCCAAGCAGTAGGTGGAAAAGCTGTAGGGGTGTTAATGATGGAAGGAATGAAACTGCCATCTTCCATCATCACTGCAGAAATATAGATATATTTAAAATTAGATGCATGCTTCTATAATTCTATAGTTGTTTAACTCTCATTTGTGACATAACTGAACACTTTTTTATGGTAAGATTTATTTTCAACAAAAAATGATATTCTCACAGAGGCGTTTTTGAATTGTGGAAAAAACAAAACATTAATTTAACTACAGTTTACATAGACATGGACAGGAATATGTAACAAATTCAAATTATATAAGAAAATTAATAATTTGACTTTAATAAATACAATATTTTAGTTACTGCATGAAGACATAACTGTGTTTAAAGGGAGCTCCTCTGACTCCTGCCTTGAGTGATCTGCTCAGTCTGCAGTACTGAAATAGATTTTCCTCTACATGAGCTCTGAACTGAGGGTGAACCTGCGTTTTTATAAAGCTCCATTTCTAAAGAGGCCTATCTGCAGACAGCATGAATCTTTGCCAAATTTCTCTTGGCAGAGGATTTAACAGGCATTCAATATAAAGCAATCCAACACAATGCGGGTCAAGCCTCAGCAACAAATGTTGCCTGAAACCATCAACACCCCAGACAGTGACAGCGAAGACTGTCTGGTTCACTGATGAGAAACTGAGTAATGCTGAGATTTCACACTTTTAACACATCCCATGCCGTCATCGAGCATTCAGCAGGTGAAGATGGAGAGCAAATGGACTAGTAGAATGGTCAACTAACCATTCAAAACACCTTAGCAACAGTTAGAATCTATCACGCGGTGGTAATGATCGCCAACCCGTGACTTTGCTGTCCTCCAATGAGCTTGCTTCGCCGCAAAGGGGAGGGGGCAGCCATAGGCAAATAAAGGAGGGACTTGAACAAAGGAAAAGGGGTGTCAGGAACTGCTGGAACATCAGTATTCTCTCCCCATTCACTGCTATCACTTCACACTCAATAAGAGCACTATTTAGTCTCATGTGTAATTATAACTGTCACTTGACAGTCAGAAACTATGCACCATAAAAGAGAAGATCCATGCTTGACAATTGCAGTTATGTCTTTTTCTAAGCAGGTTGATTTAAAAATAATTAAAAAAAATTTAATTATGGGAAATTTTGGTAGAAAATTGTATAAAGAACCTAATGTTTCAAATTTTTATGGCTTTTACATGAATAAGTGCAATTTTACAACCCTAAAATGAATAAATTTCCTCAGTGGCAGAGAGACTTCAGGACACATGAGTCTGATTGCAGTCAGTGCATTTCCTAAAGACAAATTTAAACACCTTAGATCTCTGTTTTTCAATGAGAGTCCGTGTTTGTGGGTAAAAGTGAAAAATAGCTCTACGCAACACATCATATATAAATACCTGAGCATGAAGTAGTATGGGCATTAGCTGGCCAGTGCTCTGCAAACAGGTGGGAGCTTTAGCACCTGTACATTTGCTATAATCTCAGTAAACCACTCAGTTAAAGATTGTGTCCATCACGATGTATCAGTCCTGTACCTACCGCATTTTTCGGACTTTAAGGCACACTTCAAATCCTTTAATTTTCTCAAAAATCAACAGTGCGCCTTATGTATTGATTCTGGTTGTGCTTACTGACCTTGAACCGATTTTATGTGGTACACGGCGCTCAACAATCTGTCAAAATGTGTTAGTATGACTTTGGTAAGCTACGGAGCCGCACCACTTGATGGATTGTCGGAGCATTACGGTTACCGTAGTCACGAGCCTTGCGGAGTGATATGTACTGTGCTTCAACATAACATTATTCTGTGTGTATAAGGGCCCCAAAATGGCACCTGTTAAGAGACATGCTTACGAAGTGGATTTCAAACTCAAAGCTATCAGTCAGGTTTTGTTTCACTTAATCTCGCCTTGTAATGCGGTGTGCCTTATAGTCCAAGACTATGTACTTTGCAACAGGTAGGTTTCCCAAAATTGCAACACACAGCATTTACAGCCACCAGATAAATGTTTAATTGGTCACTAATCCAAATATGAATTCAGCCAGTCACATGGCAGCAATTACACACAGTTAGGAATGTAGACATGGTCAAGACGACACATCAGAATGGGAAAGAAATGGGATTTAAGTGACTTTGAGCATGGAATGGTCTGAATATCTCAGAAACTGCTGATCTGCTGGAGTTTTTCTACACAACCATCTTCAGAGTTTAAAGAGAATAGGCCAAAAAAAGAAAAATATCCAGTTAGAAGCAGTTCTATGGGGCACAATACCTTGCTGATGTCAGACATCAAAGGGGAATGGCCAGAAGGCTTCGAGCTGATAGGAAGGTAACAGTTACTCAAATAATAAGTATGTACCGGTTGCCACTCCTTTTAGCTAAGAACAGGACACAGTTCACACAGACTCACTAAAGTTGAGCAGAAGATGATGTCTGGTCTGTTGAGTCTTGGTTTCTTGTGTAACACACAAAATTTGGTGTAAACGATATAAAAGCACTAAACCATTCTGCCGGGTATCAAGGTGGTGTTGTATGGTGTAACTGTTTCTTGCCACACTTTGGGTTTCTTAGTACTAACTATGATCTTAAATGCCACAGCCTACCTGAGTAAGAATGCCAGAGAATGTATAAATGCCACACATTTAAATTTAAATGGTGTTTACTAACAAGTCAGTTTAGTCTGACCCAGACAGATTGCAATCTGTGTTCTTAGCTCTTTGTACTCTAGTGTACAATCTAAAGCCAAGCCCACACGACATTACCCAATAGCTTTATCCCATTTGGTGGAGTTGTGCTCTTTGGCTTCTCATGCTCCCTGTAGGCCTGCAGCTCCATAGTGGGCCTCTCTCAGGATGGTGTGTGGGATGGGAGGGTGGAACAGGTCACATCCTGAGTCCTCCACCTACAGGATTCATTCACTTCACTTTTTCCATAAATGAACAGAAGCTAACATATTCCGTATGCTAAGGAGACAAAATTTACTGCCACTGTTCTGTTATACATTTTTTTAAAGAAGTGATTTTTTCCCCCCAGACAGAAAATTATGCAACTGACCTTTGTGACCTTGAAATGACCCTGTTATCTTTCATAAGACGTTGTTAAACACATCCACAGAAACTAGAAATGCAGCTCAAAATGCCTTGCTAATTGCACAAACAGCTCTCCATTCTCACAAACAGGCTTGCTCCTTCTCTCTTCAGAGGCCTAATCCCTCTTAGCACGGATATAAGAAACGTGCCACCTGCCTCCAGTCATACCAGCTCGTGGCCTGACTGCCCTTGTGACACCACGCTGGCCATAATCTCATGAACAAATGCATAGCCTAGGATGCCACTGCTGGATCTAGACTTGGTGCTGCATACATATTTCCGTCCTCCCTTAGCAAATTCAAGCCTTTCATTGTCTACAGAAAAAATGGTCACCTAAGTGTTTGTTTAACTGTCATAGCTAGTATTAAACCTTTTCCTCAAATAATTTATTTCCAGCACAAGTGCCAATCAAGAAGAGGTTACTGCATATGATTTGGCCTTTGCCTGTGATTTAGAGGTGATATAACATTACCAGTTTGAAGTCATACATCTAAACCTTTAAGCAGAATATATGTAAATGCATCTACCGCCTTGGCTCTCAACTGTGAGAATAATATACTGCTATACTGTATATGTAGCACGTAGCCTAAGGAGCTTCAAACTGGGCTAAACTGTCTCGGCAGTCCAAAAGATGTATACTCTGAATGTAGAGCTGGGCGATATGAGATTTTTTCATATCACGATATGTTTTTTTCATTTCAGGCGATAACGATATCTATCACGATATAAGCCAAATAACTATATTTGTAAGATTTAAATGTGCCGTTGCTCACAAGTAAAATGTGAAATAATCAGCAGCTTGTTTTTAAATATTTATTTCCCATAATAAGTTCAACAGGGTAGATGTACTTAAGGAACATGAGACTTTTTCAGATAAATAAAGGCAAATATTGCAAACTACACAAAAGGCAGCCGCTAAAGCGTTTAAGTTTCAAAATAGAACAAATGAAACAGACTAAATTGTCAATTCCACTTAGAAACAAAATATTAATTCTAAAAATAAATCTTAGTTTGTTTTACAGAAGAACAGACAAAACTGACTAACTTTTGTCAATATCAAATAAACTGAGAACTAAAAGGAAATTCTCAATCTCTCCTTGTTGTATAGCTTAGCTTTTCAAACAGTTTTAACAGTTACTTTAGTCTGACAAAAGCCGAATGACGAATTAGCGCTTCCAGTCAGAGACTGAGGCTACGTCCACACGTACACGGGTATTTTTGAAAACGGAGATTTTCCGTTTTCGTTTTAAAAAATAATCCCGTTCACACGTAAAGGCAGAAATGAAGGAAAACGCTGCTATGAACATGCCAAAGCAGCATGTGGCGCTAGATTCCTAACCGTGCAGAAATGTTGGCCAATCAGAAGTCTAGAAGCCTCGGTGGGAAAAAGTAAACAAAGCTGCGGCATAGAAGCAGAACCGAGTCGTATGTGTGGACGGACAGTAACTGTGTGTATATGTAAGCATTTAAACACTGCAGAGAGTAGAATTAACAGTAACAGTATTGTAGAAATTCATTTCACCGAAACAATAACGTGGCGCACAGTGTGACGCATGCACCAGTTTATTGTATTTCCAGACTTGCTTTCGGCACAATTTACAGTGCACGCTACTCTGTTTTTTGTCAGACTTGAAATAGCCGAAATACCTTCACACTACGGAACTTCTATGGCTCTTCCGTTCGACAATCTCTCCGGCATTGGAACCATCATCGGTTTTCTCTTCGGTCACGCTCGGTTGATTTTTCTAGTCGGCACACTCATTTCCTCCATTATGCGCTGGCTCCATTACCCGCTGCGCTACTGAATTTGGATCGGCTGACCTTTTTTTTTTTTTTTTTTTTTTTTAAGAGGACAAGAGCGGCGAGGTCTATCGCGATAGCTTAATTTCTCTATCGAGTAAAAGTTATATCGCGATACATATCGTTATCGTTCTATCGCCCAGCTCTATCTGAATGCTATTCAAAAGTGAAAGAGTTAAAATGAGCTTTGTGTTGTGCTTAAAAGAGCACAGTGAAGTCGTCGTCTGCAAACTGCTTATATAATATTTTCAGGATCAAATCAGACCAGATCGGGACTGAAGTATACTGAAAGAGCCGTGTAGTATAATGTCTAGATGATTTTTCGCATTAAAGTTGACTTTAATCTGTTGTTTTAGTATCCCATTCAGTATACGATGGTCTGTTTAAACAAGGATGGAGATGTCAGGCTGCATTAGCATCCAGACAGCCGCTGCACCCAGAGGACTCTGCAGTGCTGAGAAACTCAGTCATTAAATTTGCAGTCGTTCTGCAGAGCTTCACTGTCTGCTTATTAGATGGGGGGCGGTCATGGATGATCCACCTCGCAGATAAAAACTAGACTTTCTTTTTTTAAATTTCTGAATTAAAAACAGAACTTGCCACATTTTAACTACAACATGTTGTAATTGAGATTCATTATTTACAATTTTAACTAAAAACAACTGTGCTAAAAATAGATAAGTGGCTTTAGTCCCTGTGCATTTATTTTTGCCATGCCTGAGATAAAGTATGACATAATATTGATGCGTTCAACATTTAAAAACAGGTTTCAAAGACAATTACTCTAAGAGTATAAAACAAACTATGTTCTGCTCCTCCATTTGTTATACAAAAGCATATAACGGCTAATGTACTGTAGGTACTGAAGGTTTTATGGATTCGTTTGCACTGTAAGGCACAAAATGATGAACACATGAAGGAAGTAAAGCAATAAATCATAAGATAAATAAATGAATGATGAAACGAATGAAAAATAAATTGCACTTTAGTAACCCCTTCAAGTTCGCCGCTGTGCCAGCCATAATTGTGACTAACAGTTATCACAAATGCAGCTCTGCCTTCATCTGTTTGATTGCTGTCGTGATTTCTGCCACGCTTGCTTGGCAGATTTTCTCGGTTATGGCAGCTAAACATTGACTTTTATTATTTACCGCTCTTTGTTCATCTGTTGTAAACAAAGGATTGTTGTTGTTTCTCATTTCAAGTGCCCTTCCCCCAGCTACCTTTTGTTTCTGAAAGCCTTGGTTTGTTGTTAGAAGCCTTGAATTGGAGCCTGCCAGGCCTGCCCCCTCTCCTGCCTCAAAGCTGGTTGTAGATGAAAAATTTATGACTGCTATGCCTATTTCATTTGAAGTGCTGCTGCTGTTCTTCTGATGCTGCCCCCACTGATGGTGACTGCATCTGCAGTTTTCATTCGACCGTTCCCCCTCACAGTGGGAGTGCAAATCAGGGAGAGAGGCTGGGACGGTGTCCATGGCTTTACTTCACTGGTATTCACTAATCAAGGATTTTTTTTTCTCCTTGCTGCTTGCGAGTAATTACAGGACATTGATTAGCTGCTTTTAGAAGCCACCCACACAACTCTCTTAGAACTATATCTGCATTATATTGTAGCTCTTACATTAAAATGTTTCACTCTTTCTATTGTTAATCTCAAGAAACACCTGTATAATTGCATCTGATATGGACACTGTGGGACTGCAAAGTAAACTATTTTTGACTGGCTACCCTTTTATGAAACACGCTCAGCTGATAAGTGCATTGAATGTACTTCAATTTTAACCTTAAATTCTTTGAAAAGTCAGAAAAATATGATGTTTATTTGCAATAATGTAATAGCAATATACATAATATGTAATAGCAGAAATTTATTACTGTAAATAATAACATTTTAAATGAAGCTCTTTTGTATCAATTTGTTTCCCCTGGATATTAATAATATTATTATTACTACTATTACTAAAATGATAATAATGATGTTCATGATCTGCTTCAGTGCCTTTAACTAAAGAAATTAAACAAATAAAAAAAAAACTGGAATATTCATAAAATTTAAAAAAAAAAATCATTATTCACTCCCAGATGTTGCACACGCTGTTCAAATATGTTTATCATGTAAGGTTTCAGATGTGACGCTCACACCATTTGAAATAGCCGGGATGCAAATGATTAGCGTGGGAAGATTTAATCACTATGCATTGTGTTAATGACAACCTCTATGCCCGGGATGAACACGTGGGCGTCTTTTACCAAAACCTCTGCATCCAAAAAAATATGTTTTTACACATCCCTTTGAACCGTCGAAATGTAAATGTAAAACAGTATGCTAAGGAGTGAATGAGTAACACCTAGAACACTGAATAGGAAATTATCTTTCACAATTCTGTTCATGTTAGTAAAACAACACATATAATGTGTTAGAGGCAGTTAGGAAAGGGTATGTCCTCAGTAGGATGAGAAGATAGTTTGTTTTTAAAGTTGAACAGAAAATTCTGCAGAAAAATTCTGTCGTTCAGAGACCTTGGTAAAGTCTTGATCATGCATGAAGTCACACTGGTTCCTAAGCAACAGGTAATTTCACAACACACGTGCAGCAGCAGCTTTTCATAGCAGGGCTTCGAGCCCATTTAAAGTCACATCAGATGGTAACCTTGAGCCGAACAATACTGCTCAAAGCTGTGGTCAAAGCTTGGGGGGAAATGTCACACTTGTTATGGGAATAATTACTCCAGCACAATGAAGCAGCATTCATCTTCAGCAGCAATGTCTTCTTCATTGCCATATGAATCAACATTCCCCTGCATAACCTGTGGTTTCCAGGCACAGTCTCAGGTTACTGAGTTTAAACAGATAAGACGAAAACCAACCCGTCACAAAAGCTCCTTCCGAGAAGACCCCATTAGCTTTTAGAGTTAAGAGAATATCAGCCAAAACAGCAGATCAGATCAGAATTCAGAAAGACGATGTCATCATATGTAAAGCTTATTCTGCTTGTCTAGTCAGAGTTTCCCAAATACATACAGAAGGGTGTGGCTCTCATACATGCATTTATATTTTTTGTCCCATCCAATGTGTCCTACACTGTTCTAATGTTATACAGACTACTGCATGAAATCCACACGTGTCCTCTTGTTTGAACATGTGCTAAAAACTGCAGTACCGACATGCATAAATAAGTGAACACACACACCAACACAATTCTCAGTATTGATTCTCTACAGCTGTAATCCAGTAGTCTCAGGCTTGATAATACCTGCTATAAAAGAAGTAATGATGACTCAGATCATTCTTTTAAATTTCATTCATGCTGCAAGAAAGTAAAAGAATTATTTGATGCTAGGGAGACATCTCACTTTTATTTTGTTGGTCGACTCAGAAATACATTAAATACCGCAAATTAGAAGAATTCAGCTAGATCAAATGTTTCTGGAAAAAGGCTGGATAGTTCCTATTTCCATTTGCACTTATCTCAGAGACAAGCCAACAGCCTATTTTATGCGCTAGAAATTTTAACAATAAATCAAAATAGAGTATACGTCTGTAAACTGAAACACCACACACACACTCGTTTTCATATCTTAGTGAGGACTTCTAATTGACATAATGCTTTGCCTAGCCGCTTACCCTAACTATCGAAAAAGAATGACTAATTCTAACCATGACCGAACTGTAACCCTGATACTAAAACTGCATTTTGAGCCTCAAAAATGCCTTCAAACTCATGGGGGTGGGCATTTTGTCCCCATAAGTAACTATTGGTCCCCACAAGTATGGTGACATGCCAATTTTCTGTCCTCACAAAGAGGTCTAAACATGTACGCATACACACTTTCTAGAAATGTGTCACAACAAGGACAAATACTCTGGTTTTGGCTTTTGTGCATTTCTCAGGTTTTAGGTGTCCTCCAAGGTAGCATGACTATCTCAGCTGTTTACCTAACTGCACATATGCAAGAAATATTTCACAACACTTTATCTGAACTGATAATTGTAAAAATCTGCAATCCATGCAAAAGTAGACTTTTTAAAACACAAACAAGCCAATCGATCAGGTACCAAGGATCAGAACAGAAAAAACCTCATTCAGACTTTGCTCCCAAGAAACACCTGATATCTCATAGTTACAAAAAGTAAAAAGGTGAGGTTACGTAAGACTGAAGGTATCTTTATGGTAATATCTGTTAAATGACTGCATGAAAATGCTGCATGCATTGTGCATGAACTGTAGCCTTACCATCTCCTCGGATTTACTTTTTTGAGCTTTAACAGAAATAAAGGCTCTCCTGCTGTCAGACAACAACACACCACCAGCTTAGTCTCACAGGACTGGAGACAAGTCAATAATTCAGCACAGGGACTAAAATTTTATAAGGAGGCAGAAAGATAGTGGACTGAAATAAGGGCGGAAAGGCAGAAAAGAGTAGATACAGGGGAATCTGGGGGCTAAATCCTGTTTGCTTGCTCCTGACCCAGAGCAATAACATGTCAGAAGAAGCTTTCAGGGATTCTACCTGTCAATCAACGTGGCCCCTCAGTGCAGGCGAACGGTCATTACGGAGAACTGGAACGGAGCTATTTTCCTTTTATTTTCCATGGCTAGGGTTTCACCAGAGAAATCTGTCTAATGTGAGATAAGGCATCTGATTGCTACAGCTACACCCAGCCAACACTTGTGTGAACAATAGAGCCATGGTGCATTGATCAGTGTCTGGAGCCCAGATGCAAATCACTGCGGAGAATATTTGAATGGGCGTAGTTAGCAGCCACTGACAGCATGAGCAATGATGTGTGATATTAAACTGGCCAGTAGCGTGTGTATAAATGACAACCACCATAACAAATTATAAAAGAGAATTTTGAATGTTTTTGCCACATCTAAAGGA